>NC_067451.1:3837000-4153500 GCF_025434085.1 Hippocampus zosterae | reverse complement strand
GCCCTGCGATTGGCTGGCAACCGGTTCAGGGTGTCCCCCGCCTACTGCCCGGAGACAGCTGGGATAGGCTCCAGCACCCCCGCGACCCTAGTGAGGATCAAGTGGCTCGGAAGATGAATGAATAAACAGTAAGACGAATCGGTAATAAAGGCGGTAGAAAGCACCAAGCAGTAAAATCAAGAACAAATCTAAGTCATGCTGAGTCGAACGCCAAAGAATACAAGTGGGTTTTGAGGAGGGCTTTAAAGATGGGCAGCGAGGAGGCTTGCCGAATGTTCAGTGGGAGGTCATTCCAGAGAGAGGGACCAGCAACAGAAAAGGCTCGATCCCCTCTGAGCCTTAGTTAGTTCTTGGTACTTTCTTCTGGACTATTTTCAGTCCTTGAGTTTCAGGGTTCGCTTTGTGGAACGACCGGAATCGTATATTCTCTCCAAGGATATTCATATTGCATTTCCAACTGAATGTTCAAGCGTTATGGACGCATCATTATTTATCATTCATTCATCTTCCGAGCCGCTTGATCCTCACTTGGGTCGCGGGGGGTGCTGGAGCCCATCCCAGCTGTCTTTGGGCAGTAGGCGGGGGACACCCTGAATCGGTTGCCAGCCAATCGCAGGGTACACAGAGATGAACAACCATCCATGCTCACACTCACACCTAGGGACAATTTAGAGTGTTCAATCAGCCTGCCACGCATGTTTTTGGAATATGGGAGGAAACCAGAGCACCCGGAGAAAACCCACGCAGGCCCGGGGAGAACATGCAAACTCCACACAGGGAGGCCGGAGCTGGAATCGAACCCGGTACCTCTGCACTGTGAAGCCGACGTGCTTACCACTGGACTTACCCGGCCGCCCCTTACTGTTTATTGTGCATGTTAAATCGCTCCATGTACAGCACTTTGTATGCAACGATGGCTGTTTGAAAGTGCCCTATAAATACCGTTGACTTGACTTGACTTGAAAACAAGTGCCACTCTGCTCGTACCGATAATATAAAAAGAAGCAAAACTGTCCGGAATCGTACGCCTCAGGATCGTCGGACTCGGCGCTGATGTACTTTTTTGCCGTTTTGTGTGTCCAGCCAACAAGGAGTATTACCACCAGTGGAACGTGGAAGAATGTCACGAATGTAGCCTGGACTTGTCCGCCTTCACCATCGAGGAGCTGGACAACATCACTTCGGAATACACACTAAAGAACACGGTAAGTTCACGCGTGGGCAAAAAGAAAGTCACCAGGGGGGCCCGGTTTGAAGCCAACGTCCGAATGGATGCCCTCCTTTTTTCGCAGGACACGTTCTCGATGGCGGTATCCTTTCTGTCCGGGAAAGTGGTGTACGTGTCACCTCAGGGATCGTCGGTGCTGCGCTGCAAGCCCGAGTGTCTCCAGGGCACCATGTTTTCGGAGCTTCTGGCTCCGCAGGACATCAGCACTTTCTACAGCGGCACGGCGCCTTGCCGACTGCCCTTATGGGCGTCCTGCATCGGATCCGGTGAGCCGGCGAGCGCCCGCTCCCGCCGCGACCAATCGCCGATTTTTATTTTGACCTGATTTTTTTTTATTTTGACTTTTGATTTTTTTTTTGACCGTCCCCCTTTGCTCTCCCCTCAGCCTCACCCGCCATGGACTGCACTCAGGAGAAATCCATGTTCTGTCGAATCCGCGCCGACCGCACGCAGGGCAGCGAGATGCGCTATTATCCGTTTCGCCTGACGCCCTACCAGCTGACCATCCGAGATTCGGATACCGCCGAACCGCAGCCGTGTTGCCTGCTCATCGCGGAGAGGGTCCACTCCGGATACGAGGGTAACCATTGAACTTGTCATTCGTGACCTACCGCGGTCCTATTTGGCGGCGCAAAAAAGCACAGAAAAAAAAAATGAGTGAGCTTGTGAAGCGTGCGCGGGATAACGAGGTCCTTCCCTGATTTTTAAAATGTTATTATTTAAAATAAAATGAAAAAAAGCAGTCTTCAATTCCTTTTTTTTTTAAAAATAAAAATAAAAATAAAGAGCTGTGATGAAAGCAGGAGGTCCTTCCCTGATTTTTAAAATGTTATTATTTAAAATAAAATGAAAAAAAGCCGTCTTCAATTCCTTTTTTTAAAAAAATAAAATAAAAATAAAAATAAAGAGCTGTGATGAAAGCAGGAGGTCCTTCCCTGATTTTTAAAATGTTATTATTTAAAATAAAATGAAAAAAAGCCGTCTTCAATTCCTTTTTTTTTTTAAATAAAAATAAAAATAAAAATAAAGAGCTGTGATGAAAACAGGAGGTCCTTCCCTGATTTTTAAAATTTTATTATTTAAAATCAAATCAAAAAAAGCCGTCTTCAATTCCTTTTTTTTTTTAAATAAAATAAAAATAAAAATAAAGAGCTGTGATGAAAGCAGGAGGTCCTTCCCTGATTTTTAAAATTTTATTATTTAAAATAAAATGAAAAAAAGCCGTCTTCAATTCCTTTTTTTTTTAAAAATAAAATAAAAATAAAAATAAAGAGCTGTGATGAAAGCAGGAGGTCCTTCCCTGATTTTTAAAATGTTATTATTTAAAATAAAATGAAAAAAAGCCGTCTTCAATCCCTTTTTTTTTAAATAAAATAAAAATAAAAATAAAGAGCTGTGATGAAAGCAGGAGGTCCTTCCCTGATTTTTGAAATTTTATTATTTAAAATCAAATCAAAAAAAGCCGTCTTCAATTCCTTTTTTTTAAATAAAATAAAAATAAAAATAGTGAGCTGTGATGAAAGCAGGAGGTCCTTCCCTGATTTTTAAAATTTTATTATTTAAAATCAAATCAAAAAAAGCCGTCTTCAATTCCTCTTTTTTTTAAAATAAAATAAAAATAAAAATAAAGAGCTGTGATGAAAGCAGGAGGTCCTTCCCTGATTTTTACAATTTTATTATTTAAAATAAAATGAAAAAAAGCCGTCTTCAATTCCTTTTTTTTTTAAAATAAAATAAAAATAAAAATAAAGAGCTGTGATGAAAGCAGGAGGTCCTTCCCTGATTTTTAAAATTTTATTATTTAAAATCGAATCACAAAAAGCCGTCTTCAATTCCTTTTTTTTTTAAATAAAATAAAAATAAAGAGCTGTGATGAAAGCAGGAGGTCCTTCCATGATCTTTAAAATTTTATTATTTAAAATCAAATAAAAAAAAGCCGTCTTCAATTCCTTTTTTTTAAATAAAATAAAAATAAAAATAGTGAGCTGTGATGAAAGCATGCCCTCGCCGCGCCACGATTAGGAAAACGTTCTCATTTAGGGAGTGCGATGACTTCACACGTTTTTTTTTTTTTTCCCTCACGTGGTTGCAGAAAGGCGACAACACACTTTGCGTCTGGCCCGTTTGAAACATTTGCGTACACAAAGCGCCGGGATGCAACATGTGAGCGCTGGGCTTATGTCTAAACATTGCCAACAAACCCCCCCCCCCCCCACCCCCACACCTTCTCCGGCATGTTTTTTCCCATCAGCACCTCGGATCCCTCCTGACAAGAGGATCTTCACCACCAGTCACACTCCCAGCTGCCTCTTCCAGGAAGTCGACGAGAGGTCAGTTTCCTCACCTTTGATGACGGCTGCGCCGCCTTCTGCCGCGCTCGGTCGCCATCTGCGCTCCGCCGGTTGCCGGTTTGAATCCGTTCCACGTTCCTCCTGTTATGTACTGATGATGACCTGCGTGCAGGGCGGTGCCATTGTTGGGATATCTGCCGCAGGACTTGGTGGGAACGCCGACTTTGCTTTACATCCACCCCGAAGACAGGCCCACTCTGGTGGCCATCCACGAGAAGAGTGAGTGGAACGCGCGTTGAAATGTTGTCGCAAAATCCCCCCCCCCGCCGGCATCCCCTCTGACGATCGTCTCCCGGCAGTCTTTCAGTTTGCCGGCCAGCCGTTTGAGTATTCGCCGTTGAGGATGTGCGCCCGCAGCGGGGAATACTTAACCATCGACACCAGCTGGTCTTCCTTCGTCAACCCTTGGAGCCGCAAGGTGGCCTTCATCGTAGGGCGCCACAAAGTCCGAACGTAAGCCACCGCCGCTTACCGAAGCGATGAAAAGCGAGCGCGCACAAGGTACTCCAAGGCGGCGTTCTCTCCGTCTCCAGGAGCCCGCTGAACGAGGACGTGTTCACGGTGCCGAGCTGCGAGGCCCGCGCCACCACGCCCGACGTGGTGCAGCTCAGCGAGCGGATCCACCGTCTGCTGGTGCAGCCGGTGCACAGCGGCGGCTCGCAGGGTTACAGCTCGCTGGGCTCCAGCGGCTCGCGGGGCTCGCGCCGCTCGCACCCGCAGCATCACGGCGCCTCGGCCGCCTCCTCCAGCGACAGCAACGGACCCGCCGCGGACGACGCCGCCGTCGCCTTACGCAAGCCCGTGAGTTGGAAGCGTCGCTCGCTCGGCAACGCCGGCGCCGGTCCGAGTGAGCTAATTGGGAGGTCGCTTGTGCCGTTTGGTCGCACCAGATGACCTTCCAGCAGATCTGCAAAGATGTTCACATGGTCAAGACGAACGGGCAGCAAGTTTTCATCGAGTCTCGAAACAGGCCGCCGGCGAGAAAAAACACCGGCACAGGTAACGTGAACAAAAAATAAATAAATACAGGCGGCCCGGTAGTCCAGTGGTTAGCACGTCGGCTTCACAGTGCAGAGGTACCGGGTTCGATTCCAGTTCCGGCCTCCCTGTGTGGAGTTTGCATGTTCTCCCCGGGCCTGCGTGGGTTTTCTCCGGGTGCTCCGGTTTCCTCCCACATTCCAAAAATATGCATGACAGGCTGATTGAACACTCTAAATTGTCCCTAGGTGTGAGTGTAAGCGTGGATGGTTGTTTGTCTCTGTGTGCCCTGTGATTGACTGGCAACCGATTCAGGGTGTCCCCCGCCTACTGCCCCAAGACAGCTGGGATAGGCTCCAGCACCCCCCGTGGCCCTAGTGAGGATCAAGCGGTTCGGAGAATGGATGGATGGATAAATAAATGGAATGAATCGGAATGAATCGTTTCGCGAAACATCTTGGAAAGAGGCTCTGAAGCGCCGCGTTTGTTGACTTTAGTCGCCAGAAGCAGTCTGAGAGACATCAACAGCGACCCCATTCGCGGCCTCATCGCTGACATGACCAAGCCACTGAAAGATTTGGTGCCCGCGCCGCTTGCACAGAAAGATTCCCCACCCGGATATTCCTACCAACAGATCAACTGCCTGGACAGCATCATAAGGTCAGAATCAAAATTGCCAATCAGCTTTTCATTTGACTCGACAGTCCGTCCTCACTGACGCCTCTTGAACGCGCCGTCCAGGTACCTGGAAAGCTGCAACATTCCCAATACGATCAAAAGAAAGTGCGGCTCCTCCTCCTGCACTTCCGACGAAGACAAGCAGGAGGCCGGCGGCAACGCCAAAGGTCAGCGTCGGGGAAATTCCTTCCGCCGCCCGTCCCGTCCCGTCTGTGCGCCGTGTTCACATTTGTGACCTGACTCCTGCAGGTGCGTCGGTCGGCTTGGTCGGCGAAGCCCCTCCGCTGCCCCCGCTGACGTTGGCCATGAAGGCGGAGAGCGTGGCCTCCGTCACGTCCCAATGTAGCTTCAGTAGCACCATCGTGCACGTGGGAGACAAGAAGCCGCCCGAATCAGGTCGGAAAACACAGCAGTTGGCAGATAGACTGTGCATATTCATTGTGATACTGAGGTGGGGGAGGGGTGGGGATCGGGGGGGGGGGGGGTCACATTTAGGTTATTTTTCAAAACCGTTCATCCTGACGAGGTGAGCAAAATTGTATCTTCATCCTGACAAGGTGATAGAGAAATCGAGCAAAAATTTAGGCATGTCTAGACGTTTGGGTGCACTAAAGTGAAGATGGAAGAAGGTGCTTTCAAAAGATGCTTTTGGGGACCGGGTGTCGCGCCCAGGCGGACATTTGTCATCTGCGAAGTCTACAACTTGTTGATTCGGTGTAGACCAGACAGAAAAGTGTCAACAAATCTGTGGTTCAAAGCTGAAACCAAGCTCATCAGATCACTACTGAGAGGGGCCGGACCAGGGGGCGTGGTATGCAAATATCGGGGGCGGTGTTTTGCTTGTATTTTGCATATGTAAACAATCCGAGTCCAAGTGGAGGACAGGGAACTCTTGAGTGTGATCACGGAGCAACGAAACATTTGTTTAACTTTGTCCGAAGAAAAAGTGGATTGACATTGGAACCCCCCCCCCCCCCCGTTTGTTTGACAGACATCGTGATGGAGGAGGCTCCGAGCACTCCGACACACGCTCCCCCCACCCTCACTCCGACTGCGCTCTCCATTCCTCCCCCTCCACCACCCCCGCCTCCTCCCGTCGCCCCCCTCCCTCAAGCGACGCCGCCAACTCAGCCGGAGAGGGACAGCCGGCACGGCGGGGGCGGCCGGCTGGGCCTGACGAAGGAGGTGCTGTCGGCGCACACGCAGCAGGAGGAGCAGGCCTTCCTGGACCGCTTCAAGGACCTCAGCAAGCTGCGCGTCTTCGACCAGACGGCGTCTTCGACCGTGCGCTGCCACACGCCCGCGGGCAACCCTCTGGCGCGAGGTACGCTCTTTAACTTTTGCCGCACGCCGGTTTAACACTTGTGTGCTCCAAATTGAAAAGTCCTTAAGTTACGCATTTTACAATTTTTGTAATGACGTGATTTGTGTTATAAAAACATTATTATTATTATTATTTTTTTCAAACACTCAAAATGTTCAGAGGCATCTGTGCTATCCATACATATATAGTTTTTATTAGTTCTTTGGGATTTTTTATTCTTTATTTTTTGCAAAAGGGAAAAAAAAAATGTGTCTGGAGGTTCCAACCAAGCCCTACTAACAATCCCGACCGGACGTGTTCATGTAAAATGCATTGGTTTGAAGCCTCCCGCAAAAATGCAAACTCATTTGCGATCCTCTGGCGCCACCTAAAAGTTGCACAATTGGAATGACCTCAACCCAACAATGTGGCATGCATACGTCTGTCCAAGCGAAAACAAAACGATTGACGTAAAAATCGCGTGAAATGCATGTTTACACATTAGGTTTACGATGCATTCAAAAATATGAATTATAATGGGTCTCTATGGTGCAAAATATGTAAATTGTGAAGATTAAGGTATCAAAACGTTTTTTTATTATGGCTGCAATGCCTGAGAATTATCAGCCGGTGACGTCATGAAATTTAGGCCATTTTAGAACCCCTCCATAAGTTTCAGCTCTCTCGTGTTTTTCTGAATGCCTTTGCCTTTGATTCAAAGACATCATTTTACATTTATCGCAAGCGGTGCACTACGAGGGTTAAAACTAAACGATTGTCTTGGTCGCGTGTCCTTTAGGGGTGCGTTGCTCTCGTGACTACCCGGCCGCAGGGGGCGGCTCCGGTCACAGATGCGGCCGTGGCGGGAAGCGGCTCAAGCACCAGGAGTCCTCTGACAGGCACGGCTCTCTGGGACTCACGGGGATGCACCAAGACCCCAGAACCAGAGCGGCAGCCGGGCCCCTCGACGTGCCCCTGGGAGCCCCCACAAACTCCTCCTCCTGGCCGTCGGTTTGCTCTCAGCCCAGCCATCCCTCGGCCCCGTTCGCACCCGGCGTGGTTCCAATCTACCCGGTCTACCCGCCGCTCCCTCAGCCCTTGGCCGTGCCAGACGCGTCACGTTTCCCCCCGACCCAGATGGTGCCCCCCATGATGGCCTTGGTTCTCCCCAACTACATGTTCCCTCCGATGGGGGCGCCCATGCCCCAGCAAGTCACCACACCCATGCCGTTTTTCGGTCAAAACTTGAATTACCCCGGCGCCCCCCAACCCCCGGTCCCCGCGGCCGTTTGCAACCCCGCGTCCATTCCTGCCACGGGTGCGGCATCTCGAAGCAGCACGCCCCAGTCCTGCACTCAGACCCCCGCCGATCGCGAGGGTGCGGAGTCCCCCCTGTTCCAGTCCCGATGCTCCTCCCCCCTCAATTTGTTGCAGCTGGAAGAGTCGCCCAGCAACCGGTTAGAGTCCGCCACCGTGCTGGCGGCCGCGCAGCAGGCTCCGCCCGCCGTGCAGGGCGGCCCGGCCGGCGTGCAGAGTTCAGACACTCAAAGGAACTCTGATGATAACACCAAGGAGAATGAGAATGTAAGTACGTGTGCGTGTGTGTGTGTGTGTGTGTGTGTCGAACAATCTGGACCATATGAGGGTTGTTATAGATAACAAAACGAAAACGAACAAATTAATAACAGGTAAAATTGGAAAATAAAATTTTGACAGAATTAAAATGGGGAAAAAACCCGAAAAGAAACAAAACAAAACAACATTCACATATCTCAAATAATCATCGCGAAAGTTGTTTTTGAGGTTCATTTTAAATGTATTGAGTTCGGTGTCGCTGTACGGAAGAAGGATGGTGAGCCATTTGAGAATTGTAGTTTATTGTCTTTTTTTATAACCTCGCACTCGACAAACACACCATTAAAAAACACACAAATAAATAAACGAAAGTGAAGCATTTTGGGAAAAAAAAGATTAAAACTTGCTCTAAAACCGAATTAAAATGAATTGCATTAAAAAAAAACAAGTCAAACTAAATCAAGCGAACCATCATGAAAAATCCTAAATGATTCTAACCCTGGAAAATCTCCCCAAAAAAAAGGAATGTTGACCTTTGCTTGCTGACCTTTGCTTGCATCACAGGGGGAAGCTAATGAGTCCAACAACGACGCCATGTCGACTTCCAGCGACCTGCTGGACCTGCTGCTGCAGGAAGACTCACGCTCGGGAACCGGCTCTGCTGCCTCCGGATCTGGGTCATCGGGCACCAGGTCCTCGGGTTCTGGCTCCGGCTCCAATGGATGCTGCTCCTCTGGTACCAGTGGCACCAGTAAGTCGAGATCCGTTACCGTCACTGAATTATCGTTACAGAGGACCAAAAAACCAAAAAAAAACCACAATGAAGTTGACTCCGGCTCATTTCCTCCTTTGTAATTTGCGCCCATCTAGGTAGCAGCCAAGGCAGCCACACCAGCAAATATTTTGGGAGCATTGACTCATTGGAGAACGACCACGCCCGCAAGCAACCGGCGGGGGGCAGCGGCACCGGTGGCGACAGTGGCGAGGAGCAGTTCATCAAATGTGTCTTGCAGGACCCCATTTGGCTTCTGATGGCCAACACGGACGACAAGGTCATGATGACCTACCAGCTGCCTATCAGGTACCGCCGTCGGGCAAAAAAAAAAAAAGGATCGGTTTGGCCGCGTGATGCCATGTGACTTCGCCCCTCATGTCATTCTCTCGCCGCGGTGTAACAGGGATGTGGAGGCGGTGCTGCGTGAGGATCGCGAGGCGCTGAGGAGCATGCAGAAGCATCAGCCACGCTTCACGGAGGAACAGAAGAGGGAGCTGAACCAGGTGCACCCTTGGGTGCGCACAGGACGCCTGCCCAGAGCCATCAACATCTCCGTGAGTATGCTAAACTTAATCGAGGTGGCGGACGCAAGTCACAATGACTTGAGCCAACGGACTTGAGTCGCTTGTTTTAGGAAGGCGCACCAATCGTTTCCCATTGCAAAGGGGCTGAAACCATTAAACGTTAGGATTTGTTGTAAAAAAAAAAACATTCATTCATTCATTCATCTTCCGAGCCGCTTGATCCTCACGAGGGTCGCCGGGGGTGCTGGAGGCTATCCCAACTGTCTTTGGGCAGTAGGCGGGGGACACCCTGAATCGGTTGCCAGCCAATCGCAGGGCACACAGAAACGAACAACCATCCGCACTCACACTCACTCCTAGGGACAATTTAGAGCGTCCAATCAGCCTGCCATGCATGTTTTTTTTTTTGAATGTGGGAGGAAACCGGAGCACCCGGAGAAAACCCACGCAGGCCCGGGGAGCACATGCAAACTCCACACAGGGAGGCCGGAGCTGGAATCGAACCCGGTACCTCTGCACTGTGAAGCCGACGTGCTAACCACTGGACTACCGGGCCGCCGCATCATTATTCATTCATTCATTCATTCATTCATTCATCTACCGAGCCGCTTGATCCTCACCAGGGTCGCGGGGGGTGCTGGAGCCTATCCCAGCCGTCTTCGGGCAGTAGGCGGGGGGACACCCTGAATCGGTTGCCAGCCAATCGCAGGGCACACAGAAACGAACAACCATTCGCACTCACACTCACACCAAGGGACAATTTAGAGCGTCCAATCAGCCTGCCATGCATGTTTTTGGAATGTGGGAGGAAACCGGAGCACCCGGAGAAAACCCACACAGGGAGAACATGCAAACTCCACACAGGGAGGCTGGAGCTGGAATCGAACCCGGTACCTCTGCACTGTGAAGCCGACGTGCTAACCACTGGACTACCGGGCCGCCCAATCTCTTAACATTGCTCGCTAATTTAAGGTAGCCCACCACTGCTAATTGGAACATCATGTAATGCCCCCTCAAGTGTTCAAAGATAGATAGAGTGGTCAGTAAACTTTCAATTAACTCTCAACCACTGTCTCATTTGTCGACACCCACGTCACTCACCAGTCTAGACATCGGCTTTTAAGGCCACGTGCCGCTCAAAGTCACAAAATTACAATGTCAAACGTGAAAATCTCTTAGCCAAATCATGACTTGACTCCGCTCGCTTCAAATGTGGTGGCGACGCGACATGACGTGCTTCATTTTTTTAATTTTTGCCATTTGGCCTTCGAGTTTTGCATATATGACTCTGGTGTATTCCTTTGCCCCTCTCAGGGCTGCGCGGACTGCAAGTCTCCCGCGTCGGGCCGCCGCGCCGCCGCCCCCTTCGACGTGGAGATCAACGAGATGGAGCTTTGTGGCATGCTGAAGTCGCCAAAGGAGGGCGCCACCATGGTCAAGAAAAACTCATCAGAGGCGGCCATGGATGAACAACCCCCTGACGAGGACGACGAGGAAGACGAGGGGGAGGAGGAAGAAGGCAAAACACAAGAAAGCGGCCAAGCGGCGACCGCAGATGAACTCAGAGCCACGTCGGGGGCGGCGGAGGACGCCGCTCGACCGCCACAGTCCGACATGAATCACTAAGCGGCCAAAGACGAAACATTCAACACTACCGTTTATAACTTTTTAATGTGTACCTTCCTGAAGTACACCTACGGTGACATCATGACACAAGATGAGCGACGCCAATACTGTATTGAGCACTCGGATTTACGACTCCTTGTCTAAACTAATTCCCGACTGTCGCTTACGTCGTATGACATCACGCGAGAGGCGCCACGGACTCCACACGACGCGCCTTCCGCCTCCTCTCTTGTAGGTCATATTTATTTCAGTAGGAAGAAAAAAAAAAACAAAAACAGGCACCTTTGATGTACAGATGGATGTGCTTCACCAATGTCCCGTTTGATGTTCACATCCGTGACGTCTCGCAATGAATGTCGCCGGGCTTCTCCGTTGCTCCTTATCACATAAGCTCGTGTACATATAAATCCGACGCGAAAGGAACAGTACCGCGAAAGACGGGGCTGACTTTATTTTGTAAAAATGTGTATATTTTTATATCTTCACCCATCGAGGGTTGAGAGTTGATGACTGGCCCGAGCTGTGCGACGTTTCAAAAGTTTATTCATCCTCACTTGAGGTGCAGGAAAAGAAAAAGCGCGCCAGTGTGGTGAAGTGCTTCTTTGCAAGAGGATGAAACAAAAAAAAAATCATAAAATAAAAATCCCTTTGACGTTTTCCTTTTTAGCTCTATCGTGGTCATGTGATATTCGGTTTCTTCATGGCATCGCTGCTGTGTACAGCAGTTGTTCAATATTTTTGTGAAATTTGTACAAAAAAACAAAACAAAAAGAGACAATAAAAGGACTTGATATGTGATTTTCCTTCCTTCCTGTGTTTGCTCTTTTTTTCCATTCTGGTGACCAAGTAAGAAGCTGCTGTACTTGCTGCAAATTCAGCTGCGGTTTGCAGCCACAACTTAAAAAAAGACAAAAGGAATGCCCTTGTTTGGACTAAGCAAACATGCCAAATGTTACGTGTGCATTTCTTGACAATACGATACAAGGAACCCCCCGAGAATATTCATTCATTCATTCATCTTCCTAACCGCTTGATCCTCACTAGGGTCGCGGGGGGTGCTGGACCCTATCCCAGCTGTCTCCGGGCAGTAGGCGGGGGACACCCTGAATCGGTTGCCAGCCAATCGCAGGGCACACATAGACGAACAACCATCCACGCCCACACTCACACCTAGGGACAATTTAGAGTGTTCAATCAGCCTGCCACGCATATTTTTGGAATGTGGGAGGAAACCGGAGCACCCGGAGAAAACCCACGCAGGCCCGGGGAGAACATGCAAACTCCACACAGGGAGGCCGGAGCTGGAATCGAACCCGGTACCTCTGCACTGTGAAGCCGACGTGCTAACCACTGGATCATCGGGCCGCCCCCCCGAGAATATTTCTCACATTTTTTTTCTCTTCACGATTTTGTTGACAACTTCTCACGAGGACTACTGACAGTTTCTGGCGTGTACGATATGTGCGGCCGCACAGGACGGCATCGCTGGAGTGATGGCGACACCCAAACCGGGTTTTCGTCGGCGCATCATTGGCGCTCAGCTGCCTTGTCGTATTTTGCACGGCCGCTAGGGGGCCTCGGTCAACTCAACGTTTCACAGCCCCTTTGCGACCACTGTGGCTCAACTGCAGTGCGAGCATGTGAAAGGCTTGACTGTAGTATAGTGCGGTCATGAACACACGTACCCAACAGTGGCACTCTGTCTGACACACACACACACACACACACATCTGAAGAAAAAAAAACATTTGCAGCATCACTGTAGTGGACCTCTCCAAACTCCTCAGCCTTCACTTCCTCCTTGCCTCTCCACCCTCCTTTCCGGCTTGTCCCTCCTTCCTGCTCCCAACCACCACCTCCGCCGCCACCGCCGTCTTTCCAAATCTCAAAGAGGTCCAGCGGGATGGAGGTCAGGGTGTGGACCGTGTGTGTGCTTTTGGCGTTGGAGCTCGGATGGACGGCCGCGCAGAGTCACACCAACTACACTAGGTGAGTTTTCGTCTTGGTTTATCAACTGCGGGGACTGAGAGTTCTTTCTTTGTCACATGTGTACATGTGGCAGCCTGGCTTTCAAACCCACTGGTGTGGAGGTCAGCGGCTGTGTGTGTGTGCGTCAGAAAATTGCAGGCTGCAGCCTTTCAACGATGCGGTTGACTTGTCAGAGAGGCAACGGTACCCGTGATGTTTTTCCACATCACACTTTGAACTACGTATGGTCAAACTAAGCTTGAAAATGAATTTTCCCATTACACTGTGCAACCATTTTTTGCCTTTTTTTTTTTTTAAATCAACTTTTCAAGATTTCCAGGGCCGCTGCTTTTGAATCAGCCTTGGGTTTTTTTTTCTAGAGCACATCAGTTTTCAATAATAATAATAATTATTGTTTTGAATTGACAGTTAAATTCAGCAACAAGTGGATTTTTTTTTTCTCCGAAACGTCATAGCTATGAAATACATCTGGTAAAATCCGTACTGTGAAAGCTTTTATAGGTCAAACTTAGACAAACAAAACATATCTCAACAGCCCGATGTCCAAAAAGTAGACACATTTTTGACATCAGCCTCCAAAATACTTATAGGGCCACATTAAAGCCATCTCTGATTAGAATGTGTTCACCAGTGTTATTTTTAGTCCCGATTGAAGCACGATGTGGGCGGCCCGGTAGTCCAGTGGTTAGCACGTCGGCTTCACAGTGCAGAGGTACCGGGTTCGATTCCAGCTCCGGCCTCCCTGTGTGGAGTTTGCATGTTCTGCCCGGGCCTGCGTGGGTTTTCTCCGGGTGCTCCGGTTTCCTCCCACATTCTAAAAACATGCATGGTAGGCTGATTGAACACTCTAAATTGTCCCTAGGTGTGAGTGTGAGTGCGAATGGTTGTTCGTCTCTGTGTGCCCTGCGATTGGCTGGCAACTGATTCAGGGTGTCCCCCGCCTACTGCCCGGAGACAGCTGGGATAGGCTCCAGCACCCCCCCCCCCGCGACCCTAGTGAGGATCAAGCAGCTCGGAAGATGAATGAATGAATAATAATAATAATACATTTTATTTATAAGGCGGCCCGGTAGTCCAGTGGTTAGCACGTCGGCTTCACAGTGCAGAGGAACCGGGTTCGATTCCAGCTCCGGCCTCCCTGTGTGGAGTTTGCATGTTCTCCCCGGGCCTGCGTGGGTTTTCTCCGGGTGCTCCGGTTTCCTCCCACATTCCAAAAACATGCATGGCAGGCTGATCGAACGCTCTAAATTGTCCCTAGGTGTGAGTGTGGGCGTAGATCGGTGGAGTTTGCATGTTCTCCCCGGGCCTGCGCGGGTTTTCTCCGGGTGCTCCGGTTTCCTCCCACATTCCAAAAAACATGCGTGGCAGGCTGATTGAACACTCTAAATTGTCCCTAGGTGTGAGTGTGAGCGTGAATGGTTGTTCGTCTCTGTGTGCCCTGCGATTGGCTGGCAACCGATTCAGGGTGTCCCCCGCCTCCTGCCCGGAGACGGCTGGGATGGGCTCCAGCACCCCCCGCGACCCTAGTGAGGATCAAGCGGCTCGGAAGATGAATGAATGAATGAAGCACGATGTTGAAGTAACTGTACGGAAGACTTAGAAATGTTCAAAAAAAGATCTCATTAGGAAAGGTCAAATGTCACCAAAAGGTCAGGCAAGAAGTCGGGCTTTCCCCTGCTGGACTTTTAATATAAAGCACCAGGAAGCGACAGGATACGGCTCCCGACACTGGGCGACAGAGTTACAGCTGCCCGTGGATTGTAAGGGAGGGACGCCACTGGCTAAATGTGATTTTACGCTCCTGCGGCACGCGCAAAAAACAACGAGGCTGCAACTGAACAAAATCAAAACAGCAGAATAAAGGAAGGTTCATTTGGACTATAAAACATAATTCGAGGCCTTTTTCTATTTGTTGTTATCCAAATGGCTTTTGATTATAATCGCCAAGTGAGAATCCATTTTTATTTTAATATCAAAATATATTTCAGAGCCTGCATTTTGTATTTCTTCTCTCAGCCTTAAACTGACGACAGTCTTCCCGACTCGAAAAAGCGACGGCGGTGAGCGGCTTTGAAACAGAGGCACACTGTGCCGCTGTGGCTCGGCGCGCACGTAAACGTTTGCAGGCACCGCGCCGCGTTAAACTCGCCGTTTGAAGTCGCGCTTGGGTGTTGATTGTGGTCTCGCATATGCTTCCTCTAACATTCCGCTAGGCCTGTCTTCAAGTGCGGGGGGCATCTGGTCGTCGATTCGGGCATCGTGGCCAGCGAGGGCTTCCCCAGTCCTTACAAAGCCAACAGCAAATGCACCTGGTACATCACTGTGAGTCACAAATTGGTTTCCTTCTTAAACATACATTCACACCATTGTGTCGCAACGCCAAACGAGATTTAAAACGGATTATAAACTGTAGATCAGGCATGTCCAAAGTCCAGCCCGGGGGCCAAATCCGGCCCGCGGTCGAATTTCATCCGGCCCTCGGCCCCTGTCATAAAATCAGTGCCGTCTGGCCCGCAGGTTGGGCGCAATGGAACACGTGTTGCATTGACTGAGGTCTCGTAGACTGGTGAGTGATGTTTCATAGAGTACTGCTTCCCTCTAGTGGCTAAATGAGTAATAGCATTTAGACACTAGAGGGCATCACTCACGAGTTAACAAGACATCACTCCGTGTTTATATTGACTGATATGTCATATTTCAAATGATCCTTGCAGTTGTGGATATGTGTATTGCTTGTTCATTTCCCCGTTATTCGAGTCAAAGGTTTTGTGACTATTGAAAAGTCATGGTGATACATTTGATGTTTCAAATCAATCAATTTGCACTCAGGAGACTTCTGTTTAAGAAAAAGTCAAGTGAATAAGCAGTTGCATGTGATATACCCGTTTCAAATTAACCAAAAGAAATTCTTAAGATTGTTGAAATTAAAATAAAAATGGAAATGTGAAACAGACTGGCTTACTAAAATTTGTTGAACAATATTGTTGTTCAATGTAAAGAATGTCAGCCAAGGTCGGCCCCCCGACATTTTACCACATAAAATCTGGCCCCCTTGGCAAAAAGTTTGGACACCCCTGCTGTAGATCAAAAAAGGTCATCGTCCTTCTTCACATTATGTCCGTCATTATATTTGGAGTCGTGTAGTGCCTCGACATACAAGTTTAATTCCTTCCGCGGACACAGTTGTTTATCAGGAAGTTGCGATAATCGTAATTTCTATTTGTTTTCACCGAGGATAAAGAATATACGCTTGGTGAGAATTTTTACATCGTCTGTCCGCTTTCAAATATCTGTTGCATAAAATGTCCCAACATTTAGCGTGCAAAGATTTCAAAGGCAAAGTTTTGTTGTTGAAAAAAAAACTCAATGTGCAAATCTCTTGGTTTTGTTTGACAAAATTCAATACCTGACAAACTGCTCTCAATTTGTTTTTTCATCATCTCTATCTCGAAAAACTCAGTCGAGTCACTCGTACTGTATGTCAAGGCACCAGTGCAAATGATAATTTTCAGACGAGCGGTTGAGAATCACTCTTGTCATCAACACCTAAATAACCTAAATAAATAATAATACAGCGGCCCAGTAGTCCAGTGGTTAGCACGTCGGCTTCACAGTGCAGAGGTACCGGGTTCGATTCCAGCTCCGGCCTCCCTGTGTGGAGTTTGCATGTTCTCCCCAGGCCTGCGTGGGTTTTCTCCGGGTGCTCCGGTTTCCTCCCAAATTCCAAAAACATGCGTGGCAGGCTGATTGAACACTCTAAATTTGTCCCTAAGTGTGAGTGTGAGTGCGAATGGTTGTTCGTTTCTGTGTGCCCTGCGATTGGCTGGCAACCGATTCAGGTTGTCCCCCGCCTACTGCCCGGAGACAGCTGGGATAGGCTCCAGCACCCCCCGCGACCCTAGTGAGGATCAAGCGGCTTGGAAGATGAATGAATGAATGAACAAACAAAAAAACAAAAAAAAACCGAAATAGTTGTGAAGTAGGGCGGTAGGGCCGAAGCGCAATGTGAATTGAGTCTCACGATGAAAGCATTGTTGGTCTTTCAAGGTCCCCGAAGGTCACGTGGTCATGCTGTCCTTCCGCCTATTCGACATGGAAGCAGAGCCCACCTGCCGCTACGACTACTTGGACGTCTACAACGGCCACACGCGCTTGGTCCAAAAGCTGGGCCGCTTCTGCGGGACCTTCCGGCCCGGAGCGGTCATCTCCACGTCCAACACCATGATGCTGGATATGGTGTCGGACGAGGCCACGGGGGGGAGAGGCTTCCTGGCCTACTTCCGGGCGGGGAAACCACATGTGGAAGGTGTGGTGGCATTTTTGTGGCGGCTCTAAATATATTCAGACGACTGCACGGGCACGTTTTGATGTGGTTTCTCCCCCGCCCTCTCCACAGAGAATCAATTCTGCGGCGGGCGGTTGACCAAATCCCAGGGCTCCATCCAGACGCCCAACTGGCCCAACTCCAACTACCCGGCAGGCATCAGCTGCTCCTGGTACATCTCGGTGGAACCGAGCAACGTGAGCAGACTCAACCTCAAGATTTCAATGCGTTTAGATTCATTTGTTTCAGGTATGGAGCCTCGGTTCCCCCTTTCAGACGGCTAAGGATGTAGCCTCAGGGCTATTCCAAGCTAGCAAGAACATTCATTCGTTCATTCATCTTCCGAGCCGCTTGATCCTCACTAGGGTCGCGGGGGGTGCTGCAGCCCATCCCAGCTGTCTTCGGGCAGTAGGCGGGGGACACCCTGAATCGGTTGCCAGCCAATCGCAGGGCACACAGAAACGAACAACCATTCGCACTCACACTCACACCTAGGGACAATTTAGAGTGTTCAATCAGCCTGCCAGGCATGTTTTTGGAATGTGGGAGGAAACCGGAGCACCCGGAGAAAACCCACACAGGCCCGGGGAGAACATGCAAACTCCACACAGGGAGGCCGGAGCTGGAATCGAACCCGGTACCTCTGCACTGTGAAGCCGACGTGCTAACCACTGGACTACCGGGCCGCCGCTAGCAAGAACAATGAGATGTTAACAGAGGTGGCAAAAGTACGCACGCTCTACTCAAAGCAGAGATCCAAGTTAGGTTGAGGCGGCTCCGTATATAAGTTTCTGCGATAAAAGCGGTGCTTTGGAGCGGCTGCAGGAAGAGTCGGGGCCACACCTGCAAAAGGGGGCTTGTCTCCGGGAGCGCTTCTCGCACAAATGAAAGAGTTCCTTATGCGTGCACGCTTGTGCCTGCAAATAGATTGAAGAATTAGGAAAGCCGGGCTGAGAGCGGGGCTAAATGCCGTCCTTTGTATCGCAAGCGGTGGGGGATCCAGGAAAGAAACGCGGCGCGACAGCCGGATTATTATTTATTTCACGTCACGGTTTGTGTTGGCGCCTCTTCGTCAGGTGATCGAGTTGAAGTTTGAGAAGCTGGACCTGGAACCGGACACATACTGTCGCTACGACTACGTGGCTCTGTTCAACGGAGGGGAGAGAGACGACTCCAGGAGAATTGGGAAGTTCTGTGGCGACAGGGTACCGGGGTCAGTTACCGTTAAAAATGACTTTATATGTGGGGAGATCTCATGCAGTGGTCCCCAAACCCCGGGTCGCGGGCCGGTACCGGTCCATGGGTCATTTGGTACCGGACCTCACAGAAAGAATAAATAACTTAGATTATTCATTCATTCATTCATTCATTCATCTTCCTAACCGCTTGATCCTCCCTAGGGTCGCGGGGGGTGCTGGAGCCTATCCCAGCTGTCTCCGGGCAGTAGGCGGGGGACACCCTGAATCGGTTGCCAGCCAATCGCAGGGCACACAGAGACGAACAACCATCCACGCTCACACTCACACCTAGGGACAATTTAGAGTGTTCAATCAGCCTGCCACGCATGTTTTTGGATTGTGGGAGGAAACCGGAGCACCCGGAGAAAACCCACGCAGGCCCGGAGAGAACATGCAAACTCCACACAGGGAGCCCGGAGCTGGAATCGAACCCGGTACCTCTGCACTGTGAAGCCGACGTGCTAACAACTGGACTACCGGGCCGCCCCTAACTTAGATGACTTCCGTTTTATTTATTTTGGAACCTGAAAGATGTTTTCTTTTGAAAAATTACCGAATTCTCTGTTATATCGGTCTACAGTGTGTCACTCTTGACGCAGGTCATGGCGCGCTTCTCAGTCACGTTACGGCTAAAATGAAACCCAGGAGCTAGCATTCATTCATTCATTCATCTTCCGAGCCGCTTGATCCTCACTAGGGTCGCGGGGGGTGCTGGAGCCTATCCCAGCTGTCTTCGGGCAGTAGGCGGGGGACACCCTGAATCGGTTGCCAGCCAATCGCAGGGCACACAGAAACGAACAACCATTCGCACTCACACTCACAACTAGGGACAATTTAGAGTGTTCAATCAGCCTGCCACACATGTTTTTGGAATGTGGGAGGAAACCGGAGTGCCCGGAGAAAACCCACGCAGGCCCGGGGAGAACATGCAAACTCCACACAGGGAGGCCGGAGCTGGAATCGAACCCGGTACCTCTGCACTGTGAAGCCGACGTGCTAACCACTGGACTACCGGGCCGCCCCAGGAGCTAGCACAATGAGTAAAAAAAAAAAACAAACGTCTTTGAAAAATACAGATTTATCTCAACGGGAGATTCCCATGCGCTGAGCCCACTCTGCATGAAATGATACTTAATACTAAAATCATACTTTTCATGCACTTTGTTTCGTATTTCCAATGCACATTTAAACGTTACCGTAGCGACCAGAGAGTGTTGTGGCCAGATAGAACATTTGTCGTGTCACGATTCATTCATTCATTCATCTTCCGAGCCGCTTGATCCTCACTAGGGTCGCGGGGGCTGCTGGAGCCTATCCCAGCTGTCTCCGGGCAGTAGGCGGGGGACACCCTGAATTGGTTGCCAGCCAATCGCAGGGCACACAGAAACGAACAACCACTCACACTCACACCTAGGGACAATTTGGAGTGTTCAATCAGCCTGCCACGCATGTTTTTGGAATGTGGGAGGAAACCGGAGCACCCGGAGAAAACCCACGCAGGCCCGGGGAGAACATGCAAACTCCACACAGGGAGGCCGGAGCTGGAATCGAACCCGGTACCTCTGCACTGTGAAGCCGACGTGCTAACCACTGGACTACCGGTGTCACGATTCGTGATTATTATTACGTTTCGAAAATACCACAGTTTTCATGCAGGTCATACCATATTATTTTGTTGGATTTGACCGCCACACCTTAAAGGCCGGTCCCTGATAACATTGTCTGACGTTAAACTGGTCCGTGGGGCAAAAAAGGTTGGGGGACCGCTGAGCTAGTGTTAAAGCTGTCAGTATAACAATTCACTTGAAGAAAAAAAACTAAACAGTATTCCGATGTATATTTGATTCGGCTCCTTTCCACTTCTGCCGCAGGGCTGTCGTGACCAATGGCAATCAGCTCCTCGTCCAGTTTGTCTCTGACCTTAGCGTGACCTCAGATGGCTTCATGGCTCACTATAACAGCGTGCCGCGTGGCTCTCGGACTCCCACCCCCGGGGGAGACTTCATCCATCGGTCCGAAACCCCCTCCACCACGCAGACACCGTCCGCGAAGCCAAAGAGGCCCATCAAAACGACGGCCAAACCGGTCAAAACCACACCCAAAACCACCAAAACCACACCCAAGCCTAAGCCTAGCATCCGTCCCAAAGCCACCCCAAAACCAGCTAAAAAACCAACCGTTAAGATCCCAATAAAGCCTCCACCGCGTAAACCGACCACCAAGCCCAATAAGGCTAAACCCACCCCCAAGATGCCTGTGAAAAAGCCGATACCCAAACCCGGAACAAAACCTTCGCCCAAGCCCAAAGTCACCAAAGACGACAAACCGACAAGCAAGCCTGCACCAAAGACCAAACCGACTCCCAAAGCGACCGTCAAACCGGCGAAACCCACCCCGAAAACCAAACTGGCCGTCAAACCAGTGAAACCCACCCCTAAAACAAAACCGTCCGTCAAATCTTCCCCCAAACCTAAAGTGACACCGAAACCCAAGGTGGTCCCAAAGAAGCCGACGGCGAACAAGAAACGTGAGTTGACGCCTCGTCGCGATTGTTGACCAACTCGCTTAATCGCGATGTGTTTCTCCCACAGCTTTGCCACTCAACCCTTTGTGCAAGCATAACTACAAGAGGACAGGAACTCTACAGTCCAGATTCTGCCCCAGTGACTTCGGTAAACCATGACCAGCCCTTGCAGGCTTGGTCAATCCATCCATCCATCCATCCATCTTCTACCGCTTATCCGGGGCCGGGTCGCGGGGGCAGCAGCTTTAGCAGGGAAGCCCAGACTTCCCTCTCCCTAGCTACTTCTTCCAGCTCTCCCCGGGGGATCCCGAGGCGTTCCCAGGCCAGCTGGGTGACATAGTCTCTCCAGCGTGTCCTGGTCTTCCTCGGGGTCTCCTCCCGATGGGACATGCCCGGAACACCTCACCAGGGAGGCGTTCAGGAGGCATCCGAATCAGATGCCCAAGCCACCTCATCTGGCTCCTCTCGATATGGAGGAGAAGCGGCTCGACTCGGAGCCCCTCCCGGATGACCGAGCTTCTCACCTTATCTCTAAGGGAGAGCCCGGACACCCTGCGGAGAAAACTCATTTCGGCCGCTTGTATCCGGGATCTCGTTCTTTCGGTCACGACACGGCTCGGTCAACTCTCTTCTAAAAATCTAACATGCCGTTTGCTTCCTTGTAGTGGTTGCGGGAAAGGTGACAGATGTGATCCCTGGTCCGAAAGGTTCTGCCACGTTGGAAGTGGCTCTCATTAAAGCCTATAAGCCAGGAAAACTGAAGATCAGCAAAGCGGGACAGGCCGCAACCGTCAAACTGAACACCACGTGCAAGAGATCCCCGGGACTGACCAAAGGTATGACGAGAATACGTGTCGTGGATTTGATCTCGTTCACTCTTCTGCCCGTTGTTGACAGAGGCTACCCGGATAAGCAGGACTTTATTCTCCGCTAGCCACGTACAGTATTCGATCTTCGCTCCGCGCTCAAGCCACAACGTCAATTCCAGCAGTTTTAACTCGTTCGTTGCCAAGGTCCGCACAACTTTTGGTTGAAGCAATCATTGCCGTCTCCCCGTTTCTCTCCAGGACAAAACTACGTGCTCATGGGGAAAGTGGACGCCCAGGGTAAAGGCCTCCTGACCCCGTCCAGTTTCGCCCTCCTGTACAGGCCGGTGCACGCCAAGGCCCTCGCCAACCTGTCGGCCAAGGGATGCTGACGGCACAGCGTAATCAACCAAACAAAGGGGGGGAAGTGGAAACACACCGCAAACACGAATATAATGTAATACCCCACAAAGATTCTCATTGCTTTATATTTGACTCAAGCGTACATCATGAGTATATTGTTTAATTTGAATGTAAATTATGTGTTTAAAAAATAATAATAATAAAGTATGTGTTGCTGTTGTTCTGGTCCAAGTGGCAAGTGACTGTTCTGAGTTTTGATTTGAACGAGTCTTAAATTCCAGACCAGATTCCAGACTTTCTTTGCATGGTGCGTTTCGATACGGTACTTTTATTTAACAAAGCATGTTGACTTGAGCTCTGACATCATAATTGGAGATCAGCATAGTTGTCGTTATTCAAAGCTGTACAAGACTTCCTGATTTCACACGTGGACAATCAACAACGTAACAGGTTTGTTCAATTTGGACAGACATTTTTTTGGGGGGGTGGAGGTGAATATTCCACAATATCTTTTCATTGGACAACACAAGAAGAAATTACACTTGGCTAATTTCACATTTTAGTATTTACATGACAGAACGGCTAAATTGGTCAAATTTATCCTTTGGGGGTGTACTCACTTTTGTCGCTAATGAATGCACCGGCAAAATTTGACGCACCCACAAAGAGTTAAACAAGCCTGCAGAATTTGAATAATACATTCATTCATTCATTCATCTTCCGAGCCGCTTGATCCTCACTAGGGTCGCGGGGGGGTGCTGGAGCCTATCCCAGCAGTCTTCGGGCAGTAGGCGGGGGACACCCTGAATCGGTTGCCAGCCAATCGCAGGGCACACAGAAACGAACAACCATTCGCACTCACACTCACACCTAGGGACAAATTTAGAGCGTCCAATCAGCCTACCATGCATGTTTTTGGAATGTGGGAGGAAACCGGAGCACCCGGAGAAAACCCACGCAGGCCCGTGGAGAACATGCAAACTCCACACAGGGAGGCCGCAGCTGGAATCGAACCCGGTACCTCTGCACTGTGAAGCCGACGTGCTAACCACTGGACTACCGGGCCACCCTTGAATAATACAGTATATCATAATTAAGCCGGCACGTTGGGCCAGTGGTTAGCAGGTCGACCTCACAGTGCAGAGGTTACCGAGTTCGATTCTGACTACTTTACACTGCCACAAAAGTGTCACGTCTTTAGAAATTACATCATAAACATTGAAAACGCTGATCGGTATAATCAGAACTATCATCGGTTCTTACGAAAAACAATGTCACGATGTCGTCAAGGCTCAGCCCATTACACAGCAGCCTCAGCGGCAGGCTCCACCTCCGCAGCCGGTGTCATTTGAGAGTTCTAGATGTAGTCGTCGGGGTCCGCCTGGCCGCAAAGGTAAAGGCCCACCAGGACTAGGAAGCCGACGACCACGAACAGAACCACCAGGATGTACAGTAGATCAGCGTCGTAGTCCAGAAGGCAAACAGGTAGAGTATTTTGTCGCAGTAGGGCTCAGCGCTGGTGACGTTCTTGTAGTAGTTGGGCTTGTATATGGAGTAGATCCACACGTTACCTACAAGAAAGAATATGGACAGCTGACGATTTTGAAAAATATATTTTTTAAAAGCCCTCCATCTTATGAATGACGACGAATTCGTCGTCCTTCTGCTGAAACGCTTCCAGATGGCCCGTGACCACCGGACTCGCCCAACTCAGGGTGGCTTTCGCCCCGGAAGGGGATGTGTAGACCAGATTTTTAGCCTGCGTCGCACCTTGGAGCAACGATGGGCCTACCAACAACCAACAGTCGTGTGCTTCATCGACTTTGCCGCAGCATTTGATTCAGTTGACCGGGGTGTGTTGTGGATGATCATGAAGGCTGACGGGATCCCTGTGAAACTGCTTCGGCTCATCCAGGGCTACTACCGGTCAACCCGAGTCCGAGTGCGGGCCTACGGCAGCGAATCAGAAACCTTTGAGGTGCGGTCGGGTGTCCGACAAGGCTGCGCGCTCTCACCAACCTTATTCAACTATGCCATCGACCACATTCTCAACACTGCTCTCCATGGCTTTGAGGGAGTGAGGGTCGGCCGAGATGTCGCAGTGTCGGACCTGGCATACGCAGATGACATCGCTCTACTTGGAAACACGTTCGAGGAAGTTGAAAACGCGCTGATGAAAATCCATCGAACGGCCCTGACCGTTGGAATGCGCATCAACGCCTCGAAGACCAAGATCATGTCCTCCCTCACCAACCCAGCTGACCAACGGTCGCTGTCACTGGAGGGCGTGACCCTGGAAAACGTTGATTCCTTCACATATCTCGGCTGCTCTGTGGTTCCGTCGGGGCAAGGAGAAGCAGAAGTCGTGCATCGCATCGGGGCTGCCAGATCCGCCTTCGTGCGCCTACAACGCCATCTGTGGGGTCGGCGCGAGATCTCGGCAGTGACAAAGGGGCGTGTCTACCAGGCGATCGTGCGGACCATCCTGCTTTATGGCTGTGAGACCTGGCCTATGAGAGTGGCTGACCAGCGCAAGCTGGAAGTCTTTGATAACGATTGCGTCCGCCGTATTCTCCGCCGCCGCCGATCGGACCGGGTCGACACTGCTGACCTTCGTCGCTGCCTGCACCTTAGCCCCTTACCAGCGTGTCTCCTGCAACGTCGACTCCGTTGGTTCGGGCATGCGGCACGCCACCAGGAGGGCGAGTTGATCAGGGATGTTCTCCTTCCTGCTCCTTTGCCAGCCTGGCGCAAGCGGCGTGGTGGACAAGTCAAGACCTGGGCCACCACGATGAAAGAAGACCTCGCGTATCTTTCCGGCCCCTTGGTGGTGGGTCTGAGACGGTGGAACCAGGACTGGCTGAAGCTGTCGGTCGACCTGGCACAGGATCGCCGCGCTTGGGCCGCCATGATCAGGGATGTCGTGCGCGCCAAGGAAGAAGCCGGTTCAACCCGCCCAGGGTGAAGGCCGTTGCAAACAAACAAAAAAAAAAACTCCATCTTATGATGCGATTTATAATTCAAATGTCCTCTTCCGATTTTTTTATTTTTTTAACAAAGACAATAATAAATTAATCTGCATTGCTCGATGAAATCAAGACCTGGATGGCACCGAATTTCTTGAATTTCAATGAAAAGAAAACAGAAGTGACGGTTTTTGGTCTCGGTGGCCCTTGGACATCCCATCCTGCGGACTTGGGGCCCACTGGCTCCTTATCTTAAGCCAACAGACTCGAACTTGGGTCTTGAATTGGACAATGATTTTAAATTGGACCGGCAAATTGGTGCCATTGTTAAATGCAGCTTCTTTCATCTTAGGCAGCTGGCTCATGTAAAACCTCTCCTTTCTCAAGAGCAATTTGAAACAGAAATTCATCTCGGCTGGATGGCTGTAATGCACTTGATTTTGGAGCCAGCCCATCCTCCATGAAGCATCTCCAGTTGCTCCATAATGCTGCTGCTCACCTCTTTACAGAGAGCACATAACCCCTTCACTGGCTCCCTATATATTTTAGAGATTCTATTATGTGTTAGGGCGGCCTGGTAGTCCAGTGGTCGGCATCGCAGTGCAGAGGTACCGGGTTCGATTCCTGCTCCGGCCTCCCTGTGTGGAGTTTGCATGTGCGTGGGTTTTCTCCGGGTGCTCCGGTTTCCTCCCACATTCCAAAAACATGCATGACAGGCTGATTGGACGCTCTAAATTGTCCCTGGGTGTGAGTGCGAATGGTTGTTCGTCTCTGTGTGCCCTGCGATTGGCTGGCAACCGATTCAGGGTGTCCCCCGCCTACTGCCCGGAGACAGCTGGGATGGGCTCCAGCACCCCCCGCGACCCGAGTGAGGATCAAGCGGTTAGGAAGATGAATGAATGAATATTATGTGTTAATTGGCCTCGCCCCACCTTGCCATCTCCGCCGCCCCTACGCACCTGCCTGAGCTCTCGTATACAGCGGTGGTTGTTTTACAGTGCTCTAGAAATACCGTTGAGTTGAGTCGAGTAAATGTTTTGGTCTTATACATGAGCTTAGGTCCCTAATTGCAAAGTATCACTCGAGCAAGCAGTCAACTTGTGCGTGGATTTGCCTTAAAAGTGCTAAAAAAAATTGTGCCACTCACCGGCGATAAACCAGGCGACGAGGAACACCGCCAACAGAGCGTTCCAGCCAAGGCTGATTCGGCAGAACGGGTTCGGGGGGCCGTCTTTGGGCTCCCGGGCGCAGGGCAGGCATACACACGCCACCAGCATGATGGCAAAGATGCCCACCACGATCAGGTAAATGGGAATGTAGTGCTGGCGGGGGCAGTCGTCTAGATGCACCGCGCCTGATGTCACCGGGGTTAGTTATACTTATTGACTTGAACAACTCGGGAGAAGAACTGAAGCCTTGAAGGCTACTCGAGGGGGAGTTGCAGTGTCACTCACCCATTATGATCTGAGCGAGTGGAATGATGCACACGAGCACCTTGATGATCACTGGGGGGGGGGGGGGGTCATAAAGGAGAACTTTAGCGTTGTGAGTTCACTCGAGCGGGCAGCACTTAAGTGGTCTTACCTAGCACGGGTGTTGACGGTCGGGAGGCATTGCGGATGATCCGCATGGGGACACTGTCGGCCATGATGGCGATCGAAGCTGCAGATGAGGATGAAGGATTGTACATTTAAATACTCTTGATTTCACCGCATTTCTTTTAGCATACAGCACATGGATGTTGGATTTATTCATTTTTTTAATCCAATCAGATTTCAGCCTTCACGTGAGCTCAAAGAGGCGTCGAATTGACACGTTGAGTCAATGTGATTTGTGACCAACCAGATTTCAAACCTCAGAGGCCCAGTTAGCGAGCGTTACACGATGTCAACCGTCTTCCATCCTCTGACTGGTTGGCGGGAGTAAAAGTTGTTGTGGCCAAGTCCGACATTTAATAGGTCCTCACTGAAGGCCGAAGGACTAAATACGCGGTTCACCACTACGTTTATAGGATGATGCAACAGTTGATGTGGGCTGGGTGACTCAACACAAACCGCAGTTCCAGCAAACCATCCCATCTTTGTGTTTTGTTTACTTCTTCCTGAGACGTGCGCACGATTTAGTCAGTTGTTGCTGCCGTTTTAACACGTTTAAGACATTATCACAGATGCCTGTTGTAACTTTAATACAAGTCAGAGACGGATGCGGTTCCAGATTATGAACCGTGGAAGCGGTCGGACCACATTCCCAGCTCAGGTAAGAACCCATCCTGTTTGGGTACTGGAGTGTTCACCCGGGTTACCGTAGCCCACTTGTAGATTGAGGCACGTTATTCCCACACACACTACATTAACACCCGAACAAGTAGCTGCGGCTACGACAATATCTTTTTTTGAGCTATATTTAAGAAAGCCATTCAAATAAGCGAATCGTTTGTGTTCAGAAGCAAGGAAATCTGCATTGGAGTCAAACGAGCAATACAAAACAGGTTTTACTCTCTTTACTCTCCCTGAACACGGTTCAAAACAACACAGCCTCGCACGACAATAGAAAGTTTCAGCGTACCACACCCCACTTAAGCACCAACAGTGTTTCAGTTTGTCGCCCAAACATAAAACAAGCGCCGTTTTTACGTCCAGCGCGTACGCGAAAGGTATTTCCTACCCGAACCGGCACTTTCGACCTGCTGCAGGGTTGGTGTGCAACTCCGGAGATGACCGCTTTATCCAATCTCCACCGCATATCGTCCTGGCTGAATGTCAACTAATGACGTCAGCGAGGGCGGTTCGCGCGCTGTCAGGTGTTCGAAGAATTAATTGCTCTCGATAGAATTATTATTATTATTATTATTATTATTATTATTATTATTATGGGTTAAGTTAAGCTTTCTCCCAACCAACAAGATGCCAAACTAAAAATTAAAAAGTAAAATAGCAACAAACAAAAAAAAACTTTAAATTTAAACTTTGGTCGTCTAAATATAACGCACACGCTGCCATTATATTCGACAGGACATTTTCAAATAAATCGGCACCTAGTTTATGGTAATGAAATATAATTATGAGTATTGATCACGAACAAAGCACATTTGGGAAATAGGTTTGACCAGAAAATCCGCTCGGGATTCAAATACCGTAATGTACTGTAGTGTGTTACGCGGTGAGTTACTGCCAAAGTGTGGTGGTGCATTAGAACAACACCTCTTGCCTAAAATTTTGCTAAAAGTAAAGCAAAGGACAGTATGTAAATGTCAATAGTGAAGCACAAATGAGTCTGTACCTTTTCACGGGACAACATTGAAAAAAATGACACTGCTGGCAAGAAAAATGAGAGCACCTCTAAATGGAAATGTCCAAATTGGGACCTATTAGTTATTTTACTTCTCTGTTGTCCCAGGTCTAAATGTGGACCTACAGTGTTAAATGTGCTAGTGTTACATTTCCAATGGCAAAAATTCTTAGATGGAGTCACTGATTGGGGGAATGAACACAAAAAGACACTAAAGCACGGCAAAACATCCACCTATTCTGTCAAAATAATGGACAAGAACATAGAAACGTCCTTGATGAGGTCATTTGCTATATATTTATTTATGTATTTATTTATTTGGAGATCTTTTTTAGATTGCGAAATGACACATGGAAAAAAAAAAACTTCTTTGCAATGCAAACAAAGTACAGCAACATCATGCATTTGGCGTTTGACGGTTCCCATTTTGGAATCAAGCTCCAGGGGATGGGCGCAGTTTTTGTTTCCATGGCAACTGGCTGCTACAGGTCCGTCAGGTGGACACTCGACGACGTCTCCACACAGACGCGACCTCCCGAACCCGTAGGCCCGCCCCGTAGCTCCATCGAATGGTCTCGACTCTGGTCGGTGGGCGTCGTGTGGAGTCGGGCGTGGCCCAAAATGGCGTCCCACAGCAGGCCGCTGCTCCATAGCTGCACACAACACACGGGAATCAAACAAACTCACACGTGTCAAATGTGTGACCTCACTGGAAGATGGCAAACCTCGACTGATATGTGTGCATCCGGATATCTCCTGTAAAAGATGGCTCTCAGCTGGAATTGTGGATTTCCTTCAGCTTTAAACAGCTGGGACCTAACGGTGGCACCCTCGCAACGGATGATGGCGTAAACATCTGGAGCTGTCCGTCATAACACCATATTGACAACAAAGGCAGATCACTCGAAACCTAAACCTAAAATGCGCTTACAAGTGAACTTGACGTCAAGGTTATCGTGCACGTTAGGAGCTAAACATCACAAACATGTCCAGTGGTACCTTTGGATACAAGTTTAATTTGTTCAAAGACCAAAACACTAACATTGTCTTTCCACCTTTGACGGAAATTTCATGAATTATTGTTCTAGCTTTCTGAAAAAATAAGTAATGTGTCATATGCAAGGCAATACCTGAAGAAAGGAGAAGTTCCAGCTCTTAAGCAGTAACATAAGTCGTTCTTCACAGAGGATAAAGAATCCATGACTGTGAGTATTATCCATCTACATGTTGCTCCACCGTTCGTATCACTTACGTGTGTGTGTGTTCCGTTTCGAGTCACACGTATCTCAAGGCACCACTGTATAGGTCGAATTAGAAAAGAGAGAGGAGCCACCCGTCTGTTCAGGACGGCAGAGTCCTGTCGCATTGCGTAGATGGACTGTGGTCACCACGGTGGGATGAGGTAAAAAGCACTGGAACAAGGAGGGAGATGGCAAGTCGTCCTTCAGTTCCCTAGAGGACAAAAAGTCATTCGTAGAAATGGCAGAGGTTGAAGGAGTCACATGACTTGTGTCATGTGACTCAAGTTGAGTCAACGTTACTTTTTTTTTCCCACAGCAACATGGGACTTGCGAGAAACGAAAAGCTCGAAACCACCACAAAACATACAGTATGTGCCCTTCCTCCCTCTACTGCACGCTAAACGCAAAAAGTGTGCAAAATGCTTGCACCTGAGTTGGACATGCGAATGCGAGAAGAGGCGCACGAGGAAGCGGCCGCGGGCCCCCGGCAAGTAGGTGGTGGGCAGCACCACGTAGCAGCCCGGCCCCAGAGTTGCCTTCAGCGTGATGCTGCGAGAATCCATGTAGATGGAGCTGGCCGCCTGCTCCGCTACACGCTGCACACGGCTGCAGCGGTTCTCCTCCACCTGTAGGTGGAGCCGGGCAGGGGAGGTTGGGGTCAAAAGTTCAAATGAGGCAGTCCTATGGAAATGCATTTGAACATTTATTCGATATTATTGATTTGTATGGTGCGCTCTTTGTCCTCGTATGTATCATAAGTCGGTGCGCTGGTAAGATATGGGCTGTCTCTGTTTCCTAAAATTTGACTTGAAATGAAATGGAATAATCAATTAAAGTCATTGTGTTCCTCCTTATGCCAACTATAACTTTCAGGGACGGCGGTCACTACAGTGGATACTACAGTGGATACCTTATCATGTTATCAGGTTAGAGAGTGCATGAAAGCTTTATGTTTATTTGTAGATACATTTATAAATTTATCGTAGATTTGTTCTTGATTTTACTGTTTGGTGCTTTCTACCGCCTACCGATTTGTCTTACTGTTTATTGTGCATGTTAAATTGCTCCATGTACTGCACTTTGTATGCAGCGATGGCTGTTTGAAAGTGCTCTATAAATACTGTTGACTTGACTTGACTTGACTTATTTGAACAAATAATATTTCGGTTGAAATGCTCTTTTTTAGTCCGAAGTTACCCACTTGGAAAAAAAAAAACATTGGGAATATTCCACAAGTCACATGCAAGTTGGATCACTCAAACCGTCTGCAGGCCATGCGAAAGCCAAAAGTATAATCGGTACATCTACTGATATTTTTACCTATGACTGAGATGTTGAAATTGTGGCTCAAACTGTAACCCAAGTTATTTTCATTCATTCATTCATTCATCTTCCGAACCGCTTGATCCTCACTAGGGTCGCGGGGGGTGCTGGAGCCTATCCCAGCCGTCTCCGGGCAGCAGGCGGGGGACACCCTGAATCGGTTGCCAGCCAATCGCCGGGCACACATAGACGAACAACCATCCACGCTCACACTCACACCTAGGGACAATTTAGAGTGTTCAATCAGCCTGCCACGCATGTTTTTGGAATGTGGGAGGAAACCGGAGCACCCGGAGAAAACCCACGCAGGCCCGGGGAGAACATGCAAACTCCACACAGGGAGGCCGGAGCTGGAATCGAACCCGGTACCTCTGCACTGTGAAGCCGACGTGCTAACCACTGGACTACCGGGCCGCCCCCCAAGTTATTTTGTTCAATGTTATTTGATGATTTTTTTGGTGTTGTTGAACAGTGTCAACACGCTATTTTTCATTCATTTGCCAATAAATAAATAAATACGCAAATGAGGAGCTTAGCCTTGAGATTGTCACGTTGTACCCGAAGCGATAGAATAATTGCTTCGTGCGCAACAAAATAAGGAAGTGGATCCCCGAAATAGCAGACACAGAAAAAATAGTTGTCAGAAAAAATGAGATTTAATATAAAACACCAAATACCCGTCTGGACGAAAAACAACAGAAAACGCTTGCGTAAAAAAATAGCAAGGAGAATAAATTTAGGCAACGATAGAATCTCGAACGAGATGATAAGAAAGTTCGCAGTAACAATCGCTAGACTTTAAGGTAATGATTTCCTAGAGAAAGATTCGGCGAGAGTAATGGCACGGCGTGGAATACTCCGGCAGTGAGTCGACTGCCAGAGCCCCCAAATATAGCCTGTGTAATGAATCACCAATGGCTGACAAGTGTGCAGGCGGCAAGCAGGAAGCCTGCCCCCTGCTGGCAAACACGAGACGTGACAGAGATGAGGCGATATGAAAAAAATACTCAAATGGTTTCCCAAAAAGGCTGACAGCGAGCTCACCTTAAGTACCTCGAAACCGATGGGCAGGTTGTCCCCCCCGCCATCCTTCCTCCGTATCCTCTGGTCCTCCTGCTGCAGACACACGAGCACCTCCTCCTCATGGCCTCGGACCTCAAACATGAACTGCAGAAAGAAGCGCGAAGAAGCGATATCGGGTTCCAGCTCGTTCGAGCATGAACGATTCAGTGTTGCTTTACTTGTGGATTGTGCAAGAACGTGTCCTTGTGGTTGATACATCCTCCGCATCGGCTCCTCTTGTCCATCTGGACTTCCGAGTCTCCGTTCACGTCGTCCTCATGGTCTCTGTCGGCCGGCGGAGGTGCGCCGGGGTGGGCTGGCGCCGGAGCCCACTCCCCGTAGCAGCGCACTTCTCTCCAGTGGGAGCTGGGCCACAGGAGAGCCCTCTCCACCAGGCGGCACACCACCACATCCGTGAAGTAGCCACAAAAGTCCTCAAAGTCCATCCTGGAGGAAGGACAGGGTCCACGTACACAAAAACAAATGACATATGACTGCAGATTGTTTATCTGGTGAGTAAAGTATTGCTACCGCTAGCACAGTAGCGCAGAATTTGATTGAATTTTATTGGCTCTCCTTTCCCAAAATATCTTCAAAATATCTGTAAAACCTTCACTATATTTAAATCCATCCATCCATTTTCTGATCCACTTTATCCTCGCAAGGGTCTCGGGGGCGCTGGAGTCTATCCCAGCCGTCTTCGGGCACTAGGCGGGGGACACCCTGAACCGCTTGTCAGCCAATCGCAGGGCACACAGAGACGAACAGCCATCCGCGCTCACACTCACACCTCGGGACAATTTAGAGTGTTCAATCAGCCTGCCATGCATGCTTTTGGAATGTGGGAGGAAACCCGAGTACCCGGAGAAAACCCACAGAGGCCCAGGGAGAACATGCAAACTTCACAGAGGAATTCCAGAGCCGGGATCGAACCCACGACCTCTGCACTGCGAGGTCGACGCGCTAACCACTGGTCCGCCGGGGCGCCGCATATTCAAATCATCCCTTAAATTCGGTTTGTCTGTACGTGAAGACAAACAACACGAATACCGACCAGAACTCGCCAACGTCCCGAACTACAAGTCCCATCTTCTCCCTCTCTGCACGGCTCATCTGCTGCCACTGCTGTGATCTGCACGGGGTAACACAAAAATCACACCCACGCTATTTTAAAAGCATGCACCCCCCCAAAAAATAAATCAATAATGTCAATGCAAAACTGTCCTTTTTAAGGTCAGCAAAGGTTTTAGTCGGCCGCTTACCGCTGACTCCAAGCACCCGTCCAGTCGGTGGTGCCCCACGGGTTCCGCATGCGCACCAAGAACAGTCGAGACATTCCGCTTCCCTGCCACACCTTCCTCACGGCAGTCACTCCGTAGGCATGTCCCCGCACCAGTCCGCAGTCCAGCACTGACTCCGCCGTTTCGCCTTCGGATGGCTGGCAACGACACCCCAAAAAAAAAAAAAATACAATTTTATTTGGGAATGACATCATATGATATGAAATGGGTTGGCATTTGTGAAAAATGTGCAATATGTCGGTGAAAATGTGGAATGATAGGGAGTAGGAATATAAACTATGGAATGAGAAGGAATAACATGGAATGAGATTGACGGAGGCAGCCCGGTAGTCCAGTGGTTAGCACGTCGGCTTCACAGTGCAGAGGTACCGGGTTCGATTCCAGCTCCGGCCTCCTTGTGTGGAGTTTGCATGTTCTCCCCGGGCCTGCGTGGGTTTTCTCCGGGTGCTCCGGTTTCCTCCCACATTCCAAAAACATGCGTGGCAGGCTGATTGAACACTCTAAATTGTCCCTCGGTGTGAGTGTGAGCGCGGATGGTTGTTCGTCTATGTGTGCCCTGCGATTGGCTGGCAACCGATTCAGGGTGTCCCCCGCCTACTGCCCGAAGACAGCTGGGATAGGCTCCAGCACCCCCCGCGACCCTAGTGAGGATCAAGCGGCTTGGAAGATGAATGAATGAATGAATGAATGAATGAATGAATGAATGAATGAATGAATGAATGAATGAATGAATGAATGATATTGACGGATGTGTCATGACACCGGTGAAAATGTGGGAATTTCTGGAACACTGTGATTATTCAAAAGAGAACAGTTTTTTTTTATTTGAATACAAAGAAAGAAAGATTTCAAGTCTGTCTGCTGAGGAACAAGGTGGTGTGAAGCCGACCGCATGCATTTTCTGTCTCGTAATCACGGTGAGCTTGGCTGAACAGCAGCGCGTGTTTGTCAATTACCCGAATAGAACATGTGATGAGGGCTTTGTGTTCGTTGGCCTTGGCCAGCATCTGGAAGAGAGCCTTCCGCTGGTCGCCGTGCAGGCTGAGGGTCTCGCGGTTCAGACTGAGAGGCTCCGAAATACCACCGGTAAAGTCGATCAGAGCCTCGGCGGTGTTGCCCCCTTCCAAGGCCTCGTAGCAGCCATTTAGCCTGCGAAGACAACCGGCGGTGAGACAGCAGGACAGCTCTGCGTCACTCCTTGTCAGCGGATTGAGGCGGAAGGTTCGGAGTGACGAACTTGGCGTAGGCCTTCTCCAGCAGGGCACTCCAAAATTCTCTGGGCGTGGCCGAGCGGCAGAAAAGCAGAACGCCGCCGCTGCTCACGGGCAGCCGGTCGTCCACAACCACGTCCATCCAGCGGCCAAAGCGCCAGAAGCGAAAATGGAAGATCCCCGTGTACAAATCTGGACGCTTGGGGTTCCATTCCTGGTCGGTATGGTCGGGGATGACCTTGGGGCAGAGGTCACATTGAAGGCGTGGCCGAACCACGAGCAAGAGCGTTGACGTTTAAAAGCTAAATTTGAATCTGTGGCCTGTGAAATTGTAATCAATTATTCTCAATGGGGGGCGGCCCGGTACTCCAGTGGTTAGCACGTCGGCTACACAGTGCAGAGGTACCGGGTTCGATTCCAGCTCCGGCCTCCCTGTGTGGAGTTTGCATGTTCTCCCCCGGGCTTGCGTGGGTTTTCTCCGGGTGCTCCGGTTCCCTCCCACATTCCAAAAATATGCGTGGCAGGCTGATTGGACGCTCTAAATTGTCCCTAGGTGTGAGTGTGAGTGCGAATGGTTGTTCGTCTCTATGTGCCCTGCGATTGGCTGGCAACCGATTCAGGGTGTCCCCCGCCTACTGCCCGAAGACAGCTGGGATAGGCTCCAGCACCCCCCGCGACCCTAGTGAGGATCAAGCGGTTCGGAAGATGAATGAATGAATGAATGAATGAATGAATGAATGAATATTCTCAATGGTGTTCACTTCATTTTGAACTGCAATTATACAATTATACATACATTCACATCTACATGGACGGGTAGATATAGAAACAGGTGGGAGGGAAGAACCTACCTTTTTCCACAACGTAGGCTCGGACGCCAGACAGGAAATGGCGGCCACCATCCAGCAGTTTCCCAGACTGCCTTGGTGTAGATCACGTGTGCTGATGCCATCAATAAAGAGACGCGGGTCCTTGCAGATCTCCTGAGGCGGAAAGAAGCAGCATCCGGTGAACCTTGCCAACCCGGCGGAGCTCCCGATGGGGGCAGGTCCTCACCCGCGGCCTCTTCCAGGTCACCCCTGGCGGCGGCGCCCTCTTGTAGAAGAGCGCTTGGGCGGTGGCGGGGAACTCGGGATCCTTGAAGAGGGTGCCACGTCGGAGGCACGCCCGCCGGAGTTTGTGGAAGCTCTGACCTCGGAAATCACTTACTCGCTCTGTCATACTCGTCGTGATTGGGGAACACTTAAATGTGGCTCTTGTTTGCCGCTTTGCCCTGCGATTGGCTGGCAACCGATTCAGGGTGTCCCCCGCCTACTGCCCGGAGACAGCTGGGATAGGCTCCAGCACCCCCCACTACCCTAGTGAGGATCAAGCGGTTCGGAAGATTAATGAATGAATGAATGAATGAATGAATGAATGAATGAATGAATGAATGAATGAATGAATTTTTGCCACTTAAATCAACAAAGGCAAATGTTAGGTCTGCTACTTCTTGTTCTACTATCATGTGAGTGACTCAGCAAGATGCTTTAATATTATCTGTCTACCTGTGTTGCCCCACTGTTTGTGTTCAAATATCCAATTGCTTCTAAAAACCACGATTTTCTCTGCTGTTAGCATTAGCACTTCAATTGTATTGTAATTTGTATTATTATATGTTAGCATAAGCTGAAAGGCAGGGTTGTTTGCTTGTTTTAAATACACCACATGTATTTCTCTCCTTTTTTTATGTTTAATTTGACAGTAAACTTCAAGTTGGGGTGGTATTAAAGAGCTTGAAACCATCAGGCAAGCACCAGGACCTCGAGGCACCACTGTATCGGATCCAAATAAGCAAACGTTTACCTTCGGGGGCCAATGCCACTTCCTCGGGTGGCCTAGTTCATCCGCCACCTCTCCCGTCGTCCTGCAGTCAGCTCTCTTTTCCGTGCGATGCTTCCAGGATTCATCTCCACGTGTGCCACATGCAAATGTATCGCTTCGCACCTGAATGACAAATGTGTCTGTTATGCACGTCGGTACCGGGATGAAGGTGTGAGGGACGGTGTGACCGCCTTTATCTGTATTGCAAGCAGGCTCTGGGTGTTGATGACTGCAGTGTAACTCTATCCATCTGCACAAACACTCTCACACACACACACACACACACGCACACACACACACATACACATACACACCCGCGCACAATTACACACAATAGACAGCCACCACACAAAATGACACAACACGCCGTTGATCACAACAGTAGCAAGCTACAATTACAAAAGAAACACTTGAGTTTCCGACGCTCAAAACGAGCATGTTAACCTCACTCACCCGTGTTTGGACAAATAGGCTGCACAATGACTTTACCAGGAGACACTGTGGGTGTTTGCGTGTGTGTATAACTAACTGCTGCTTCTGTTGTTCTAATTTAAGACATATTCCATCCTGTCTCCCCACTCACAGTCAGACCGTTTTCAGCTTACACAAAAGTTGTGGTGCATATTGCAGAGAATATCTTCTTCCGTCTTATGTTTTTGCCCTGCCTTGGCTTGGCATGACTCCCTGGATATCAATTTCCATACAGTGTGTGTGGGGGGTGGGGGGGTGTTGCCCACTGACACATGAGAAAGAGAAGGCGTCTTACTCTTGACCACTTCGCTGCCAAATATAAAACCGATTCGCAATGTGTAAAACACCAAAAACCTGCACCAAAAGTCGGTATGATGAAATGGGTTTAGTTAAAAAAAACGGATATAAGTGCAAACGTTAGAATTATTTGTCTATAGAAAAACAATACAATGCAAATATCGTTAATTCACAACGGCTGCAGCTGTAACAAAGCGATTTATAGAACATTTGCCATAACAAGTCAAAATAAAAACAATAACAAACAATAACAATAGGAGGTCAAATATTAAATAACTATTTGACATGATTATAAAAATAAATATCGTTTGACTACAAACAATAATATGTGCACATTTAAGTGTAGCGATTATAAAATCCCTTTTTGAAACTAACAAAACAATGTTTTCAAAAGATTGAGGTTTCGTGGAGCAAGGTTCGAGACACTATCATTAGTCGTTCAACAACTAATAAAAAATGAAATGATATGCATTATCAGTGACATTGCGATGAAAACTGCCACGTAATATTTTCATTGTGATTGGGGGGTAAAATTGCGACTAAAAATTGGCAAATCTATGCTTTTTTTAATTGTGTTTTATGAAAACGCTGTAAGTTTCGATTTTAAGTCACGCAGTAATCGTTGTGAACAATAGATGGCAGTCACGCGCGCTATTACAGTTTGCAAACCGCCGTAAACCGAAAGAAGTAGTCGGCTCGTTTCTTTGCGCGTGCGCAGTTCGATCCCAGGGGCAGCCGATGTGGCTCTGGGATAAGTAGTTCATCGGAGTGGATGCTGTGGTTTCGCCAACCACTGCGATGAAACTTGTCACGATTGCAGCGTTTTCTTTGCTTTATTTCTACGCGTTTGTACGAGCAGACGACGACGCGAGACTACCGAATAAATGTGAAGGTGAGAAGATGCAGAATCCTTCGACAGCTACCGCTAAGTGGCGGTATTATACCATTTAAAAAAATCCTCTATAAAATCCGCACTAGTCGCCAATAAGTTGTTGTAACAAGTTTGCTTCCGTGCTCCAGTGTGCAAGTTTCTCACCGTGGAGCTTCAGGAAGCCCTGCGGAGAAGCGGCCTCTCTAAAGAAGTGCTGGAGGTGGGAGAAGTGCTGGACACAGGCAGGAGAAGAAAAACTATCAAGTACAACACTTCGTACGTCCAATCTTGCACTTCAAAATGTGGACAGCATGATGAAGACAGATCAGTATCACTGTGAACTGCCTCGGGTGCCCTCATCAGAATCACAACCATCGTGAAATGGGAGCAGAATAATAAAACTCTGAGGTCTTATTATGAGTGGGAACATTTCCACACATGAGAAATCACTTTTAAACGTGTTTTCCTCCATGCCTTGATCCAGGGAGACCCGTCTGATGGAGGCCATGGACAACATATGCGAGCGCATCCTGCAGTATAGCGTTCACGCGGAACGGCCGGGCAGCCTGCGTTACTCGAAGGTCACTGAGCTGTCGCTTCCTCAGAACCTTGGTTCTGACGTTTTTCTGCTCATTTGTGTGTGCATATCCCAATGACGCCCTCCGCCTGTGCTGCAGGGTTCCAGCCAGACCATGACCACGCTGAAGAACCTGGTCCACAAAGGTGTCAAAGTGGATTTGGGCCTGCCGTACGAACTGTGGGACGAGCCCTCCGTCGAGGTGACGGACATGAAGAAACAGGTAGAAAATCAGTAAAGTGTCTTTTGGCAATTTATGAGAAAATCAAATGAATAGAACAACAAGCTACCAATGTTTTTTAAAAATTATTATTAACTGCAAGTAGACAATATACACAAACAGCAAAATATGCAAGTTTAGCAAAAGAGTGGACGAGGATGGGGTAAAACAGGGGTGCCCAAACTTTTTGGATCAAAGATCTACTTTTCGATCAACTAACCTCACGGGATCTACCCTTACCGGCACGCGCACGCACACACACACACAAATTTAAAATTTACATGCTTTATTTTATTTTTTAAATATTTTTTTTGTGAAAATGAGACTGATAAGATGATTAGTGTGCAGTGTATATTAACACAAAAAATATATTACTAACATGTACAAAGACACACAAATGGTTGTTTGGTTTTTTTCTTCTCGACACTCCTCGGATCTACTTGGGACCTGTCTTAGATCTACCGGTAGATCAGGATCTAACTAATGGGCACCCCTGGGGTAAATGTTTTGAGCTAACATTAGCATTGCTGACAAAATGGCCAATGACAACGCGGACAAATTTGGGTAATGTTAACTTTGCAGTAGACATGACAGAATGGACATTTTCTTTCTCATATTCTGGACCGTAACAGGATGGACATTTTTTTAGCTCGTGTTACCATGACTGAGAAGGTGGACAATTATGGATTGGAAATGTGTGGCTGATTTTAGCATTGCTGACAAGGTGAACATTACAGTTAGTGAACATTTTTTGCTGATATTAGGACGAAGGACAGTAACAGATTGGACACTTGTAACTAATGTTTGCATGACTGAGATGGCGGACAATGATGATTTGGACATTTATGGCTCATGTTAGCATTGCCGACAAGATAGACATGACAGGATGGGCATTTTTTCTGTTCAATGTCAGCATTGCTATGAGGGTGGACATTTTTGGCTATTGTTAGCATTGCTGACGGTAAATATTCTGAGCTAATGTTGGCATGCCAAAGGGGTGAACAATGACAGAGCAGACATTTAATGAGCACAGGGTGGACATTCACTTACTACTGTGATTTTGACCCCAAAAAGAAACCCTTAACCCCATGTTCTACCAACTTTGTGACGACCCGTTGAGCTGTTGTGTGTCCCTCCAAGTGCGAGACCATGTTAGAGCAGTACGAGGAAGTGGTGGAGGTCTGGTACTTCCGCCATCAGGACCAGAAGCTGGAGGACTTTCTGTGCGAGAGGCATGTTCTCGGGGCGGGCGAGAGAGGTCAGACACACCTCGGACCAATGATTCCGTCTTTTCTTCGGTGTCTACAAATTCTCACGTGTGTTTTGTCTCGTGTAGAATGTCTCAATGAGGTGTGGAAGGGAGACCGTGCAAGCAGCAGAGGCGCTGAGGAGGACAGCGCAAAGACGAGACTTGCTGATGAACTGTGACCAGCAGAATAGCGGAGTGACGGTGAAATGGCACGTCATCGTGCATTTTGTGCTGGCTCCGCCCCTTAGTGCACTGATGACGTGCTCCCTCAACTATTTCATGTCTTTGAACACTTTTTAGCTTATGTTTATAAACACCCACAAATGCAATATGTACAGTTTTACAGCTGAAATCAATTGTTTTTAACATTTAAAAAAATACTTTTATTTTCGTAAGAAACGAGCTGTTTCTTCAGTTCGGTTGAATTTTTTTCCACTTGTTGAGCGCCACACTAGTCATAACACAAACAGCCACTGGAGGGCGCCGCAAGCAAACAAACAAAGGCGCTTTCCTTGACTTGATTTAATCACGTTCCCCGAAATTAAACCTTCGTTCATTTTTAAAAGGAGACTTTAACCGCATCGTATTTCTTTCCACAGCAGCAATAAAGTCAAGAAGTCAAATGATAAATCGTTTGCCGGTGACGTACGAAGAGCACGCAAGAAACGAGCTGTTTCTTCAGTTCGGTTGAATTTTTTTTCCAATTGTTGAGCGCCACACTAGTCATAAGACAAACAGCCACTGGAGGGCGCCGCAAGCAAACAAACAAACAAAGGCGCTTTCCTTGACTTGATTTAATCACGTTCCCCGAAATTAAACCTTGGTTCATTTTTAAAAGGAGACTTTAACCGCATCGTATTTCTTTCCACAGCAGCAATAAAGTCAAGAAGTCAAATGATAAATCGTTTGCCGGTGACGTACGAAGAGCACGCTCTTCAATTTGTTCTGGTTCTGCTCGCTGTGGTTCTCCAGAAGTCTGGCAAGCCGAGCGCACCTGTCAGGGAGCACCTTCCCATCCGAGCCCAGCTCCAACTCGTGCTCGTTAGACTGAACCGCTCTCGAATCCTGATTTGTTTGTGTTGCCTTATTGCACTTGTCCCGCATCCAAGCAAAGCATTCGTTAACGTGCACTGCAACTGCACAAACAGGCGCAGAGAAGAAGAAGAAGAAGAAGACGACGAAGAAGAAGAAGCACACCTGGGGAAACATTCCTCCAGGGGAGCCATCAATCAGTTTTATGGCTTTCTCGCGGGTGGAGGCGAGGGGGGGGGAACGCCGAGGGGGCTCCAATCAAATGTTCCCTCCCGACCTCCGTCTTACATTTCCATCTGTATCAGCTTTGCTTCACATCTGACAACCATCTTCTCGTGCACGCTGCCAATTAGCTTCCAATTCCACCGAGGGGCTAATTGGAGCAAAAAGTGAGCAGAACAGTAAGACCGACAGAAATATCATACACGAAAACATGTGTTCTTTGTTATTATTTATTGTTTTTGTTTCAGATTTTAATACGCTTGTAAAAGCTTGTTTATAAAAGGACGGACAATCAAACACACGCCGCGCGGTGAATCAAAGAATTTCGTATATGAATACGAATGTCTGAAATGGGCAGGAAACGGTTGTGTATTTTGATTAGCATTACTTTGGTAATACACTGTGTTAAAAAAATTAATTGGGTCAACTCAAAATTTCGAGGCAACAAACTTTGATAAAATTGTAAGTTGGGCAAAACAAAATATTTTCGGTTCTGCCGCGGTGAAATTTGCTCTGCATTTCACAACAAAGAGTGACGACTTTATAGAACGGTCGTCCCTTGTTACACCCCAACTTTAAGAACAAATGCGCAAGTTATTTTAGAGCAAACATTCTGTGTTCCTTTTTACGTTCACAAACGTTGTAAAAAATATATATACAGTGTACTTTTTTTTTAAATCGTTAAATTACTGCTTCAGCACCCCCCGCCCCCCCCCCCCAAAATACAAGTTTTTTTTACGTCTCCCGATTTGGAAAAAGTACACAATACGTTATATCAAATGTATTTGTAGCATCATGTGAATTGAAGACAACAAATGTACACATTAAAACTGCTTTTCATAGACGGCACGGACTCGCACGTCAAGTTGTTTGGCCGCGGTGGTTGTTCTCCTTCCAACAGGTCGTCCTTCAGTGAATCTCACTCCTTCCTCCTGCTCCTCCTCCTCCTCTTCCTTCCTTCCTTTTACTTTCTCGGCCGGCCAGCAGACAGACACCGCGCGAGTCGAGGCTGGATGTGAGAGAGGACACTTTGGTGGGACAAGGACCATCTCGCAGGACGCACATGGTGAGCCCGCACGCACCTGGGCATTCGCATCGGTTTTATTCACTTTCTTTTATTTGGCAAAACGGGTTCAGTCCTTCCTTTAAAAAAATGCGACTAAAGCGTAAAAAAAAGGACAATTCAATAATTGAGTGGATTAATTACCTGACAATATTGACCATTTTATTTGTCAGTTACAGCCACAAAAAAGCGTCCTAAAAATCAATTATTGTTTATCGTGTATTTTAGCTAGGCCCTAATGCGTATTTGCAAAACTTAAGGTAAGTCAACGAGTTGTGCCGAATTGTTTGAACACACATTTTTTTTTAATTTCATGAGACTGATGACTGAATAATCGCGAGCCATCAATATAAATTTCGTCTTCTGTAATGATGCAGCTTTGTAAATATTATGCTTCCCGGAACCGATTGCGGCCAATGTGCGCCATTAGCAGCGCGGTAATTGACGCCATTAGACTTGTGTTGTTCTTGCCAAAATCGCTCCAAAAATCGATAAAATCAATAAATACGTTGGAAGCGACTTAGCACGATGTTACGCTTCGTGGAATTCCCTGCATTGTCATGAGGAATTAATGCGACGGAACGAGTCTTTCTATGAGCAAATGAGCAAATAAATTACGCTGCTGTTGTGACCTCATCGAAAGAACATGTTTTATTATCTGTTGCCAGTAGGCGAGTGCAAAAACCACCAAAGTCGTGATTTCATGAAGCCTTTTGAGAGGTCCGAGGAAGGATCCGTGCATGCAATTGAGTGGGGCCTTGGCAGACCTTAATTTTATTATTATTATTATTTTTGTCCGTTTTTCTTTTTTTGGATCTGACATAAAATGCATTTTTGCGTATGTTACTGACTCACGAATAAATCGTGTGGGCAGCATGTGGATTTAATTGACAGCGTCAACGCGCACACGCGTACACACACGTACACGTTCAACTGCGTGCCTCATCTTTGGGATCACTGTGATTTCATTCCCATCTGTTTTTCAAGAGCAACATGTGAAGCCTCCATGGGAAGACTTCTGCCAACTTGTATGTACGCCTGTAAAAAAAAAAAGTGTGTGGTGGGGGGGGGGGGGGGGCCGGGGGTGGGATTGACAGGAAGCTTGCTTTTAAATATCAACTGGGTGACATGTGGTATTCTTCCTCGAAAATTCTTCTAGTGGCAGATGGTTGGTTAGGCGGTGGAATGGGGAAGGAACAATGTTTAAGTCAACGGAGGAGCTTCATTTAGTCAAAAGTAGTGCTTTGCAGGGGTGTTGGTGCCAAGGAACTGAGGTGGGTTGAGTGGGCAAAAATTGTTCTGAAGTTGTAATACGGTTACTTAAAATAACATGAATACAGTAAAAGTAAAAAAAAAGTGTGATCCAAATAATTAGTCAACTGCAAGTACAGTACTCAATTAAAAAAAAAAAAAATATATATATATATATATATACGTCTTATGAAAAAATGGTTAAAAAAGCAAACAGTTCCTCAGTTTTTGAGCGTTTTTTTAATTGAGTATATATATATATATGTATAATATATGAAGTTATGCAGAAATATATGCATTTATACTGTATATAAGGACATACATTGTATATCTATATACAGTATCTGCATCTATCTATATATATAGATATACAGATATGTAGATATATGATACACAAAGCACCACATATTTCTAAAAATGTAAAAAAAAAAAAAAAAAGGAAGACAAAAAACAACAAATGAGTATTTCGCGGGTTACCGAAATAACATTGTCTGATTTGATTTTCCTTTCTTGCACTCCAAACCCTAAAGACAATAAGCTAAAGATACATACTGGGGCGCTAATCCACTTTGTGCCGCTTCCACCACTAAAATTAGATTAATACACCTAAAATGGAGCTGCTGGAATCTGCGCTGTTCAGAATAACACACGCACACACACACACACACACACACACACAGGTCAGGAATGTGGTTTGGGGAAAACAGGCTGTAGTGTTGTGTTTCTGAGGATATTTGTAAATTAAGAAAGGTGTCAGAATGGTTACATGCGCCAACAGGTGTGGTGCAGCGTGGTCCTCGGTGCCCGCTTGATTCCCAAATCACGACTTACACGCCGCAATTTTAGACTAACCACCAATAGCTTTCACTTCCAATCCGCCCCAGCCGCTGAAGGCCCATGACGAGGAATTTTGAAATGTGTGGGAGTCATCTGCTCACCAGAACGCGCGCCAGACGCGCTGGGGTGGCAAGCACGCCGGCGAGAGTTAACAGGTAACCAGACAAAAAAAAAAAAAAACTCTTGCTTTATTTAGTTTTCTAAATAAGAGACAAAGTGTGCTTGCTTCAAACTATTTATTCATCGCTGCAAGTTGAAGTTTGCTGTAAAACTGACACATAAAACCAGAGAATGAAAATTGTCTAAACACCAAGATGTTCAACAAAATGTTATTTTGTCCGCTAGCTTTTTTTTCTGTTTTTGTCTGTCAGTTTAGCAAAAAGCCATTAAAGGGCTAATCCAAATTAGCATTTATGTGACTGTAACTAGAAACCTACAAACAAACGCTACTTTAACCGACATGGAAGAGTATCACGACCAACAAAAGAAAACATTCAAGCACCTGCACCACAACGGTCAACCAGAAAATTAGCATTGATGTTATATTAATTATAAACCTACAAACTCTCATGTTACGTGATGGTGGCAGACCCAAAAAGCAGGCAGGAAGGAGAAGCGAGGTGGACAAAATGTATGAGCAAAAAAAAAAAACACTTGCTGAGGTACAATGGGGGAAAAAAAAAACTAAATCTAAAATCCAAAGTCTGGAAAAACTCCAATAAACCAAATTAACAAACAAACACCCTTGACAGTTCAACAAAACAGCGTGACAGCAACAGAAGCCTGGAACACAACAATCCAACAAAAACAACAGAACCCAGGGAACACACGAGGAAACAAAACTGAAACGAAACCAAACGTAATCTTAAAAACAGAATCATGGCACAGGCATACTACTTTAAGCCACACAGTCCTAAACCATTTCCACATAAAGAGAATTAAACTGTATATTTAAAGACCAAAATGTTCATGTTTGCTGTCAATTGACAAATGTCCACTAGCTTTATGCTAACATAAAATGTAAAAAGATATGCTCATTGGAAATTAGCAAAGAAATTGACAGCAATTGTAAACCCTCAGACAATTAAAGGTATTTTGGAACGATATTACACACAAGTAATGAAAATTAAACTCTCGATTTGAAACACCGAAAAGTTAGACTACATTGTGTTAACAAATGTCTACTACCTTAATGCTAACATGTGCTCCTGGAAATGAGCATAAATTTGACAGCAATTATAAACCTTCAAACAAGCGGTACATTTAAGACACATGGAACAATATGACATTCAAGTAAAGAGAATTCAACATATATATATATATATATAATATACATGTATATATAAAAACACTGACACCTTCAACCACAGTGTGTTAACAAACGTCCACTAGCTTAATGCTAACACATAACGTAAAACAGCATAGCCGCGTTAATTATGAATCACCTTAAATTTGACAGTAATTATAAACCTTCAAACAAGCGGTATTTTGAAGCCACATGGACCAATATTACATACAATTAAATATGATTTAATTCTCTATATTTAAACACGGACACCTCCGACCACAGTGTGTTAACAAACGTCCACTAGCTTAATGCTAACACATAACGTAAAACAGCATAGCCGTGTTAATGGGAATCACCTTAAAATTTGACAGTAATTATAAACCTTCAAACAAGCGGTATTTTGAAGCCACATGGACCAATATTACATACAATTAAAGAGAATTTAATTCTCTATATTTAAACACTGACACTTTCGACCACAGTGTGTTAACAAACGCCCACTAGCTTAATGCTAACACATAAGGTAAAACAGCATAGCTGTGTTAATGGGAATCACCTTAAATTTGACAGTAATTATAGACCTTCAAACAAGTGTTACTTTAACGCAGACGGAGCGGAACAAAATATTTGGTTTTTATAAACGCAGTACTGTGGTGTCCAGACTGTAAACATGCCCCAGGTTGTCAGCACGTATTCTTGCCAGGCTCACATAGTTGGATCAGAAGATCACCCCCTGCGGTCGGAGATGGTGATGTCATCACGAGACAATTTGCAACGTCTTATGCACGATTGTTCTTTGCGTTTCTTCCCTCTCATGGTTCAGTGTTTTTTTGTTGTTGTTTTTTTTTCATATGACATAGACAGGTGCATGTCCTCGCCCTGATCGAACCCAGGCCCATTCCCCAGTGATCTCGCCTTTGGGGTTGGTCGATCCACTTCCTGAGCCAGACCGTCCCTCAGGAAGCCTCATATTTTGCTTGCTAATTGAACGTCGATGACGAGGTGGAACAGGCTCTCTCAACCTCCCGTCCTCTCCCGCCGCTTGGGTTTGCGCAGCCCACGCCGATTCTTTGCCGTCAGTGTCAAACGCTTGTTAGGGTGCCATTAATCTCGCAGAGAGCGAAGGGGCCAGGTGACATACGAGCAAGGCCTGGTTTGGAAAATCAACCTTGAGGAGAAGCAAGGTGACGGCGCAAAGAAACTAAGAAGGGAAGATCATCTGAAGAGGAAGTCCGTTTTGGCGTTGATTGTTAGTTTTGACTACGCTCCAAAAGTGACTCTCGAGTGGATAAAATCCTGACAGTTGGATGAATTACGCTCATGACCAGATGGAAGAGGCAGGAAGAGATTTGTTCACACTGGGGACAAAAACAATTCATGTTTGGGGATCAAGCAAGATTTCCATCGATAAATCATTTCCCCTCGCAAAGGAGCGCTTGTGTTGTGCTTCCAAAAAGATCTTGGGCACGCACACCTCAGCCCGAACGCTTGCCTGCAAACGGCGGCGGTTTGAAAAAAGGAAGCGCCATCAATGGGATGGATACGCTCCGGTTTGGGGTCTGGCTCCAGCTGTCAGCCATATTTTTTTTTTTTGGGGTCGTTTCAGACAATCGCAGCCTTCAAGCGCATGCACGCCGGGGCAGTTTGGAGATGTCGTTCTGGGTGGGGTGAAATTGCAGTGAGGCTGTCGTGTATTTTCAGTTGGCTCAGTAGATGGGGACTTACCCCCCCCCCCCCCCCCTGGATCATGTTGACATTTTAAAAAGCATCAATACCGGACAAAGAGACAATATAGACCAGGGGCACCCAACCTTTTATTTTTTATTTTTTGACCAAAGATCTACTTTTTGATCAACCAAACTCCAGCGATAGACCAAAAGAGTACCGTGTAGCGAGATTTTCGTTTCTTAATAAACACACTTGCTAAACCTCACTGTAATGAAATAAGACACTGTGGACAAGATTGAGAAGAAGAAGAAAAATATATATTTATGTAAGTTGAGGGGTTCGTTGTTTTTAGTGGATAGCTCAACTTTACGAACGGCAAAAGGACAGATGGAATCCTTTAAATACAGTTTTACTAAAAGGGGGGAAAAAAGGTATCTGCACCGTAGCACGTTCGAGAACACAACTCCCCTCGAAACTAATCACTTCCTGCTTCTCTTCGACAGCCAATCAGAACCCATCAACATAAAAACATTCATTCATCTTCCGTACCGCTTGATCCTCACTAGGGTCACGGGGGGTGCTGGAGCCCATCCCAGCGGTCTCCGGTCAGTAGCCGGGGGACACCCTGAATCGGTTGCCAGCCAATCGCAGGGCACACATAGACGAACAACCATCCATGCTCACACTCACACCTAGGGACAATTTAGAGTGTTCAGTCAGCCTGCCACGCATATTTTTGGAATGTGGGAGGAAACCGGAGCACCCAGAGAAAACCCACGCAGGCCCGGGGAGAACATGCAAACTCCACACAGGGAGGCCGGAGCTGGAATCGAACCCGGTACCTCTGCACTGTTAAGCCGACGTGCTAACCACTGGGGTACCGGGCCGCCCACATAAAAACATGTCTAAGCAATTATTAAACGACAGGCTATCATTTAGGTTTTCTTAACATGAAATAATACGATGCTCAAACATAAAATGATAATACAGGAATTAATAATATAACATAAGCTTACATTTAGGCAAGAAAAAAGAAAAAAAAACACGCAGATAACTCGAAAAACTGACTTCTAACGTCGTGTCGGCTAGGCTAACTTAGCTGCGGTCGTTTGTTCAAAGCTTCTTTGATCTGTGACGCGAGTTGCGCCGGCTGACGCGGCGGCACGGGACGCACTCTTGCTCTCCCGGCACTCCAGTTACGCAGTCCGCGAGTTGCCGGTTGATCGCGATCTTGGTCGCATTTGCTACTCAAACAGTTTTGCTCTGACCAATCAGACGATGGCTAAATTGGACGTGTGATTTGTTTAAGGAACAGCCCTCAATGCCCAACGCTAGCAGATGGGGAGAATCGACTGTTGGCTTGTTTATTTGATTTGATTTTTATTTTTCATTTTTTTACCAAGGATGCTAAAAGACTAGCGTACTTTCACCAAACTGGTAGCCCTCGTGCAATGTTTTCTAATGGCTTTTTTTTTTGGTCCTCCACAGGCTGGATGACAAAATGGTCCGGTCCTTTTCCCTTCCCCCTTCGACCTCTCCCTTCCTCGCTTTCCTTCTCCTTTATTTACTTCCTCGGCCTCTTCTATTCTCCCCGCTGTCCCACGTCCCACTCAGTTGGACTTCGCCTCACGATCCCTGCTACCACCCAGACGGCCGTCCTCGCCACTGTCTGTCCGAGTTCATCAACGCCGCCTACGGCGTGCCGGTCAACGCCAGCCGCTCCGTCCGAGGCGTCGAATTTGATGGCAATGTCACCACCTTGACGGACCTTCACAATCCTCACAACCTCACCTGCTGGCAGGCCGAAGGGGGTCAGGACAACGGGGACTGGGTCCTCACCGTGCCCCTGGGTCGCCGCTTTGAAATCACCTACATTAGTCTGCAGTTCTGCTACCATGGGGAGCCGTCGGACCCGATCTCAATCTCCATCTTCAAGTCCATGGACTACAGACACAGCTGGAGACCGATGCAACATTATTCCAACGACTGCTTTGGGGATTTTGGACTTCCCTCCCAGACGGTTGCCCGGACCAGACACCAGGAAACGGAACCGCTGTGCTTTGATCCTCGGCCCTTGCAGAGGCAACGGGGCGGTACGGTTCTGGCTTTTTCGGCCCTTGACGGACGCCCGTCCTCTCCCGATTTTGACTTCAGTCCCACGTTGCAAGACTGGGTGACAGCTACAGATATCCGCGTGGTTTTCCACCGAGCATCCGCAAACACGAAACTGAGCTCAGGCAAGAAGAAGGACATCTGGACAGAGGAGGGACCGGTTATCGCCCTCCCGAGGTTGAGTTCAGGCTATGCCGCAGATCCGATTCGCAACACAGATAACACGCTGTCCTTTTTAAACAGGGCCGCAAAAAACTCCGAAATGAGCATCCGGAAGAAAGCCGACAAGCCTCGAGGGAGAGCTCAGCACAAGGTTGGAAACAACGTGACCGTCAAGGAAAGCGCGGATACTTTCGGCTTGGATGATTCCTCCAAAAAGGGCGCGAGAGCTCGAAAGCTCGGTCGTAAGAAGGACGGCGAGGAATGGCTCCTTTGTCCCAACGGCGACTGCAACTGGACCGTGGAGGGACGCCACAGAGGCTCCAAGGGACGAGAACTGAGAAAGCGAAGAAACAACCAGCCCAACAGCCGGCAACCCACCAGAAACCTCCAGGCGGCGCCACAAGCACCCCCGACCGCGGCCTCCCCGCCCCCTTTGGTCCTCTCGGACCTGCAGGTCGGGGGTCGGTGCAAATGCAACGGACATGCTTCCAAGTGTCGACGTGACGACGCGGGGCGGGCCGTGTGCGTCTGCGAGCATCACACGGCCGGCCCGGATTGTGACGTCTGCGAGGATTTCTACTTTGACAGACCCTGGCATCGGGCCACGCCCACGCAGCCGAACCCTTGCGTGGGTGAGTCACAGCTGGCCGTCGTTGCGATACGGCGCGCCTATACATTCGTTTTACACCTTCAAAAAAACATTTCGAGTGTTCTATCTGAGGGGCGGCCCGGTAGTCCAGTGGTTAGCATGTCGGCTTCACAGTGCAGAGGTACTGGGTTCGATTCCAGCTCCGGCCTCCCTGTGTGGAGTTTGCATGTTCTCCCCGGGCCTGCGTGGGTTTTCTCCGGGTGCTCCGGTTTCCTCCCACATTCCGAAAACATGCGTGGCAGACTGATTGAACACTCTAAATTGTCCCTAGGTGTGAGTGTGAGTGCGAATGGTTGTTCGTCTCTGTGTGCCCTGTGATTGGCTGGCAACCGATTCAGGGTGTCCCCCGCCTACTGCCCGGAGACAGCTGGGATAGGCTCCAGCACCCCCCGCGGCCCTAGTGAGGATCAAGCGACTCGGAAGATGAATGAATGAATGAATGTTCTATCTCAACATGTGTGATGATGTCACGAGTACCACATCAGAGCACGAGAGAATGAAAATCCCGCCATTTTCATTCATTCATTCATCTTCCGAGCCGCTTGATCCTCACCAGGGTCGCGGGGGGTGCTGGAGCCTATCCCAGCTGTCTCTGGGACACCCTGAATCGGTTGCCAGCCAATCGCAGGGCACACAGAGACGAACAACCATTCGCACTCACACTCACACCTAGGGACAATTTAGAGTGTCCAATCAGCCTGCCACGCATGTTTTCGGAATGTGGGAGGAAACCGGAGCACCCGGAGAAAACCCACGCAGGCCCGGGGAGAACATGCAAACTCCACACAGGGAGGCCGGAGCTGGAATCGAACCCGGTACCTCTGCACTGTGAAGCCGACGTGCTAACCACTGGACTACCGGGCCGCCCCCGCCATTTTTTATTTTTTATTTTTGCTCGGAAGAGGGTGCGAAAAATACAATGTCCAACGTTTGGGATCATTTCAACATTTAGAAAAGACGCTAAAGTGCAATGTGTCCACTGCCAACATTAGCATAGCTTAGTTATTTTATTGAATCTAGCCTATCGCTGCTGGTTAGGAACAACTGTAATCCCTTCACAGGTGGTCAAATATATACACAGACGCACTTGCAATTGCTTCGTTGAACAAACGGCAACAAAATAATCTCTCCTGACGCCTGGAGGCCGGCTAACAATTAGCCGCTTAAAAACCAGCTGCTCACCTTGGCCAACGACAGCCAACTCCGCACTCTTACTCACTGACGTGCACGTCACTCAACACGACATGGCCTGCCTAATTAAGCGACACACAAAGTCACAAATACGACAGTGCAGAACGGCTACTGAAATATAGTAGCGGAACACGGTTTGCGCATACTGTTGTATCTTTGTAGAATACCGTCTTGTCACAGCATCAACGACCTAAATCGGTGACTCGGAAATAAAAAGCAATTCCACGTCATTTGACGCCTTTCTCCAGCATGCGAGTGTAACGGCCACTCCAACAAGTGCCGCTTCAGCATGGAGGTGTTCCAGCAGTCTGGACGACGCAGCGGCGGCGTGTGCCTCAAGTGTCGCCACCACACCGCCGGACGCCACTGCCAGTACTGCCACAACGGGTATACCCGGGACCAAAGCAAGCCGCTGCACCACCGCAAAGCCTGCCAACGTCAGTCGCAACAAAACCTGCATGCATGTGTGTGTGTGTGTGTTGGATTTTTACAGGATGAGATGTGAAGGAGTGTGTTTTATGGGCTGGTCCTAAGTGATTGACGTTCTCGACTCACGTCCATCCATCCATTCATTTTCCGATCCGCTTTATCCTCAGAAGGGTGGCAGGGGGTGCTGGAGCCTGTCCCAGCTGTCTTCGGGCAGTAGGCAGGGGACACCCTGAACCGCTTGCCAGCCAATCACGGGGCACACAGAGACGAACAACCATCCGCGCTCACACTCACACCTCGGGACAATTCCAAGTGTTCAATCAGCCTGTCACGCATGTTTTTGGAATGTGGGAGGAAACCGGAGCACCCGGAGAAAACCCACGCAGGTCCGGGGAGAACATGCAAACTCCACACAGGAAGGCCGGGGATCGAACCCATGACCTCTGCACTGTGAGGTCGACGCGATAACCACTGGCCTACCGTGCCGTTGAAATGGCTTCCTGGGCAGGATTACACATCTCATCTTCCTAACCGCTTGATCCTCACTAGGGTCGCGGGGGGTGCTGGAGCCCATCCCAGCTGTCTCCGGTCAGTAGGCGGGGGACACCCTGAACCGGTTGCCAGCCAATCGCAGGCCACACAGAGACAAACAGCCATGCGCGCTCACACTCTCCCCTGGGGACAATTTTAGAATATTCAACCAGTCTGCCATGCATGTTTTTGGAATGTGGGGGGGGAAACCAGAGCACCCGGAGAAAACCCACGCAGGCCCGGGGAGAACATGCAAACTCCACACAGGGAGGCCGGAGCTGGAATCGAACCCGGTACCTCTGCACTGTGAAGCCGACGTGCTAACCACTGGACTACCGTGCCGTTGAAATGGCTTCCTGGGCAGGATTACACATTACATTCAAATTCATCGGCGTCATACTGTGATTTAATTGTTCTGCCTGTCATTAGCATAGCAGAGGAACAAAGATTGACTTAAAACCACACAGCAATTTGCGGCGGAAGCTTGAACCCCCCCTTGCGATTCTACGTTGTTTCAGCGCTACGACCAAACCACAGAGGGCTGACCATGATTATGATACAGTCTGCAATGAAAACATTCTCCACATCCGGAGTCTGAATGATCCTTTCTCCTGGTTATCCCCCCCCCCCCCCCCCCCGCAGCTTGTCAGTGCCATCCTCTGGGAGCGGTGGGCCGCTGGTGTAACCACACGTCGGGTCAGTGCCTGTGCCGACAAGGAGTGACCGGCCTCAGGTGCAACCGCTGCGCCCCCGGATACAAACAGGGCACGTCGCCTTTGCATCCGTGCGTCCGTAAGTCGATCCAAACGTTGTCCGCCGAGCAAAAACTATGGGATCACCTGTCGCAGGGATCAAAAGAGACCCAGACTCATAACTCTGACAGCGAAAGCTCCGCGTGAAAGAAAACCTTGTTTGTTTTTCCTGCCAGACCAGACCTAAGTATAGCGTCCATTAGCCTCCTGCGGGACATTTAACCGCGGGCCTTTTCGTAACTTAAATGACCTCACTTGTCATGACCAACAACTGACACAAAACCATAATGTTCAACCACACCACGTCAAAACAAAAGTCTTAATTATTAAGCTAGCTTAATGCTAACGTAATGCGAAACACCATCAAGGGGAGAGTTAGCGACTTGAAAGGGGATGTTTCATATCACATGCCTACTTTTGACAGAAAGGACCAAACTGGGTATGGTGACAAATGTTTGCACTTTTACAAGAGGTCTGGACAATGTATGCATGGATGGCAGGCAATTTCTTCACGCTCTGGCCTTACTGAATAAGTCAACATTCGCGGGAAGATTTGTTAGTCGTAAAAAAAAAAAAAAAAAAAACAGACCACACATCAAGTGTTTCACACCATTTTTTGATTGCAGGGATTCAAGAGGTTGCTCCAACTCCGGTCTTTCAGCCCCAATACAGCATCGGTGAGTACTAGCGGAACGCACTTTTGAAAATATTACTTTGTGCCTGTTCTTGCTTTCTCACTCGCACAGTTTTCCAAGCCATATGTTTTACTCGTAGTTGATACACACTCCAAAACTGAGCCACCAAAGAAAAGTCAGCAGAATATGATATATTTAAACACCGAAATGATGAACCACCGCTAGCTTAATGCTAACATAACGCTAACATAACACGGCTCAAGGAAACAAGCATAGCTGTTGTAATTAGGAATACCACAAATGTCAATCTGAGTACGCGTATTTTCATTTGAGTACTCCCCGATACCAATTATGGTACTCGGTACTCGTGGTACCGATACTACACACCAATTTCACTTGACATATACCGTACTTTCCGTCAGCAAAATATGATATATTTAAACACCGAAATGATGAACCACCGCTAGCTTAATGCTAACATAAGGCTAACATAACACGGCTCAAGGAAACAAGCATAGCTGTTATAATTAGGAATACCACAAATGTCAGTCTCAGTACCCGTATTTTCATTTGAGTACTCCCCGATACCAATTATGGTACTCGGTACTCGTGGTACCGATACTACACACCAATTTCACTTGACATATACTGTACTTTCCGTCAGCAAAATATGATATATTTAAACACCGAAATGATGAACCACCGCTAGCTTAATGCTTACATAATGCTAACATAACGCTAACATAACACGGCTCAAGGAAACAAGCATAGCTGTTGTAATTAGGAATACCACAAATGTCAGTCTCAGTACCCGTATTTTCATTTGAGTACTCCCCGATACCAATTATGGTACTCGGTACTTGTGGTACCGATACTACACACCAATTTCACTTGACATATACCGTACTTTCCGTCAGCAAAATATGATATATTTAAACACCGAAATGATGAACCACCGCTAGCTTAATGCTAACATAACGCTAACATAACACGGCTCAAGGAAACAAGCATAGCTGTTGTAATTAGGAATACCACAAATGTCCATCTGAGTACGCGTATTTTCATTTGAGTACTCCCCAATACCAATTATGGTACTCGTGGTAGCATACCGATACAACAAACCAATTTCACTTGACATATACCGTACTTTCCGAAACAACTGCAATTAAGCGTAAATTCTTCTGAAGCTATCTCTAATTGGATGACGTGAGCGGACCCCCAAGTGGCCCAAGACTTCTGGAATGTGCGTCCACTGCTCAGCAAGGTCAACTGTTGGTCACAGGATACTGTGATGACAAATTGAAGCCGCCACATTTTCAGTAATGAGACGGCCTGTACGCCGTGTTCATGTTGTCCCTCGTCAGTGATAGTTTGGGATTTGATACCTGGTCCTTCGTTGGGATCTGAATCCATCTGTCGCAATTATAGAAACCATCTATAGTGAAGAGAAAAAAAACATAAATTTTTAAATTTATGCTAGTTTTTATGCTAGTTGAAGAGTTTTCAATTGCATGTGATTTTTGTGGGAGGTGAATTCAACTCTTTCAGGGACAGCAGTGGACAGATTATCGTGTTATCAGGTTAAAGGCTGCATGAAAGGGTTAAAACCTTGAAGAAACGTTCCCGTTGCTAAGATAGTTGAAGATACGCAGAAGATTAGATTCACATGGCAAGTACTGGATCAGCGCAGCCGATAGAAATGCTACCCACTGTCCCCCCCGCCCCCCACAGATGAGGAGTGTGTGTCCCACTGCCAGCCTTCGCAGGTGAAAGTCAGGATGAACTTGGACACGTACTGCCTCAAGGACTACGGTTGGTTGCTTCGTTTGATTTCATGTGCTTGCCTCAAACTCGGTGAAAAAGTGACAAAAAGCCATTTGCGTGTGTTAGTTCTGAAGGTGCAGGTGAGAGGGATGGAGCGTTCGGGTCCCTGGTGGCAGTTTTCCATCTCGGTCCAAGTGGTGTTCCGTACAGGATCCCCCACCCACATCCGCAGGGGCCCCCAATCCCTTTGGGTCCCCGATCGGGACCTGGCCTGCGAATGCCCCGCCCTCCGCGTGGGCCGGACCTTTCTGCTGATTGGCGCCAACGAGGGCGAGAGGGCCTGGGGGCCGGACGAGAGGAGGCTGGTGGCCGACCGCTCCACGTTGGCTCTCCAGTGGCGGGAACACTGGAGCCCCAAGCTGAGAGGCTTTCGCGGGCAGGACAAGAGGGGGCGCTGTGCGGACCGACCCCTTCACCAGCAAAGCAAACCCTTAGAGCCTCAGACGGGATACATCCCGCCTCACCTGCTGGCTGACACGGACGGAGGAAACTCGGCAAGCGAGGTCTCGACCTCGTCGCCGCAACACAGGGTCACCCAGGCTCTCAAAGCATGAAGCCTTAATTTGCTTTTTTTTTTTAAATGCTTTTTGCTTTACCACTATGCCTTCATGTTCTTGTCATAAAATTATTTTATTTGAATTCTTTGCTCTGTATTTATTGTCATAGTGATTATTGCAAATTTAAAACGAAAGAGGAGAGCGGTGATGGCTGGATTCAGAATCATTCGCTCATTCTCTCCTCTATTTATAGACCCTGTCAAGTGAATTGAAAAAAAAATCGCGTCTGAGTAAATTATCCAAAGTAATTCCTGAAACCATGAAAAAAGACTCAAAATCTTTGTACTTCTTAATTTTTGAGTTGTCACTCTCAAGGGGTTTTCCATAACTTCCTGAAGCGGTGTAAAAATGTCTCAAACTAGTCAATGTATCTTCATTCGCTTTAGAGTGAATCGTTGTTGGCTGTGAGTGCATGCGATTCATGCAGAGAAAGGTAGAAATGCATGGATGCCGACATTTTTTTTCATTCATTCATTCATTCATCTCCCGTACCGCTTGATCCTCACTAGGGTCGCGGGGGATGCTGGAGCCTATCCCAGCCGTCTTCGGACCGTGGGCGGGGGACACCCTGAACCGGTCGCCAGCCAATCGCAGGCCACACAGAGACAAACAGCCATGCGTGCTCACACTCTCCCCTGGGGACAATTTTAGAATATTCAACCAGTCTGCCATGCATGTTTTTGGAATGTGGGAGGAAACCGGAGCACCCGGAGAAAACCCACGCAGGCCCGGGGAGAACATGCAAACTCCACACAGGGAGGCCGGAGCTGGAATCGAACCCGGTACCTCTGCACTGTGAAGCCGATGTGCTAACCAGTGGACTACCGGGCCGCGACATTTTTTTTTTTCTATTTCAAATTAACAGCCTGTTTGTTTCCTAGGCTTCACAAGCACGCGGTATCTTTAGAGCGCCTCGTTGTTGGCCGTGAGTGCATGCATGCATGTCACGGAAAAAGAGCGGAAAACTGGTGCCAATTTATTTATCTTTTTTGTCAGTCTGACATGACAGACAGTGTACAGTGAAGGGCTCCAGACTTTAGAGCGCCTCGTTGTCCTCCTGGGGTGTGATGTGGTACATTTTTATTTTTGAAACCAACTTCAACCATGCCCATATTTAGATATACACGTGTAACCTGCCGATACGGCTTTCATTTTGGGGGAGCTAACACATAATCGTCCGGTGTTCAAGTGCATGTGTGCTGTGTGTTATACATAAAGACAGATGGGAGAGCTCCTATTTGTGTGGCAGCCATGTTTTGGAAGAGGTGGCTGCTGATTGGCTGCCTGGTCATTGGCAGGAAGCAACAAAGTGCATATGGGTCAGTGTGTGCACAAGCATGTCTGAGAGGCAAACTATCTGCCCTTCATGGTGTGTATGTGTGTGTGTGTGTGTGTGTGTGTGTGTGTGCGTGCGAGCGAGCACCTGCCACACTGGGCCTGCAGGAAGCACCTGTCAGCAGTCGTCTCCCCTCGGCAGCGCCTGACGACATGAGCGTTTGATCCCCCCGAAAGTCCCCGAAGGCACACACTTACACAGACACTAACAGACAACTTAAGCCCGGCTGGCGCGGACCGTGCACGGCCATGTTGTTCACGCGTCTCCCCATGCACAAACAACTACCCGTTCAAAAGAAGGACACTCATACAAAAAGCCGCATTGTGTGGTCACACACGTCATCAGACGTTTAGAATCCATAATTATGGAAGATGAATATTTCATTCAAGTTGTTTTTTTTTTAAAGGCTTTACATAAATACAAAGGGCGGCCCGGTAGTCCAGTGGTTAGCACGTCGGCTTCACAGTGCAGAGGTACCGTGTTCGATTCCAGCTCCGGCCTCCCTGTGTGGAGTTTGCATGTTTCCCCGGGCCTGCGTGGGTTTTCTCCGGGTGCTCCGGTTTCCTCCCACATTCCAAAAATATGCATGGCAGGCTGATTGGACGCTCTAAATTGTCCCTTGGTGTGAGTGTGGGCGTGGATGGTTGTTCGTCTCTGTGTGCCCTGCGATTGGCTGGCAACCGGTTCAGGGTGTGCCCCGCCTACTGCCCGGAGACAGCTGGGATAGGCTCCAGCACCCCCCGCGACCCTAGTGAGGATCAAGCAGCTTGGAAGATGAATGAATGAACATAAATACAAACAAAGTAGGACAATTCAACATAACGTAACCAAAATGGGGATGACTGTATATGCTCCCTTTTATGTGTTCCAGTTAAGATGTGATGTGAGAGGCAGTGTTTCGAACCACCCGGCGTTTGTTTGCTTCAATCCAAACCGAGCTGTATGCAGTTGTAAATGTGTCGTCATTTTCTATTCCATTATTCTTGACTTCCTTATACGGGGACCGGTAACGAAAATGTGGCCCGCGACAAAAATGAGTCTGACACACCTGGTGTGAGCGGTCAAGCGGGCAGCATCACAAAAGGAAAATATTGCACAGTGTGGTTGACAGATTGAGATTTGTTCAGGAGTCCAATATGGCGTCTGCATAAAATCGGTTTCACTTTTAATGTCGCATCAAGGTCAAAGCAGATTTTTTTTGGGTGGGTGGGGGGGGGGTTGCCAAACACCCTGGGCTTCTGTTAACCTGAGAGGGCGAGGGTCAATCCCCCCGCCATCCGTGGAACCGCATGCCTTCCGTGTGGACACGCCGCCTTCGCCGCAACACAATCTCAGCTCAGATTAGGACTAATGGAGAGCAGCCAGGCCTCGTCACAACATTCGGCCGTCGTTTTCCTTCAGCTTGTGGGAACAAACGACTTTTTTTTCTCGTTTTCTCAGTCAGAGCATTATGCATGGTTTTTTTTCTGTTGTGTGGTGTCATAAAAAAAATCCTGTTTGTAATTGACTGAGTGTTTTATGACACTGGTGAAATAATTTGTATTTGTTAACTTTTACTTGTTGATGGCCTGGTTTTGGTTCGGTGTCGCTTGTCTGCGGGCTTTACATTCAAGTGGACTTGTGTGATTTTTAACAGCAGAGGCACCAAAGCGACAACGTTTTTTTTTTGTTCTTGTTGTTTTTTTTTGTTTTTACTTGAAGTTGTTTGAATTGGGCAAAGTGGGGGCAGCCGTCAAAAGACGAAAGGCTCAAGGAGAGGGGGAGTGGGTAACACTAACCCACCACGTCCAGGTGGTGGAGGAGTAGAATGGTATTGTGTGTGTGTGTGTGTGTGTGTGTGTGTGTGTGTGTGTGCGCATGTACGTGCGTGTGTTACGATGAACTCTTGTCTAGTTTGATTTGAACCGAAACCAATGCGATTTCAGGGTCCAGGGGGTGACCTTTGACCCTTTGGTCAACATGTGCAAAGTCCCAATTTCAACACAAAAACATTTCACGTATGCACAGGAATCAAATCAAATCATATTCAGTGGGCGGAATTCAAGTATGACATGGCCTTGAAATAGAATTCAAAAAGGTAAAAATTCGGCTGATTGGCCCGACTTCCATTTTGGGCATCTTTACTTTCTTATTGTGTATTGTTGGGTGTGTGTCTTCTTCCAAATGATCACGCAGTTGTCTCACAGATGGTGGTCTGGCATGTGGGTGGTCTCATGGTCAGTGTCTGTGTCATGTGGCAGAAAGATTTTACGCTGCAGGTAGCGCGCAAGGGCGCGCGCACGCACACACACACACACACATACTGGACACGAGGTGTCATGACGCTAAATTATGTTTTTTTTCCCTCTGGTTGATGATGAAAAAAATAGTGCGCAAAAATGCTTTTTTTAAGAATGTTAGGATTTAAATGGTTGAATGCTGCGCCGTCCTGTTTTTTTCACGTTTGAAAATATTTGCCAAAATACAATTTGGTGCAAGTCACTTCTACATTTTATTGCAGGAATAATATAGCTGTGTAAAAGCTTTCTCCCGAAGCTACAACGTTTTTTTTTTCTTTTTACTTCAGCAGCGTGTATTATTGTGGCTCAAGGGGATATGAAACCATGGTGCACCCCCAAGCTCCAACATGAGCCCCTGTGTCTTTTTAAAGCTACAGCTCAGATTCGGTGTCACTTTTAGCACGGCTGATCATCTTTGAAGCTGCCGTTGAAAATCTGGGCGTCTAGACAAGCCCGTTCTGTGCTTTTCGGCCTACCGACATGAGGTATCATTGTGAACTCAACATCTGTCCATGGAAAACGTATGCAGTAGTGATGGGTCCGGCGACACCGATGCGTTGACGCATGCGCCGGGCTCACAAAGCAAACCACGTGTCGGTGCATGTGCTGCTTCATTACGTCACGTGATTGACACGTGAACTGCACCGGCGCAGTTTAGACTGCATCGGCTGCGCCTCTCTGATTTTTGACATATTTTTTTCCATTGTGTGTGTGTGTGTGTTCTCCACAACAGGTGAAATAGCATGCATTAAACGCAAGAGACTGAAATTTAAAACACTGGAGCATCTTATTTTTCTAAATCAAAATTTGTAAAGACAAAGCCCACAAGCATCCTCATTCACATGATTTTAACATTATTGAAACACATTGAATGATACAATATGAATGCATGGATGTGAATGATAGTCAATGTCATCTTTATTGTCAAATATGCTTTAAGTATGACATGCAGCATAGATTAAATTTCTTCCTCTCAATCCTCAGTGCATGCATGCATGCAAACATGCTGTGCATTAAACACACACAGCTAAGAAAGGATAGCAGCTACATTGTATAAAAAAGACGTAATCTGAACAGTATAGACAATATAAACAGCATAAACAACAACATAAACAATGGCCCTTGTGGTTATTGTGGGTAGAGTGAGGTTGTGCATTGTATACACGTCAGCATCAAATCAGTTTGTTCAGTCTGTCAAGTGGGTTGGCTGCAGGGATTTTGAAGGTCTAGCATGTGGCAGTGGTCAGCGACACAGTATCAGTACAGTATCAACACAGTGTGTCATTGTGTCGATACGCCTCATGAGGCCTCATGTTGAAAAATAATTTAAGTCAGTGGATGTCTAAATGTATGAACTAAGCGTTTGTGTGTGTGTGTGTGCATACTATGCAGTGTTAAAAAAAATGCACATAATTTTTGTCTTCATAGAGATGCTGCCATGTTACAAACAAGCACATAAACCAAACAGGACACCCTCACAAGGTCGCAGTAATAAGAGAAAAACAGAGTGTCATCACCTGAGGTGTTTGATTGGGAGAAGCACAGGTGCAAGCATTCTGGTGGTCATCATCGCTTCCATCTGTGCTTGATGGAAATGATACGCGAATGCACCTAATCAGTGACACAAAGTGTGCAGAAATTCTTAAAACATTCATACAAACAAAAAATTAAGATAGATTAAGATAGATAGATAGATAGATAGATAGATAGATAGATAGATAGATAGATAGATAGATAGATAGATAGATAGATAGATAGATAGATAGATAGATAGATAGATAGATAGATAGATAGATAGATAGATCTAGCACACACACACGCACACACACATGCACACACACACACACACACACACACGCTTAGTTCATACATTTAGACATCCACTGACTTAAATTATTTTTCAACATGGTATAGTATCAGTCAGACATAAACATACAATAATGTATGTTTTGAATATGAATATCATACAATTTAAAATCTATCAAATAATTTAATTCTTAAAAACAAAATTAAATGACAAAAGCAGTGAAGACAACTCTCTGCGGCCAATGATCTTAGCTCCAATTTTCGCATAAAAAGATCTGACATTTAATATACGGTGACAAAATCCAATCTTAAATGTAACGCAACAAAATTAAGGGACCGTACTTCGTTAAATAAAAACAAAATAAAAAAAGCAATAATCACTTTTTGGTAGGTAGTCAAACCTGTTTGAGCCTGTATTATTATTATTATTGTTATTATTACTACTACTACTACTAGTAGTAGTAGTCGGAGGAGGAGTAGGGGTAGTAGAACGCTAACCTGAACTAAAGGCTATTCATCGCATGAACTCAATTAGTATTAACATAAAATAAGTATAAGAACATAATATATAAATTAAAATAAGATTCAACCATTAAAAAAAACGAGATTAAATATGATTTTGGAATTGTCATATCAATGATCGATCGATGGCCACTCTGATTCAATGCCGTTTGTTTGTAAAACACTGCCTCCCTGTGGCAATTATTTGTCATTACAGCTTTACGGAGCAACCCAGCCGGCTCGTTGCCAGACAACGAAAAGACAACAAGACTCATTTTGCTCGCGGGTGTGCGAGTCCTCTAGCGTGACATACACTTGATTATACGTTTAACGATAATTTTAAATTAAAAAGAAATGCATATTGGGACAGAGGATTCATCAGAAAGTGAGCTGCAGGAAAACACAGAGGGGGATGTGGACCCTCTTAAACATGAATCAGAACCCCCAAGAGGAAGTGAGGATCTTGACGGAGATGTTGAAGACATCAAAAATGATCCCATGCGCCTCCTGAAAGAGCTGGAGAAGGAGAACGCCCGACTGAGCCGGCGCAACATGGAGCTCCAGGCACAGATGGCCTTCCACATGAGGGGCACGACGCCCCATGAACAAGACCCTGAGCCGGACATGAAGGAGTACCAAGAGTGCCTTGAGCACCTGGTGGAGCTGAGGCGGCAGAGGGTTTCCCAGATGGAGAAAGCACAGCGGCAAGAAGAAGAGTTGAGGCTAATAAACCAAGAGATGCTCAACCGGGTAGCTAGATTATGGCTAGCGAGAGAATTTAATTTCTTTAAAGTATTTTGAAATGAATTAATAACAGGTGACTCTACTGCATCTCGAATTTCTGTGGGGTTTATTCGCGGTTATGAACCAGATTATTTGTGAATTAGCGCCCCCAACTGATATTGTCCTTTCACTGCAAGGGAAGTAATGTGAAGTGGTTTCTGGCACCATCTAGCGTTGAGGCTCTGACGCGCATGTCTTTTTATAATTTTTTTTTCACGTTTTATCGTTTGCTGAGTTTGAAAAGGGGACACTCTAAAACACTTAATATAAGCGTTAAAGAGCTTAGCGTCACTTCAAATCAGAAATCTGTCATCGATCGTCACAAGATTTTACGTGGACATCTGATGCCCACTTAAACCCATGAGAAGATCAGAACGGTCGGCCCAGTAGTTTGGAGTTCAGCCTTTTCCTCTCAAAAAGACGCTCACTGTAGAAAAAAAGCTTAACCTCAAGTGATCAATTGTCACTAAGGTTAACAAGGATTTATGCCCACTTCAACCTCTGAAAATATTGGATCATCCCAGAAATCAGAATTTTATGGCCGTTAACCGTTTTTATCTTGAAGCAACACATAGGCTTTTTTTTTTGTTTGTTCCCAGGTGGAGGATGAATGGCAATATCTGTTGACTTGGAAGAAGAAGGTGGCCGTCTCGCTGCTAAGAGGCCATTTGTCTCCAGAAGCGGCGCGGGCCAAGGTGGACGCCGCGCTGGGGTCCGAGCAGCGACATCGCCAAGAGCTGAGGAAGCTGCGTCTGGTCCACGCTGGGATGGAGAGCAGGGTGATCCGTTTGGAGGCGGAGCTCGGCGAGGAGGAGCAGGAGGAGGGGCGGGACCTCCTGCTACGGCAGTTGAAGCAGCTGGTGGCCCAAAGGACGCTGGAGAGGAAAGCGAACGAGCGGAGGAGTCAAGAGGCCTCCAAGATCCGGAAGAATATAAAGCGCACATTGGAGGTGTCAAATCCTTCCTCGGGGAAGTCCGCTTAGCGTGATTCAAACAATGCAAAATGCTGGCTAATGAATAGCATGAGTGCTATAACCCTTTCAGAAATTCGAAATGTCAACGCAAACAGTGACCAGCATAGGTAGACAGACAACCCAACAATTCTCACAGGCATATTTTCTTTATCCTCCCTTCTCACAGTTGCTGTCAAACATAAAGGAGAAGCTACACTGGAGTCACACGGAGGCGCAGGCCAAACGGGAGCAGCTCACCCGGCTGGAGGCCACGCTGACCTCCAGGAGGGACCTGCTGACCCGGACCAAGCGGGCTGGCGGCAGCCTGCGGAGGGACAACGCGGAGCTGAAGCGGACGCGGGGACTACTGGGGAACACGCTCCTCTTGTGGGACTTTGGGGTCACTGTGGGGGCTTCCCAACGACTGCAGGACAAACTGGAGGAGCTCAAAGGTCGACGAGAAGAAATTGCGTCATTGTAGTTGATTCCGTTTTAAGCAGGGGTTCATTTACAGTGGTGCGTTGAGATGCAAGTTGGATTCATTCCGTGACTACCCGTGCAATTTATGTTTCAATGATGTGCGTCACAGTTAGCATCTCAGTGATGTTTTGCAATGGTTTTTAAGCACTGAGAGAAGCATATAGTAAAGCTGATTAAAAAAAATACACACTTTGTGTCTTTTGTTTTATGTTTATTTTGACACAAATTTTAAACTGGACATTAAACAGCTTGAAGCCTTTTTTTTTCACGAAGAATGACATGACAAAAACAGAATCATTGCAATTTAAGTACATCAACCCACCAGAGTTGCAGATGATTAAATTGATTAACATGTGCAGTTTACTACAGATGTCTTTTGTTCACCAAACTTGTCTGCATGTTTTGCTCATACCTTCCAGACCGAGTAGAACGTTTTTCATTCAAGTCATCATTAATAAAATTTCATATTAGAAATATTGCAAAACAATGATTTATACCATTTATTTGTAGCCGCACTTAAAAACCAGATAAGTCCCCCCGAATAAATTATATAAAATCATCCATCAGATGGCAGCATTGCCCAATTAGATTACGTTCAGGGCTACGTCAGCATGTACGTTTGTTACAAGTTTTTTGTATTATTTAAAAGCACAATTAAAGTAAATGTTTTGATTCCCTGCTTCAATTTTTTTTTTGGGCGGGGGCATGACTGATATGCCCCCTCGCATTCAATTTTACATGAATATGCATACAACCTGAAGAGTTTCTAACTATAAAACAAAAATCAGCGAGCGGCAAAGCCAAGTTGGCCTAAAACATAGCCAGACGCTCATGACTACTATTTTTTCTGCATGTAAGACCGTTAAAGCAGACTAAGCAAACGTGGACAAAGGTGCTTCACGAAACCGCAGGCGGGCAGCAGAACCTTTCACAGGATGGATTCGTCCAAAGACCTCATGACTTTTTTCACCCAGGAGAGAGTCGGATTGGCACAGATGTGATTGTTCTTTTTGGTCACCAGACTGCGAGGGCACAACATCGACAATGCTGGGAGAACATTTTGACATGCATTCATTGCAAGAAGAACAAGATGAAGAAACTTACATGGCTCCCATTAAGGGGCATCGGCCGTCAGTCATAAAATAGGACTCAAAGATTTTGGGGTTCAGTCTTCGTGGGTAGTGTCTAAAACAGCACTCTTCCGGACCGCTGGAATCTGGCAAATAAATAAATGGAAAGCACAATGAAACGCGTGGAAGGAGAAAGAACGCAAAGAGAAATGTTCAAGGCTCACTGTTGCCGACGACGGCCGAAATCGTCGCGGCTGCCAGCGCGCAAAGCAGAAAGACGCGAATGCTCCTCATGGTGTGCTGCTTTTGGGAGATCTTGATGATAAAAGTGGTCGTGGTGCTTCTAAAGATGCGGTCCGCATCACATTTATAAATACGACACGTCCTTTCTGCATCGTGGAAGAAGGTGGGCACTTGGGGTTTTGGTGCGACTTGTGACATCAACCTTTCCACTCTGCTTTCAAAGCTGCAGCGGAAATGAAATGCACTTGCGGTTCTCGCCCGCCTATGTCAGTACAATATAACAACATGCAATATTTTTGCAAGTCCTTTATTTGGTCAAATGACATGTTCCTTTTCCCTCCAGCAGGCCCAGTCCAAAGCAAGAAAAATCCAAACCTGAAGAGGACAGCAAAAAACAAAGACAGAACAGTGCAATCAAGAGTTTACATTCAATTCTGTGCCGATCTGATTTTCTTGGAACTTTTCAACCGGAGGCGGATCAAAAGAGCCAAAGTCACGTGTAACAAACGATTAGCCGAGGGGATCGTCTCATTCTGGAAATACGACACACACACACACACACACACATAGATAACCAAACTGAAAAGAGTCTGAGAAATGACTCACGATGCACCCGCAAGGTCAATGTGCAAAAAAGTGTTATTGCAGTTCTGCGGTGTGTTGCTGCGCTTGGGGGGGGGGGGGGGGGTGCAAAACCACATAGACTATATAGAAAGATAGAAAAAAAAAGACGTTTCCTGTTACCCCACAACATGTAGTCAAATGAGCAAAGAACGACAATCAAGTGCCCCCGGACGAAAAACCGAAACCCCACATACACACCGCCAATTTTGCACTAGATAACAGAAGTGTGCAAAATGGACAACAATGCCCGAGAAACCGCTTCAGTGAATAGTGCAACATCCTGAAATTAGCCGCAGAGATGAAGAAATAAGCCCCGACAGGACTGTGAGGATTTTGGTTTTCAAAATCCAAAGAAAAGCACCCGCGGCAGACAGCCCCCTTTCCTTTAAGTAAAGCCCCACCCCCGCCCCTTTTCACACAATTAAAAGACTAACAGGGTGAAATGTCGAATAATGTGAAGTCGTCAGTTACAGTATGTCCCACAAATATTGAAAGGCAGCTTCTGACCTCGTTTCCAGAGGATCTCGACATGTAACATTACAACACAACAAATCGGCTCCAGAAGATTCGTTGGGGGAGTCACCATTAAAAAAAAAACGTTAAAGAGGATTGAGTGACAAAGTGGATGCGATAACTGGCATCTGGGTGGTCCCACGGGGGTCCGGGGAGTGTGTCGTGTTGTGGCTCCTCTGCTGGGAAGTTTGTGAAGTATAAGGCACCCCCGCTCGGGTACTCACGGGTCCCCCCGTTGACGTCATCGTGGACGTCGCTCCATGAAAAGACACGAGTTCAGTCTTCCTGATGCTTGTCCACTGCAGGTCAGCGCTTCAGCACCGGACTGCCTCGCTCCGGATCCCTCTGTAACGTCTGCAGAACCTAAAAGGACACGGTGTCGTTAAAAATATCATAACTAGTAACAGTCATGATTCTCCTGGCGCGTGTTGGCCGACCTGCGCCCACTTCCTGTTTCGGCTGGTCATGTGGACGGCGGCGATGTGTTGGAAGAGCTGCTCGGCGGGGACCAGGTCGGGCAGGCGGGTGAGGAACTGGGCCATGTGGATGAAGTCCATGCCGGTCAGCACGTCCTGGAAGAGGCGCAGCAGGCCCAGCGCCGTGCGGAACAGGAACTCGTCGCCGTCTCGGCAGAAGACGTCCCACACGCGAGACGCCAGGTCCAGTGGCAGAGACTTACTGTACAAGGTGAAGATCCTGGAAGAGTGAGTGGATGCCGAGGTTAGTTCTTGGACATCAGCCAAAAAGACCTGATGTGATTATGTGATTTATTTATTTTTTTTTTTTACTGTATCGTGACAAAAGTCCCAACTCGTCACAAAATGAGTGCAATGTAGCACAAAATGACATATTACTGCAAATAGGGCGTGCCCGATTAATCGGCCAACATTAAAAACCTTTTATAAATGGCGGTTTTTTAACTTATTAATAAATTATAACACAAGACAAAAACAATGACAAACACGACCACCCCCCCCCAAAAAAACACAAAGAAAACAGAAAAATAGACAGATTTTTGTAGATGTTTCTGTTAAACAAAGACTAAAGAACAAAGTATTGTAAAAGAGAAACATTTTTCTATTATTATTGAAAATGAGGACCCCCCCCGAAAATTGTTATTCAAATCATGATATATTTCTTTGAATTAACTGGTTGATTAAGTGGACAAAAAAAAAATATATTGGTCAGCTGAAATGCCTCCCTGTGTGGAGTTTGCATGTTCTCCCCGGGCCTGCGTGGGTTTTCTCCGGGTGCTCCGGTTTCCTCCCACATTCCAAAAACATGCTGATTGGACGCTCTAAATTGTCCCCTGGTGTGAGTGTGGGTGTGGATGGTTGTTCGTCTCTGTGTGCCCTGCGATTGGCTGGCAACCAATTCAGGGTGTCCCCCGCCTACTGCCCGAAGACAGCTGGGATAGGCTCCAGCACCCCCCGCGACCCTAGTGAGGATCAAGCGGCTCGGGAGATGAATGAATGAATGAAATGCTTTGCTCCCCGCACATGCTCATGGCGCCTGCCTTGAAGCACTTCTAATATGAAGGAATTCAGTGGCACGGTTGTTTATATGTTTCAAGTGGAATCCAACCGTTTACTGCCAGTGACGTAGATGTACGTCACACACGTTTTCAACAAGTTATGAACAGACATCCCATATTTTAGAGCTCAAATTAAGTTCACTTTGAATGGTTGGAGTGCATTTTTAAAATTTCACCCAAAGGTCAAATGTCCCAAACATTTTGTGAGTATGACATTGAAAATCGCGATCGGCTACCAAAGAAAGGCGAATTAAGGACAGGAAAAACGGCGTGTTCTATGTGTCAAATTCGAAACGGAAATCTTGGAATTTTTAAAGTGACACGGACCCCCTGAAGAAACCCCCTCCCACCCGCGCAAACAGACATTTCCTGTTTTCTCAGAAGTGCCCGAAGGCAGACGCCATGAGCACGTGCGGGGAGCGAAGCATTTCAGTCAAGACTTTTGAAACATGAAAAAACACAAAAACAACAACAACTCACCAGTCGATCAAATAAATATCGGGGGTCAGGTTGTTCTTCTTGAAATGTGCAAAGAGCTTTGGTAGGTTTTCTTCAAAGAACACCTCGAATGCAGCAAAGTACGTCAACATCTGCGGCCACACGAGAAGAAAGACGCGTCAGGACTCCGCCGCGTCCGCCAGGCCAACCGTGATCGTATCTTCTCGTGCACCGACAAGGCTGTGGTCCACTCGGAAGAAGGCCATCTGACAAGGTTTGTTGAGCAGGTTGGCGAACGCGACGAAGGCATCGGCCGTGTCCAGGTTGAGGATGAGCACCGCCGCGATGAACGACATTCCCTGCACCTGCAAAGGTAAACCCACACGTAGCGTACCGTAAGGAATCTGAAAAGTGGCACTCGAAGTCTTTACGACTTACAGGAAACCATCTGCCCACTACGGCTTTGGTTTCAGTTGCACTCGGTGGAAACCGATCACCTCAGAACTAAGTGGTTCTGATCACCCACATGATATGTCGGGGGCGAGGTGACGCTGCCCTCTTGAACTTTCACAAATGCGGGGCGGCTTTCAAACGACAATATCGATACGGTGTTGGTGTGATCACAGACGGCGATCGACATGCAGACGCTCAAAACCGCTCAAGTAAGCTAGAAAAATGAGACTCCTTGTACACGCAGAGGATAAAGAATACATGCCGGCATGTGTTGTCGTATGCTGCCTGCATGCGCGGATACTGTTTGTTGAAATAAGAGAAGCCGTACTGGACGTTAGAGAAAATAAATTTGGCCAACGACAAAACCAGAAAATGCCGACTCATGCCATTTTAAGCTAGCAAGGTGCCACTTACATAGCCGACATCCGGCCGGTAGCAAGTGTAAGCCCCCAGAATGCTGTGCAGCACGTCATGATAGGGTCCGCCCTAAACGACAAAAAAAACATTACGCTGTAAACGGGCGGTCGGGTGAACAAAGTTGCCCCATGGCAAGTGTCGTGCCTCCCACCGACCTGCTGGAAGATGCACAACTGTGGGAACGTTCTCGAGATGTCCAGCTTGATCAGCTCCAAGCTCGACTCCCGATTCGACGAGCCCGAATCTGGGGCGGGGCGGCACGACATCACGACAAAATGTCACAAGACTGGCGGGCTTTTTGGGTGGTGCGAGTGGAGCGTCCATACCTTGGCTTTCAGCCTCCGGTGCGTTGGCTGCTGTGCTCCTCCACTTTTCTTTGGCCCGCGCCAAGCAGATGTTATAAAGCTCTGCGGAGGCCAATAAACGGACGGTCATTAGCGTGATATGGAGCTGCAAATGTACCGCGTGGACTTTACTATCAGTCTCCGCTGATCAATAAATCTTGTTCGATCTCAGGGACGGCGAGCTCTTCCGCTCGTAGCCCTGAGGTGGCTCAGCACACGGACGTAGGCAAAAAAAAAAAAAAAAAACGTGACCATGGGGAGCATGCTTTTTCTTGCCGTACGCGGATAAAATGTAATTGCACATCCACTACAGTAGGTGGCAGTGGTGCTCTCGTATACTGTATTTAAATTTCAGGCAAACGCGCTTCCAATCTTTGTTGCTACAGACGAAAAAAAAGTGATTCAAAACAAAACGCTAACGGGAAATTAGCATCGACTTCGGGAGTGATAATAAAGTTATTGTTCGTTCTTTTTTTTGTGGTTTTCTTTCATATTAATAAGCATCTAATGCAGTGGTTCTAAACCTGGGTTCAATCGCGAACCTCTTGATAAAATTGCATTGTACCGCGCTGGAAAGTCGATTTGAGCAGCAGTACCATGAGTGATGTTAAGTTCGTTGCCCACGGCCAGGCTCCACACTTTGCCCCTGACGCTGGGGGGGATGCCCTGCCACCACAGGTCCCTCACTCGTCGCGACGTGCACCTGCGGAGGACGGGTAGCGCAGAGGTCAAAAGGTGGACCCGAGCCACTGCCGACGAGCTCCCAAATGCGATCGACGGGACTAACATGGCGCTCCAGTTGGGCAGGATCTCCTGGTTCCACGTCTGCGCGGCCGAGCCGATGCTCTCCTCCAGCTTGCAGCGCTGCTCCAACTGCTTCTTTCTCTTCTGGGCCTCCTTCAGCTCTACGACGACGGCGACAAGCACGACGGGGAGGCATGACGAGACACGACCGGGAAGGATGTGAGAGAGTAGAAAAGTGCTGAGTGATCATTTTACCTCTCTTCTTGGCCTGCGCCACCATCTCTTCATATTGCTGCCTGTGTTTCTCGGCTTCCTCGGCCGGCTTCGCCGGAAGATTACTGGAACGCATTTGTACAAATATAGTGGGCTTTGGGGCTGCATTACACAAACAGAAGCGGCAACAGGAAGTGTTTGTTCTCTTCTTCTACTTTCAAAAAAAAAATGCAGCAGAATGATCCCTGGTTACAATGCAAGTGTTACATATGCTTTGTATGTGTTGATGCTCCGCGTGATTAAGGGCAAGTCACCAAAAACCTTTATTTACAATATTATGTGCTGTGCCCCCCCCCCCCCCCCCCCAGCACCCCGCTAGTCTAAAAGCAGCATTCTGATTCATGTTGTGCTTGTGGAATGTGACGCATTCAACCATATTTCTCCATTTCAGGGGGGGCAGCCATTTTGTACTGCCAGTCATCTGGACGCTTCGTGACCACAAAAACGCAAGTCTGGCACGTCAACATTTTTGTTCGTCATGCCGCATAATGTGATGACACATGTCATGTCGGGCGGCCCGGTGATCCAGTGGTTAGCGCGTCGACCTCACGGTGCAGTGGTACCGGGTTTGATTCCAGCTACGGCCTTCCTGTGTAGAGTATGCATGTTCTCCCTGGGCCTGCGTGGGTTTTCTCCGGGTATTCGGGTTTCCTCCCACGTTCCAAAAACATGCACGGCCGGCTGACTGAACACACCGAATTGTCCCTAGTTGTGAGTGTGAGCGTGGATGGTTATTCGTCTCTGTGTGCCCTGCGATTGGCTGGCAACCGGTTCAGGGTGTGCCCCGCCTACTGTCCAATGACATCTGAGCTGGGCTCCGGCACGCCCCGTGACCCTTGTGAGGATAAAGTGGATCATAAAATGGATGGATGCGTTACGTCGTCTTTCGAGGGACTGGGCGCGGCACGCACGGTCACAATGTGTGTACAGTGTACCGATGACAGACAGACTGACGGACTAGCGATATTTACTAACGGAAGCACGGTTAAAATAACATGACCACAGTATGGTTCGGATTGAAAAAATTATGGGAGTGACGATGGCGGACGGGCACCCAGGCCGCTGACGGATGCCGGCCCAACAAAATTTGGTCAATTGCCCATGTCTGTTCCATATACAGTGTTCCCTTCATGGCGGCCCGGTAGTCCAGTGGTTAGCACGTCGGCTTCACAGTGCAGAGGTACCGGGTTCGATTCCAGCTCCGGCCTCCCTGTGTGGAGTTTGCATGTTCTCCCCGGGCCTGCGTGGGTTTTCTCCGGGTGCTCCGGTTTCCTCCCACATTCCAAAAACGTGCGTGGCAGGCTGATTGAACACTCTAAGTTGTCCATAGGTGTGAGTGTGAGTGCGAATGGTTGTTTGTCTCTGTGTGCCCTGCGATTGGCTGGCAACCGATTCAGGGTGTCCCCCGCCTACTGCCCGAAGACAGCTGGGATAGGCTCCAGCACCCCCCCGCGACCCTAGTGAGGATCAAGCGGCTCGGAAGATAAATGAATGTTCCCTTCATTCTGTTTTGTTTCGTGTGTAGTTTTAGAGCAATAATGGGAGCGCTGGAAGTTTAAGAGCGTTTAAAAATGTTTCTGGGAGGTTCACTGTAGTGTTTCGAAGACCACGAATAAGACTGGTGAGTTTTGATTGAGGTCAAAAGGTTCATGCAGCAAAAATGGGAAGAATGGGGGGAATGTGAAGATAAAAGAACGACTATGTATACTTTCATCATCAAGTCAAACTGATAGCAAACCCGGTGTGTTTACATACGCGGGTCTGTCCTCCAGAATGAGAGCGGTGGTGGAGAGAGGCTCAAAGTCCAGGTTTTTCCTGACATTCTGCCTGGGGGACGTCAGATTGCTGTGTCCAGCTCTGCCAGTCTTTGTTTCATATTCCTGACAAGGGAAAAAAAAAAATGACAGAACGCTTGTTATCATTCATTTGAGAGTTTCTGGTGTCCAACATATGACGAGAGGCCAGCACCAGGCCGTAAATAGGTCAAAATACGGTCACACACACACGCACATCGCCGTGTGTGCGCGTCGCTGTTTAATAATACAGATAATACATAATATTCCATCCATCCATCCATTTTCCGAACCGCTTAATCCTCACCAGGGTCGCGGGGGTGCTGGAGCCTATCCCAGCTGTCTCCGGGCAGTAGGCGGGGGACACCCTGAATCGGTTGCCAGCCAATCGCAGGGCACACAGAAACGAACAACCATTTGCACTCACACTCACACCTAGGGACAATTTAGAGTGTTCAATCAGCCTGCCATGCATGTTATTTTTGGAATGTGGGAGGAAACCGGAGCACCCGGAGAAAATCCACAAAGGCCCGGGGAGAACATGCAAACTCCACACAGGGAGGCCGGAGCTGGAATCGAACCCGGTACCTCTGCACTGTGAAGCCGACGTGCTAACCACTGGACTACCGGGCCGCCTTACATAATATTTTATTTTATTTTTATTATTATATTATTTTATCATTAATATTTTATTATTATTAACATAATAATACAGCTGACCGACCATCAACTTAACGTGCCGACACTCTCAACGTGCTGATGATCCAAGACTGATGAAGTTAATTCGATGGATTTATTGTATATGGCCAGGCTTGGAGAGGAAACGACAGAGCACAAATCTTTGAGGGGGTACCATAAAAAAATTAAAAAAAAACTTGAAGAGGGATTTAAAAGCAGCCATAAAAATCTTGTGAAGCACTTACCATGGGCCTACAGCCAAATAGTAGATGCATTGTAAAACGAACCGCGTGCGCTTTGACGCCAACACGTGAAAAGCGATTCGAAAACAAAAACAAAGGCAGGCCCAGATTCCATGAAATGTTTTTTTTTTTTTTTAAGAAATTGAGATTATTCCTCAGTGGCGCCTATTGGTTTCATTTTAGCCGAAACTGCGTTTTTTATTTTTGCTGACGTCCGAGTCATCCACCTGCTCCCTGCTACGAGCAACACAAAGCGCCTACCAGGAACCTCAAAAGGGGCTATTGTGTGAAATCAAGAGGCATCCGTCCGCCTGTCGAACGAGCGAAAGAGGCCGCCGGCTCGCGCCCGCTATCACATTGCTAGCTCACCATGAACACAGCCGTTCCGCGCGCAACGACGGTCCTCCGGGGTGTCGGGGAGGGATGATCTGGGAGTTTGCGTCTCCGCCGAACATTAGCCGAACGTCATGGCTGCTCCCGACGGGGCTCGCTACTGGCGACGGTGCCCACGAGGGCCGGCGGAGGGGTGGGCGAGGGACAAACGCGGCCGCACGGCGGCACCCATTTGCGCGGCGGCTCCCTTCCCCCCTCCCCGGCTGTCTGGAGAGGGATGCTCGCGCCAGCTGTTCCGCATAAGATCTGGAGCGCACTGCCGTGTGTGTGCGCGCGCGTGTGTGTGTGTGTGTGTGAAAGGCTCTGGGTTCTGCGGTGCCCTGCCAGTCTTTCTAATCAATCCCAAAGAAACAGATCATCGTTCCCGACGACGATATCGCTCCATTTCAGATGGATTTGGATTGTTGAAAAATAAAAACGGCATCGTTGCTTTCTTCAAGAGGAAAAGGTTGTGCCGAGTGCAAAGCGCCACAAAAGGTTTTTTCCAAGCCCGTCTTGAAAGCAGCAGCAAAACAAAAGACTTGACATTGGAGCTTCCCCCCCCCACCCCCCCATCCCCTCCTTAACCGATTCCGCAGCTCGGATATGAGGTTACAGCCACGGATCAGGTTGTGAAGCACACGTGTGGATCCTGCCTGTAAGCCTTTCGCTGCCCAGATCGAACTCTGAAAATGCTCAGGGTGGTGCGACAACAGCGAGTCAGAAGGACATGCTGACGATTTTTTTTTTCTTCAAAGCAGACATTTTGATATTAAAAGTGGTGAAAAGCGTATTTAAAAAGTACATCTACTTGTTGTTGGTTAGCACGTCGGCCTCACAGTGCAGCGGTACGGGGTTCGATTCCAGCTCCGGCCTCCCTGTGTGGAGTTTGCATGTTCTCCTCGGGCCTGCGTGGGTTTTCTCCGGGTGCTCCGGTTTCCTCCAACAGTCCAAAAACATGCATGGCAGGCTGATTGGACACTCTAAATTGTCCCTCGGTGTGAGTATGAGTGCGGATGGTTGTTCGTTTCTGTGTGCCCTGCGATTGGCTGGCAACCGATTCAGGGTGTCCCCCGCCTACTGCCCGGAGACGGCTGGGATAGGCTCCAGCACCCCCCGCGACCCTAGTGAGGATCAAGCGGCTCGGAAGATGAATGAATGAATGAATAAATATGATGCGGCGGCCCGGTAGTCCAGTGGTTAGCACGTCGGCTTCACAGTGCAGAGGTACCGGGTTCGATTCCAGCTCCGGCCTCCCTGTGTGGAGTTTGCATGTTCTCCCCGGGCCTGCGTGGGTTTTCATCGGGTGCTCCGGTTTCCTCCCACATTCCAAAAACATGCGTGGCAGGCTGATTGAACACTCTAAATTGTCCCTAGGTGTGAGTGTGAGTGGTTGTTCGTTTCTGTGTGCCCTGCGATTGGCTGGCAACCGATTCAGGGTGTCCCCCGCCTACTGCCCGAAGACGGCTGGGATAGGCTTCAGCACCCCCCGCGACTCTAGTGAGGATCAAGCGGCTCGGAAGATGAATGAATGAATGAATCTACTGGTTGTGGAGATGTTTAACCCTTTCAAGGACTGCGGGTACTACAGTGGATGGCTAAACATCTCATTTTAGGTTCCAGGGTGCATGAAAAGGTTCGAGAAAACGACACCGTTATGTTTTTAAAATGTTGCTATTTACAAACCTTATGCAACCTTACGATGCCCCAGCTGACAAAGTCCTTGCATAATTATTTTATCTCGAGCGAGGAGTCGTAAATAGTCCTTGGCATTTATCAACGACAGCGTGCTGGACAATGAGAAGCGATGCTTTCATCAGCAATCGGGGTCCGACGGAAGCAAGCGTTCGTTACCTTCTGTATTCTTCTCGGGTCCTTGACGGGCCCCTCGCGTGGGGGCACCTTCCCAAACAGCTTCCATCCAGCATCCCGCTGTTCCACCGAGCGACTGTCCTTTACTTTCCTGGCAAAGAGGCTCCTGGAAAAAAAAAACGCACACACAATGCAAACTTCTCGGTTCAGACAAGCTGACGTCATGTGAGATACCGCACCCCAACTCCATAATAATAAAAACAGTCAGCCCGAGTGTGTCCATTTGCCTGTTTTTGCTTTCATGTAGGCGTCACACAAGTATAAGTGAGGGCTTCCACTCCCAAGTGTGAACGGGAAGTGGGTGCAAAAAGCAAAGTCCAATTAGAGCGATTAACAAAAAATAATGAAAAAAATACAACAACGCTATGGTTTTAATGCACTGACCTCATGCTTATTTATCCAATCAAGACTGACTTTTACATAGCAAAAATAACCCCCCCCCCCCAAAAAAAATAGACATTTACATGCGAGAGGCTTCATTCGTTTTCACGTGGAGCCTATTGACCATTGTCGAGTCTTGAATTGTTAATTGGACCGATCACGCAAGATACGTTTGGGCCAGCGGCTGCTGTTCTTCTCAAGCATGCAGATTTGAGTGAAGATGATGATGATATCACGTTACATCATGCGCTCTTTGACAAAGGTTTAAAATAAAAAAAAAAACAGTAGGGCATGATGCAGTGAAGAGATGAAAAGGACTCTTTAAAAACATTTAAGTCTTTAAAGTGATCAATGCCCGTCTTTGGACTCCACCGGGAGCGGCAAAGCCATATCGGGCACTTTTCATTCAATGCAAACGACAAGCGTTTGCTATCTGTGACATATTCCGCTTTTTGCGTACAGAACAAATGTTGACGGAGCTATTTTGCGCCTTTAGATTCATGGGCGCAGCGCTTCGAGTGGAACAGTAGGCGAGTCCGGCGCTGTCGCGCGAGCACGACGATGACAAGCAGTGAGAAGATGAGAGAAGGCAAAAAAGGTACGTCGAAAGTTCAACGCGCTGCTAGTGGCCGCTACGGTCAAATCCTGACAAGAGTGTTTGAAAACCCAGCGGCAGTCCCCCCCCCCCACACACACTTTATCAACCTGCGATTAAATCAAGAGTCTGAGCCAAACACAAACCATGATTGAAATATCCACAAACCTCCCTCCTACCTGTCAATGTACAAAAGAAGCGAAGGGGCCGTCATCCTGCTCTGACACAACCTAAAAGGCTCAAAGTCGTGTCCTCCAAAGTCGGGCGCGAGGACGTCGGGTAATGCCTGAGTGCGTAGCCAGAGGTGCGCATGCCGGAGTTTTGGCCCGGGGAGTGATCGATATCACCAAGGAACATTTCACACCTCGCTGCTCCACCCTTTGCGGCGGGCGGGTGGAGAAGTCTGAAGGGCAGCGAGGGGAATGTGTAACTTCACAACGTGAATGACTGATAACGACACAATGCCGCTGCATGGGAGCGCGTTGGCACCAGGAGCCGCTGAGTGGCTCCGCCGTCCCAACCAGGACAAAAGCAAGAAGCCATGCTGCCAACCATAACCAGTAAGTGTGAAAGGATTTGCGGCGATTAAGCCGCTGCGCCGAGATTAAAATGCAGGAACAGGGTTTGCTGACTTCATTTGGTGCATGTGAAACCGGCATTTTTCGTCACATTCCTTCGCGACGTGCTTTGTTGTCTACCTTTAAGCGATAAAACATTTTAAAAAAATTAATCATGTAACCGGACGGCCCGGTAGTCCAGTGGTTAGCACGTCGGCTTCACAGTGCAGAGGTACCGGGTTCGATTCCAGCTCCGGCCTCCCTGTGTGGAGTTTGCATGTTCTCCCCGGGCCTGCGTGGGTTTTCTCCGGGTGCTCCGGTTTCCTCCCACATTCCAAAAAAAAATATGCGTGGCAGGCTGATTGAACACTCTAAATTGTCCCTTGGTGTGAGTGTGGGCGTGGATGGTTGTTCGTTTCTGTGTGCCCTGTGATTGGCTGGCAACCGATTCAGGGTGTCCCCCGCCTACTGCCCGAAGACAGCTGGGATAGGCTCCAGCACCCCCCGCGACCCTAGTGAGGATCAAGCGGCTCGGAAGATGAATGAATGAATGAATGAATAATCATGTAACCCATACAGGAAGTGTGTCGTTGGGATGTACCACGCCAAATTGTGCTTATAAGGAAAGAAACCGTATGGACACATTGCGGGTTTGTTGGATGGAGAGGATACCCGCCAATGTACCTGTGCCTGCGCTTGAAGTTTTTTTCTTTGCTTCCACATGGATCGTTGGAGAAAATGTTCACCAGTCGGGAAATATAATATCTTCTGGCGTCCAATAAGGTCAATCTTTCCCTCCTTTGGGTATTGTTTACCGTTAGTTTTTAATCAAATCTTTGTTCTCTTAAATTAGATGGAGATGATGAGCCAGTGCCACACCTTTATCATCTGGTACTTAAATATTTATATCCACCGACTTCATCTGTTCGCTGTGAACGAGTGTTTTCTAAGGCAGGGGGAACTCGTGTCCAAGAGGAGAAATTGCCTTGTAGCAAAGACACTTACAAAATATTTGTTGCTCAATAAAAATGTATGAATGAATGAATGAATGAATGAACGAATCGATTGTTGTTGTTTTTCTTTCAGATGATTGAACACTTTGATACACAAAATCCTATACATGCTGTAAGGAAAATGCTTTACCTCTAAATGTTATTCCGGAAATATTTGCTATATTTTGCATACCAACTCATTTGAGTATTTATCGAAATTTTGAACCCTTCTCACAAAGAACTCGACAAATGAAATTCGACAATGATGAGATCATATTTTAAGTAAAAAAACTAGCAATTCAATAAAGTTTAAATATTATTTCGCAGGCTACTTTTGAGTATACAGTATGAAATATTTTTTTTTTACATTTAGTTTACTTGCAATGATTTTCGATGTACAGCAGAGGTCACTATTGACTGACCAACACAGTCTCAATACAGTGTCAACACAGTTTCGCAAAACACTCCTTGATGTATCATCTACCCATCAGTTCTTGTTTTTTGGAAATCCTGAGGTGTTTTTTTTCCCAGACTCCACGGGAGCATAGTTTGGAAGTTCCCCCCCACCCAACACTTTCTCATCCCATGTGTTTTCCACTTTTTATCTATGAGTTTGGGGTGCCATCTGGTAGGCCGTCAGATTCCCCTTCCTGTCTCCCCCGTTTTCGGGGTCTTGGATGGGTTGAAACTGTAAAATTTCATTGCTCTGCACTTACGACGTGCAATGACAATAAGTTAAATTCAATTCCATTCCTGATCCTTTGCAAAAAAACAAGTCATACGACTGATGTTTACTGACTTACAGTAGCTGTGAATGTTGTCTTTGTTAGTGTCTTCATGACTGTATGATACTGCCTCTCGGTGGCAAAGTCACACACCCCAGAAGGAGTCGCAATTTAATTCACCGTGATTCACAAACTGCAAAATCCTGTTTAATTAAGGTGTGACCAGGTCTCTCTATCACCTTTTGCGGGTGCATATGAAACATATTTCCCTCGAGAAACGAGGATTTACTACAGACTCGATTTACAAGTCTAGTAAAAGAGACTTACCCGTTGAACAAGCTTGCGAGAGATCCCAGTTTCTTTTGCCTGCCATCCTCTTCCGGTCTCATGACTCCAGGTGGACTGGTTTGCATCGGACCCCTGAAGTCCTTGGAGCACGAAGCAAGCGCAACATCGGAGAAGGGAGCAGTGCAGCTGTCATCCGTCTCCAGGGTGACAATGGCGCTCGAGTCGGAGGTGACAGTGAAATGTAAGATGTCTTCGTTGGACACCGAGAGCTCCGTGCTCATGCTGGACACGCTGCACACAGAGACGTCGTCGCTGCGGTTCAAGGTTCGATGGCCTGCGGCGGCTCCGGGCAATCTGAGGCCCGGGCTGAAGAAGCGGGTGGCGTCAAAGCCGCTACGTGGGAAGCTGGACGACTTGGGCACGCCGTTGCTGTCGGAGGAGTCGTCATGTAATGTCAAGGTAGCGGGAGAGTCTCCCCCGGAGACATCTGGAGGGTTGAGCTCCAAAGTTGGGATACCAGAATCCTGGGAAGTCAGACTGTGACTGTCCATGTCGAGACTGAGCTTCTCCAAGTTGCCGTACAAAATGGAGGTTGGGGGGGTGCATGGTGTGGATTGACCTTGGAGGACCAGGCCTGGATCTGAGACATGCTGCTCGGAGAGGTTGTGATGACTGGAGAGAGAGGAGCCTTTTACTTCACAACCGTTCTCCACAATAGCTCCTCGAAAACCATCTGTGAAACAGACATTTTCATTGAAAGTTTGAATAACACAGTCTCATATCTGTAATTTAGCATCAGCCTAGCCTACAAGACCAAAAAAAGAAATATACATAATATTTGTGATACATTTGTTGTAATATTTATTTATTGCTTCCATTTGTTAATACAAATAAACGGAACGGGAACCGTGAAAAAAAATATTCGCACACCATTCACAATAGAAATATAGAGGGGGAAAAAAAATCTCAATTCGATCATTTTTCAAAATGTCTCAGCCCTACTGCTAACCCATAGCCGAAACAACCGTTGACTTCTAACGCTTAGCATCGATAGTTGCAGAGTTATAACCCTTGACGCAACCATATTTGAACACTCAATGCGGACATACGCGTAGACAAATATCACAACGCTCACGGGCGTCTTTATTCTTTGCAAAACGCGCATAATATGACAGCGGTTTACTGAGTCGCAGTCGCTCGATACATTTCCATGGCAAATGATTTAACATTCACGTATTTGGCGCTATTAATACCTTGACTAAACATTTTAATCCATTCATTGACCAAACTTGTAATTTCATAAAGTTCCCCGTTCAAATTAAGTGAAATGTCACGTTATATGCCTTCTTCTTAATAAGGTAGTACTGTGTTGTATGAAAATAAAAACGTACACGATACAAAAGAACAAACTGGTTTTACAGAGTCTAATTACTAGTATTGCAGTATTCACGAGTTGGTCGTATGTCAGGAAGTCAAGAGCTGGAGTTTGGTTGGCTGAGTAAGTACCGGTACCCAAAAGCAGATTCTTGAGAATGTGTTCATATTGTCTTTCACAGTTTGTCCCGTTCTTTCTTTACCTTTGGGGTTACATGAAATGCGTATTAAGAAGCTTTTACATCACGTGCATTGCTTTAATCTTAATCTATGCAAGCTATTAATAGTTAATTAATGTCTACCTGTATTAGAAAATGGGTTGCAATGTTGTCTGTGTAAACAAGAGTGTCAAAGTGTGACAAGTGTGTGAGTTTAGTGAGGCAAAACAACCTACCACCGTCGCTCTCTGTCCGGCCCCGGTCACAGGGGGTCAGGTTCGCCATGGGGGCCGCTCGAAGCTACAGGTGGCCGGCTGCCGTCTGCGTGTCGGAGCGCTCCATGGTGATGCGGCAACCACTATCAGCTCCCCGGCTTCTCCTCAATGCAGCTCGGCGTGGAAAAAAACATGACCGCCCCGAGGTCATCTAGCGTGAGAGGGGAAAAAAAGAAAAGAAAAAAACGGACTCGGAACGGAACTCACTCGCACCCTGAGCCCACTTGTCTTTCTGCGTTTCCTGACTGGAACCGAAGTGAGGGTGGACGCTCTCGAACGGGTATTACGACCACGGTTCGGTGAGCAAGGGAAATGAAGAAGTTTAGTCGCTTGAGTTGGCATCTTGTACCTGTCTGCCCGTTTCCGCCGCCATTTTAAAACAAACTTGCGGCAGAGAGTAATCGAGCCCTGAGTGTTGACGTCGGATGAAGTCACCTGTCCATGACACAAGACATAATCAATCGACCTCCCAAACTACGAGACTCCATTGCGACGCTCTTGAGATTCCATTTTTGTTTTTATTCGGACTGGTGCCTTGTTCTATTTCACGACTGGCCAGAAAATAGCTTTTCATAAAAAAAAATTGTTAACCTCAGTTTTTGTTCCTAACTCTTCAAGTTCCCGTTTCTTCGCACACGGTGAAAATGTTAAACCAACCTAAAAAAAACACTCTCCGTAGCATCTTTCCCCTCGTTTTGTTGGTAATTCGGTTTTTACCGTCAGCAGAGGGAGCTTCCGTATTCTAAATTAATATGTAGTTCTCCTTCACGGTCAGCAGAGGGTACCCGCACTTCGTGGGAGTCAAAATTACGTCCTTCATTTGCAATTACAATTATGTACTCCTTTGTCCAAAAACTGATCCATGTAATCAGGAGGAAAAGTATCATTCTTCAAGAGTAAAGTATGAAATTAAAGTCATTTAATCCATTGGTTTCAATTGGCCAACAAAGAGCCAAAACGTACAACTTGACGTCAATTACATATTATTGGTATTGTATATTTAAAAAAAAGAGGCAAGCTGGCATTGTGATGCTTGGTCGACCCTTTTATTAGATGTTAATGAAATCCACAATGAAACAAAATCATTTACTCAGGGTGTACATGAAATCAGAACACACACTGCTACTTTGAGGGAGACGGGGACAACCAAGAGGAAGGAATGAAATGATTTGAAATGTTTTCAGTGCGGGATTATGTTCGTTGAACCACGGCACGATCCCAACACAACGAGTCGCTCGCTGCCTGCGTCGTTCCAAAAACAACAACATAGCACCTCACTGACTGCATTTTCTTCATTACATGTTTAGTTGCCGGTTTTTTTTTCGTTCAAACGCAGCATAGGAAAAAGGAAGAATTTAACAAAGGTGTGACGCGTTCCTTTCGGAAAAATAATTTTTATGGTGAAAGGTGACGCGTTCCTTTGAACTATGCGCTTTATGAGTCACTGTTTTTGATGACAAACTACCGCCAACATTTTTTGTCTCTCTTCAGGAGAACACTCACTAACATGTTCTGTCGCCTCCCAACCTCAACCACTACACTCAACTCGAAACGTGAAAATCGTCTCGGATTGGGCCAAAAATACCATCAAAATCAATCACCTCACACTTAAACATTTTGGTTTATCCCAAAAAGGTGGGCTGATGTTTGCATGCTGCATTTTCAGACCTTTTTTTAATGCAGGCGTCCTGTGAAAAACAAACATGCAACATTTTACATGATTGATTTTTCTCCACATACTCTTGAAGGTTTACAAGTGCCATGGCATTGCATAGAAACCTTGGGGGCTCTTGAGAAGCCCCCCCGCATTGCTTATGCAGTCTACGATGGCTTTTTTTTTTGTTCTTCCTTCTATCTCCCTCCTCTCCTTAAACTCTATAGCTCTAAATAAAACCAATCATCTCTGTGGCTTGCTTGGAAATAATGTCAATGTGTAGTCTACAATCAATGTTTGGTCAATGCACTTCCACAGCTGATTGTAGATCATGTTGATGAAAATATATGAACAAATTCCTGAGTGTCTGATGAATGTTAAAGACAAGATGGCCGAGACCCTGAAGCTGGAGTGGGGTCCCACATCCGAAAGCCATTTCAAAATGCACGGCCTTTTATTGACACATTCATTTCCAAGCAATGACGCACTGATGGGAAGTTTGTGCTTGAGAATCATGGTAAGGATCTAAAAAAAATAAGCCTTGCCGAGTTCCCTTCATCCAGAACTAAATCTAAGATCAACTGGGAAAGACATGTGGCCTTACTAAATGCAACACAGGCAAATCTTTTACCCCGCAGATATTTTTTTTTCACTATAATTTCAACCAGCAACACACAAGTCGCAGCATGGCTCAATAACATACACTTGAACCTTTGAATCCAATTTGTTTCAATGTTGTTTTTTTTCTTTTTTTTAATATATTTGCTTTTTTTGTTTTGATTTTAAAGAACGTATGCATGCGTACACATTCACCATTCAAGTTGAATCACGCTAATTATGACAAATGGTATTCGCGCGCATCGGAATATGACTCCATACTTCAACAAGATATATGGTGAATCAAATCAAATTGAAAAGAAAAACACAACATACATTTTTAAAAATCCAACCGTACCTTGTAGTGTAATTATGGCAATTTTTTTGTTTTTGTTTTAACCATATTCATGTTTTGCTATCGACAACAGAGTTGCAACACACTCATGAACTCCAAGCAGAGTCATTTGTAGGTTTTGTTTCAGGAGGCCAAACTGAAAGGAAATGCATTTGCACAACTCAAAAGGTTACATCAAAGAAAAACCACATTAAACAGTAAATCAGGGAAAACAATTTTTCTCCTTTTTACAATTTTGGAAGGGGAAAAAAAGGAAAAGGATGATAAGGATGATGGATTTGGGACTAATCTGGATGACAAAGAAAAAAAATGCTATTCCATCTATTACCACAGCCACATTATGGAAAATATTTTTAGCACCAGTGTTGTGTACAATAGAAGTGACAAAAGGTTTAAAAAAAAATCAACTGCAAAATAGTGCAGAAAACTTTTTGTGGGTCTTTTTTTTCCTCCTACAGAATTATTTCAGTTCAAAAGACTGGTATGTGATCACGTGTTCCTGTTTTTTCTCTTTTTGTTGTTTGTTTTTGCTCACAAACCACACCTTACTCTACAACTAAGGTTTCAAAAACTCAGCTTTTTCCATACAGTGGGGGGCAAGTCATTAAAAAAAAAAAAACTGCACGCATTCTCTACTTCTTTCATAATTGCATCCCAACAAACTAGAGCAAATTGAACTCAAAAAAACACATCTGTTCTTTCTCGACTGAGGATGAAGAGCAGCGCACGAGATTGCAGTTGTTTTATGCAGCAATTAGTTTTTGGTTTGGTTTATTTTGTTTACTAAGGGAGGGGAAAAAAAAAAAAAAAAGGAGTGAGACTGGCCAGACAAACGCATACGAACGGCCATTCAGGCGCCACTAACCATCCAGTATTGTCGCTGGGAAGTAGAATGGTGCAAGGACCACAACTGGAAAAAAACAAGTGGTGATCTCATAGCTGCATCAACTGCAGCGCGCTCTAAAATGCTTTCAACGGATATCTCTGCACATCAACTTATTTTTTTCCCATCATCTTATTTTACGTTTTTTTTTTGTGTGTCGATCTGATTATTGATTACACAAGCATTAGTAAATAGGGAGGGGGGGGGGGAGAAAAAAAACAGTTACGCGTGTGCTGCGGAAGCAGTGGAAAGCGAGAGATTAGCCTCGGTTAGGGTTTGGCGGCTCTGAGATGAACCTGAATAAAAGCCGGTGGCGGTCCAGTCGCCGAAACTCGGCAACTGTTCCTCGTGCCAACACAAGTCCACGGCGAAATGAAGAACTCAAATGTTGCTGCTGCCTAGAGGGAAAAGCAGGAACTTTGAAGGTCGGCTTCACATCAAAAAACATTTTTTCACCACACTGCCGCTTCGCTTGCATCTCATGCCCCCCCCCCCCCAAACTGTGGAGCATTCTTCATGAGGCTTACCTGTACACTGAGATCCGGGGAACAAGGGCGGGCCGAGCGCATTTTGCCACCAGCACTCATCGTCCTGGTTGCCACTTACTCCCTGTCCACTTCTATTTAACAGAGGGAACTAAGACAGAAATGGGACAAGAAGCGTTACGCCGGAGCAAAGCGTTACGCCGGAGCAAAGCGCTCGCCGTCGCGCGTTTCGGCGCGGGCACGGAAAACGACTCACCTGCGGCACGTCTCGGACAAAGTCGTACGCGATGCCGTATTTGGGGATTTGAGCGGCCGCCACGCGCAAGCAGCTGGCTTTCTCCACCGGAGATTGCTCTTTTCGCGACGGAGTGACCGAGGAGCTCGTCCGCCCGCCTGCGGTCGACACGTCGTCCAAAAATATTTCTTGCTCAGCGATGGGCAGAAGGACGCCGGGGCCCTCCTGCGAATCCAAAGAGGTCTGGGCACTCTTCTCCATGCCAGACTTCTTCAACCTGGGCAGGAATTTGCCAGATTCCAGTTCGGACTTCCCGTAGTACGGGCCCTCGCATTCCGCGTCGTCCTCGAGTGGTTTGAGATCCGCCTGAGGATCGTCGAAGACGTCCACCGGCGGCGGGACGGGGAAACTCGTCTCCTCTTTGTCGGTCTCGGCCTCCGAATCGCTCACCCCGCCGGGAGACAACTCGGAGGCCGATATCGGCCGGAAATGAGTCCTGGGGGAAATGCGAATGGCCCTGTACTGCGTTTGGTTGATGCCGTAAATCCGGGGGCAGAAGGCCTCGCTCTCCGAGTCGGAGCAAAGTATCGATTTCGGCTTGAACCCCGGACTGAAGGAGGCCATGTCTTCGGGCTCAAAGGAACACTCCACGTGGAGGACTTGAGAGAAGGGATTGTTCAGGTCCAAGGATCCAAACGGGTATTCCAAACGCCGCTCTTGGCCGCGCAAGCCGTCGTAAGATCCCAGCAAATCTTCCCGGAAGATGAAAGAAAATCCCTTGTTGAATCCGTCTCGGCTCCCGGCGATGGCGTGCTCGCTTTGGCCGAAGGACACCAGCGGCCTCCACAGGCGCCGGTGTCCCGGAGCGAAGCAGCCGCCCTTGTTCACCAACACGTCCGCGCCGGCGATGGCGAGCATTTCCGAACCCGAACGCGACGCGGCGCTCGACGGCAGCAAACCGTGCCGAGATTCGTTCGGCGGCACGACGGCCCAATTCTTATCGCAACTTAACGTCGTGAACTCGCCGTACACGCCGCCGATGATGAAAGATGTGCCGTCTTTATCGGATCTCAAGTCCCAGGGCTTGGACGGAGTCGTGTAGTCCCCGGCGCCATCCAACTTGGAGACTTTGTTTTTGGCTAAGTCCTGTTCTTCGTTCTTGCCCTCCCAGAGGTGATACTCCGAGCGCTGCACTGCTTTTTTCTGAGGCGCCTCAACCGGACCGCCCTTGGCCGGCACCTCCAGGCAACTGCCGCAGTAAGCGCCCGAGTCTTCGGAAAACACCTTCTCGCTCATTTTCTCCCCACCTTGCCTCGACGCCGCCGCCGACTTGGCCTCGCCGACCGCGGACCAAATGTCTTTGATTATTCCTGAGCTGTACTCGCCCCTCTGCTGGTTTGCGTTTTCCGAGAAAACGCTCGTACGGTACGCTTTACTCTCGTCCTCTTCCAATGCTATTCCGCAAAGGGACTCCAATTTGGATTTTTTGGTGTACGTCTGACAGGAGGCGGTGCAAATACTCGCCGCCTCCTCGCATTTGCGCCCCGGGTCCTCTTGCAAGAAGTCCAAGATTTCATCCTCGAGATATGTACCGGAAATCGGAGGGATGATACAATCAATTTCCTCGGTGCCGATCGGAGCGGCGGGGTCCTCGGCGGCAATCGTCCCGTGCTCGTTGTCCGAACGAGTCTCTTCCGAGTGCGACCACGGACTGCAAGTCCGCGTCGAAAGGTTGGAGCAGTGTTCAGTTTCATCAAAGGCACTATTTTTGGTCCATATGAGCAGACGAGACTGTTTGTTAGCGTCGGCGTTGCCGTCGTGGGTGACGGAGAGCGCGTCGCCGGGAAAAGAAAGAGTGGGACTGTCGTACTGCAGCTCAAAAAGGGAGAAGCCGGACGAGTTGGGGCCGGACGCCTCGCCGGCCGTCTCGGGGACTCGCGGCTCGGCCGCGTTTGCGGATAGATTGCGCAGGGTGAAGGAAACGCTATCGAGGAGCGGGGAGAGTCGGACGGGCGAGTCGCCCATGAAGCTTTCCCCGTCGATATCGTCTGAAGTCGACGGCGAGAAACATCCCCAGACTTGAGCCATGCTGTGGAGATCCTCCATCAGGAACCCGTAAGATCCCGAGGCTTCCTCCAAGTCTGCCCTTATTGCACTTTTCCCTCGCTGCTCCGGTCCGTCGAACGCCGAACAACTCTGCTCCTTGCTTTTTTGCCGAATCATGCCGAGGATCCGACTCTCTCGTAACGAGTCTGAGGCACTGGTATCCAATATGGATTGATAAATATCAACTTCATAGAAGTCGTCGAATTCTGGCAGATGCTTGTCATCTAAATGTCCGCGATCCTCTGGCCGAGGGCAGCTCGAGGTCCCGACGAGTTCCGCCGCCTCCTCGTCCGCTTCCACAAAATGGCCGTCCACAAAGGAGCCCGCGGCGAGGTACGCTCTCGGGTAGCTCTCGTTGGCGACGCAGATTCCCCGGATTCTTTCCGGCAGCGCGGCCGCGTCAGCTGCCGAGGCAAAGTCTACCGGGGCGCCCACTTTGCTCCGATACTTTGTTTCCAGCTTGCTTTGCTTGCTGCTAAACGGTACAAAATAGTCTGTGATGGGCTCAGTGTACCAAAGTGGCTCCTCCATGTATTCCTTTCTCTCCTCAAACCTCATCTCGGTTGCTTGCGGCCAGGCGGGATCTTTATAAATCTCTTTCAGGGATCTCCTATTCTTCTTGTAAAGCTGCGGCGGCGGTTTGCCCGTCGTCCCCCCCGTGTTTCGTTGCTCCTCTTTATCCGCAGCCTTCGGCTGGAGCTTGGGCTGTCCGCCGTTGCGCTGCCTCTTATTCTTCCCAACCTCCCTGGATTTGTGCCTTACCCTAAGCGCCTTGCTTCTGAACGACTTGTCGCCCTGGTTCCCGCTTGAGCTGGACCCCCCCTCGCTGGAGCCGGAGGACCAGGATCGGGGCCGATATTTGCCCTCGGACCTGTGTCTGGCTTGCCTCTTGGAGTGGGCCGTGTTCTTCTCCTCTGCCGCCGCGCCGCCGCGGTATCGGTTCTCTTTCTCCTTCTTGCTTCGGCGGTGCTGGCCTCTCTCCGTTGTGGCGCTGGTGACGGTAGCGCACGCTTCGGGGTTGCGCTCCTTGGCGGCCTCGCATTCGCTGTTGCAATCTTTCGGGGAGGAAGTGTCTGTGCTGGTCTGCGGAGCGGCCGAGGAGGATGAACTCGAGTATGCGCAGGCCTTGGCTTTGTTCCACACGGTCATGATCTCTTGGAGACAAACGGGCTTCTCTGACAAAGGTGGGAAGGCTTCATAATACCTGAGTCGCAATTGAGAAAAAGGGAGACGCGTTCAAACAACCGTCGCGTTTTTTTTTTTTCCCCTTGCTCATGTTTAAATACGCAACAGTTGTGATGTGACTTACATTTCCACCTGGTCCTTTGAAGAGGGGGACTCAAATCGTTCGGGAGAATGTGCGCCATCAGACTTTTTTTGGATCTGTTTTTCCTCTGAAGGAAAAAAAAAAATACAAAACATATACATGCATTTATAAAGAAAATTAGCGTTGTCTAGTTTCAACTTAACTAAATAAGATGCATCATGCAAAAACAAACCTTTCTGTTTGTTTTGAATGTCCCTTAGTTTGGAGCAAAGTTCCTCGACCAGGCTTTCAATTCCAGAGTTCTGAAAAATGCAAACAAAATACACCGGCAGTAGTTAGGGGGGTGCCGGTCACATTGGCGTAATACTTACGAGAGACTTGTGCCATCATCTGAAATTAAGAATCAAAAACGGAGGGTCAAAGCAGCAGAATGGGCTTGGCTGTGACTGCGTTATATTTACTCGTGTCTTCAGTATCTCAGGGACTTTTGAGAAAAGCGCACGTTGAATTCCGTTCAACTCTTCTGACACAACTTCAGACACGACACTCCAAACTGCCACCTTCAGAAGTTCTCCGATGACTCTGCGATTGTTGGCCTCATTACAGAAGGGGACGATCGGGAGTACAGGGGACTGACAAAGGACTTTGTGGACTGGTGCCAGCAGAATCTCCTCCAGATCAACCCTAGGAAAACTAAGGAGTTGGTTGTGGATTTCTGCAGGAAAAAGTCCTCACCAGCACCGATGAACATCCAGGGTATGGACATAGAGAGGGTGACCTCCTACAAGTACCTTGGTGTTCTTCTCAACGACAAACTGGACTGGTCTACAAACACGGACACCCTGATTAGGAAAGGACAGAGCCGACTCTTCCTACTTTTGGGGTTCAGGGGTCACACCTTAAGACGTTCTATAACTCGGTGGTGGCCTCGGCCATCTATTATGGCATTGTCTGCTGGTCAGGCAGCATCTCAGCCCGGGACAGAAAGAGACTGGAGCGACTGGTCAGGAAGGCCAGTTCCGTCCTGGGTTGCTCCCTTGACACTCTGGAGGAGGTGGGCAACAGAAGGATGCTAACTAAGCTAAAAGCTATGATGGCCAGTCCCTCCCACCCCCTCCAGCCCGCGCTGACAGCACTTGGTAGCTCCTTCAGCCAGAGACTGTTACACCCGCGCTGCAAGAAGGAGAGATACCGACGCTCGTTCCTACCGACTGCTGTCAGGCTGATGAATAAAAAATATCATAATAATAATAATAATTTGTATCCATTTGTGTTCATATTGTATTTAATTGAAAGATGTTTGTTGTTTTTTTTTCTCTTTCTCCTTTCATCTTTCTACATACATTCTTGCTGCTGGAGGCTGTAAATTTCCCCAGTGTGGGACGAATAAAGGATATCTTATCTTATCTTAACAGATAACTTGTGCCTTTCTTGAACCAGAAAAAAAAATAGGCCCTACCGTTCCCCCTTTTAAATAAATAAATAACGGCATCGTTTCCTCTCGGCCGACGATTGCTTTCACCTCATTGTGCTGAAGCTGGTCAGCTGACAGCCAAACAAATGTCTGCCGCAATCCCATGTCGCATATGCCAGTTAAAAAATAGACGGCACAGTCCGGTCCTCCCGGGGCTTGTCGCCAAGACCCAACCACACGATATACCCAACAGCACCACTTTTACTTTGTGCGCAGTCATGATGAGGTCGGCGTAGGGCAACATAGCCTCTTGTGGATTTTCTCACGTACATCAAGCACTACCATTTGACACATTACCCCTCAGTGGCAGAGTTCCACGAGCAAAAGCTACGTCTATACATTCAAGCGCGTGGCAATCTCTAGTTACAGGAAGATCAGGCCCGGGCAGCGCTTACCTCATCAGATGCAGAACGCAGACATTGCACGGCCGCTTGTTTCTTCATTTCCTCCAGACTCAGGTCGCTGCCTCCCTTCTTCTTACTCTTGCTCCATTTCTTCCCAGTTCCTTTCTCCCAGCCCAAAAAGATGTCATTCTCCTGTCAAACAAATGTTGAATAATTGAGAGCGGATCAAGATGTGCGCACCGAGGTCATATTGTGAAACCTTACGTGAAGGTAGTCCTGCAGGTCATAGTCGTAGCTGTCATGCAGGAGGAGGCTGAGGACATAGCGGGTGTAAATCATGGCATCGATCCCGCACTTCTCCAGCTCCTGGCCCAGCCAGCTTTGTACTGGACCCAGCGACTGGAACAGGGACATCTCTGAAGCGGGCAGGGGGGCCACGAGGGGGTCGGAGCAAGAGAGCGTCTCGGGAGGAGCGGGGCCGTCTGAATCGGTGCTCACGGGACGCATGAGACCTCAGGTGTTTGTTATCCTCAGGTGGGCCGGCATCGCGAGGGGGGTGTTTGTCGGGTGGTTGGTGGAGATGAGCGGCGGAGGGAGGGCGACGCGGAAGCCGGAACTTCTGAAAGGTGGGCTAATCACTCCGGGGGGATGCGCTGAAGGGGTTCTACGTGAGGAGGCATGTGGGATTATTTTTCCCCTTTTTGGTTGCTTTCAGCAAAAAGGGTGGTTTTTATTCGTCAGGCATGGCTTGCGCCGCTGATGGATCTCAGCTGCGCGGCTAAACACAACAATGTGTTTGCGTCACACGGAGGCGCCCATGTCGTGGCAATCACTTCGCCAGCGCCACCTGAAACACAGCGGAGAGACATGTCAGCGGATGGGGGAACATTTTTAGGCTTGTTTTCAGCAATGAACATATTACAAAACGCCTATTCATACCAAGACACCCCAGAGGCACACTGCAATCAACAACCACTCTTTACAATTTGAAGATTCCATTTGGTAGAAACAGCGAGATCATCTAACCATTTAAAACCGAATTAGGAACACAACACATGGCGCTCAAAGTCAAATAACCCACAGACAGCAGTGACACTGCGTCAGTCAAAAGATGAGATTGTGATGCTTCCTTTGAAGCCAAGTGGCAGGAAAACACTTGCTGTCAACAACATGTGTTTTGGAGGCTTACATCTGGTACGTAAGAAAATGGACTTTGCGCTGTTGTGATTTGCCCATGTGGCCGTCAGTCAAGGAAGGTCCATTACAGGACAGGTTACACCTCTTATGAGACATCAAAAGGACAAAGCTAAGAAGCTTAACTGTGTGTTGCAGCCCGACACACTTGCATGAAGTCCAGTTACCTTCGCTGGCTGGCCTAATCAATAACTGTGTAAATGCTGAGGAGCTCTACGAATGTCCACATTCCAAAGTTTTCCACTTTTCCCATGATGATGACTCTATATTTAAGTCAAAGAGACATTAATTGAAAAATTGACCACCCCCCATCTCCGAATTCAAACTGTTCCGCTCATTTGTATCATGTCGATAACTACTGTCCACATTCCCGAAATTCCACAGTCAGGTTTATAAATTCATGCAATATTTGATCTATTTTCCTCCATCTTTCTCATTTCTTAACCAATTGAAACCACACCAACGTCAAAATAGTCACTTCTTTCGGGAACTGTTGGAGGAGTGGGGTTGTCAAAATTTCACGCAAAAATCTCGAGATGAAGTCATACTTGACATGCTTTTTCTCCTTCAACCATTCTAATTTCAACAATTCGATTAATTCCACAGTATTTGCGTGTCATTTTTAAATTCTCCAGCTGCGTAACAGGACTTAACTAGGTATACAACGCTATGAAACACGCGACCTACAAGCATTTTTGTTTTTGTTATGGGGGAATTGTGACTCATGTTTTAAGACTGTATTTTGTTCGCAGTGTACTTCAACTTTGTTCGACTGACAGCCACAGTCCCCCACACGCCGTGGGCGTTCTTCTAGGTAAAGTTTCGCCCGGTTATTGCACAAAACGACATCTTAAAACGTGACCGCGCTCGTTCGCAGTCAAACAAGGTTAGCTGGACCACCGACCTTTAATGTTAGCTCAGCAGCTAATCACGTTGCACATCAAGCTAGCTCGCCTCGTTCAATCGGGCAAGTCATATCGGCAACACCAACGTCACTCCCGAAAACTATGCGGCTACTTTCGCGTGTGTTGACGCGCTATTTTTGCTTTCACTTTGCCGTCTATCCGGCGAATGACTTGTTCCGTGCGCCGTGACATTCGAGCGCCAGGGCGCAACCGTCAAGCTAGCGAGCGGCGACCCTCTGACATTAGGCCAAGTCGTTTACTTGGAAGTGGGCAACATGGCATCCGAAATGTTGGGAGAGGTCAAAAAGTGAGCGATCGGATCCCAACGCCCGCTTCGAAGTAGGCTCGTTGTTGCGGGGAGGAGGAGGAGCTGCTGCTGCCGCTACTGCTTGTTGAAGGCTAACCGTTGAGGACTTGACAGTTGCTCTCTTCAAAAATGTGCGCCATGTCGTCACACAGTTAAAAGCGAGGAACGCGCGGAGAATAAAAGGCACGACAACACACAAACGCCAGGCCGCTCAACGTACCTGCGAGCGGGCTGAAGAGGAGAGCAACGGCCGAAAGGGGAGCGGCTACTTGTCACTTGCTGCCGTTCCGAGCTCGGGCTCTGGAATCCGCTGCGGTAGCATAGCGTATCATGTACGCCGACAGAAATGGCGCTGTTTTCACGTCCAGTGACACTTGAGCTGGGACGGGGAAAACGGCGACATTCGGGCTCAAGCGAACGGAAGCGGAGCCCGTTGAATACCAGCTCGCGCTAGAGCCACAATGGCTGACACCGGAAGCCAGTTTCAGTCGAAGGACGGCGCTTCATGCGCCACCTCCTGAGTTGGTATCTAGGCAACGAGGCAAACCTCTGCCGTCCTATTACAGACAAGGGCTCCTTCCGCCAGGGTATTGCATCAGAAACACAAGTAGTACGCTAAACGCCAGTTAATTATTGTTATTATTATTATCATTAATAACAATAATAATAATAATAATGACATTGTAATTCCAGTAATAATTGCTATTATTTTCTCGTAATAAATAACGTAACATAAATTATATTATGATGACCTGTTCCCAGTGTCCTTACTTGTATAAATAAAGCTTACAAAAATAAATGAATTTTGCTGCATCCCTACAACAGTGGGGGTGGGGGTTGTGTGTGTTCAGGGAAAATAAATTAAAAGGACTCACTCAAAATCCCAACTCCAGTTAAGCATAACTACCATCACAAAAGGGATATACGTGACGTGTGAACGGTTATTTTGTTTAAAGCACTACAAAAAACAATATAATTTATGGGAAATATTTTTTATTTGAAAACTGGCTCCCCACAGCTTTACTTAAAAGTGTCTTATTTTCATCCTTCTTTCTGATTTTTTTATACAATAGCTCTGGCACAATTGTAGCTTTCTTAAGCACTTTTGTTTCTGGCAAGTGTTGTAAATTCCACAGAGCCATCTGGCGGTTTAGGTTAGGTTTTTTTTGCTGGCGGGGGGGGGGTGACCACTTGGCCAGTCGAGTGGCACACTTCACGTGACCTTTTGGGACACAATTAGTCAAGGCTACATGAATGTCATGTTTCAATTGTCATAGCTGAGAAAAATGATCACCAAGCCATGATCTCTTTGTGGCTAGTTACCAGGGTAACCAGAGTACATATTGACTCGTGCATCTGATTTGCATCTGCATCCGAAGCCCTGGAGCCAAAGGTCAAACACTTAATTGATCAGGAGCAGCGCACACAGATGTGTGATGATGAGGACACGTGGCCTTTGTCAATATCGGCAAGTCCAATGGATAACAATGATTTTTTTTTTTTTTTGGTTATGTAGCACAGCATGTGGAGGGACGTTCACTTTCAAAACATGTGTTCGTTAAAATGGTCTATTTGGAGCAGATGACACAGTTCAAGGGTGCTCAGTAATCCTCTTGGAGGTGTTTTTCAGACGGGGGGGCCAGTCGGTGGTATTCACTGGCCAGGAAAGCAAAACATAAACATGCAATGTTTGAAAAAATGTCTGCTCTTTTTATTTGCATTTTCAATTAAGCAATTGTGACAATTTTTCAGTCTTTCTGTCTATGTTAAAAAAAAATCTACCTAACTTTTTCTCTTCACCTACTGCTACGGCCATGATTTTAATTTATTTGTGCAATGGGCAGCAAATGACTGGACTTTGGACTAAGTTTCTCCAGGAACCGCTGCAATAGAACATACAATGACTCTGCATTAAAAAGTCAATCAATTACGATCCAATCTCCCCAGTGGCTTTTTTATTGAACAAAGCAGTCAGTGATCATTGCTGCTTAGCATCGAAAATCCCCATAACACTTCCCCTTGATGAGAGTACTTCTGACAAAGGCTTAGTTGTTTTATTTCGCAGATCCCCAAGGCAGATTTTTTTTCACAGGGTGTCTGATAAAGTTGAAAGTCTCCCCCCCTGTGATTCCCATGTCTAAGTGGGCCACTCAGTCAAACTTTACTGCTTTTAATTATGTCACAGTCGGTCAAAGCGGGAGGGGATGATTGCGTCACATGGTGCACAGAGTATGCGTTATCAGGACATTCCAGGCACGCGTGTTATCTCAATGCAAAACTTTGCGATCCTTGTGATGAAACCAGCGAAGCAGAGTCGCGTCGATGCATTCACTCACGCCTGCGGCGTTGCCGTGACAATTCAAATTAGAGCCGTTTTGCAAAGTTCTTCGACTGATTGCGGCGGCAAAGCGGTCTGCTGTATGTGGGTTAAAGGTGAGCGGCTTGTGCACTATGAGTGGGGCCTTTGTGCCATCGCTCCAACCTCAGGAACAGTCAAGACTTGACCTGAGAGAGCACTTAAGGTGCTAATTTTCAGAGTCTGGCCCCATACTAACCTGTTACTTTGTTATGGCTGAAAAGTACATATTTCATTGTGGGGTGATCTAAGCTCGTGGTTATGAATTGAGCTCACTTCACAACAAGCAAGTGTATGTAAATTTCCCCAGTGTGGGACGAATAAAGGATATCTTATCTTGTCACATACTGTAGATAGTAAGCATTCTTCAAAAAAAGAGGCTTTAAGCCGTTTGCGACTCCAAGCTGAAATTTGCTGTCAAACTACCGGTAACTTAAAAAAAAATGAATCCTACCTTGTTTATTATGAAGGCAACCACATAGCTTAGCCTTTCAGTCTAACGCTAACTACCACCTGTGCTCCGTTGCTATAACCCTTTAAGCCAGGGGTCTCCAACGTGGTGCCCGCGAGCACCAGGTAGCCCGTGAGGACCACACCAGTAGCCCGCCAGTGCTAGGATTGTGATTTGCTCGTAGAAATTTTGATTTAAAAATGCAAACATGGGCAGCATTATAGATTCTATAGCCACCTATTTAGCTATCTAACTAGCTAGCTACAGTATACATCTAGCTAGCTAATGTTCTAATATTATTAAATGTAATTTGTACAAATGTTATTTTAGACGTGTATCAATTTAGTAGCCCTTCACACAATCAGGACACATGAAGTAGCTCTCACTCTCAAAAAGTTTGGTGACCCCTGCTTTAAGCAATGTACTGAATGAACACAAACATGTCAACAGAAAGTATAACAGTATGGCGAGTCATGTTATTTATCTTCTGCATAGAATGATTTTTTTTAGGAGAGTTGAGACATCTAAATAAACACATCACAACATTTTTTTCTGTAATGGACTATTGGTATTCCTACTCATTTCAATAAACTTGATCTTATGACTTGATGGGACTTCAAATTTGGTTGGGACTCAACTTGACTGGCTTGATTTTGACACTTGAGACCCAATTCTGACTTGCAAATACAATATTTGACTGACTCCGACTCTAATATATTATCACAAAGGCACTGCATCCAGTTTGACGGAATGCTTCCGTAATGGCAAAGTGATAGGAATGTGCGGTATGGCACAAGGCATGCAATCAGCTGGCCAGTCGCAGCAAACAAGTTGAAGGCGAGAGATGCTGTCACAACCACCGCCTACCTGACTGATTTGTTTTGGAAAAAGACAGGACAACCAAAGTGTCACAAGGCAGTCACCAAACAATTGGTTGACAAAAAAATGACACAGAGAGAAAAAGAGACTGGAAGTGTTACAGAAAGGCATATTCCTCTGTTGTGGTCACCCCATTAAGAATGTAATGTATTGAGCGCTCACGGGTTAAGGAAAAAAGGGGTCAGGTTGGCGACCGCACAAGCCGATTAATGGAAGTCATTCGATGCAAAGAGTCTATTTGCCACTAGAGAGCAGCAGAGGCATGCTAAATAAACGTTTGCTAACTCTTGAGCCAAAGTCCATTATTTTACATTAGAAGAATCTCGGGGCACACGACGAAACAAAAAAAACATTTAAAAAAAATATGGTGATATAATGTTGTCTGATTTTACATTCAAATTGAAGAGGAAAGAGTGTTGTTAACAACCGTGTCAAATTTGATTGAGTAAAAAAACATCATCAGTTTTAAATGAAATGAGGCTTGAAAATCGTGAAAAGTCAGACTCCTGACAAAACAACAAACAAATAAACAAAAATCCCTCCTCTTCACTCTTCGGACTTTCTCTGCGTGACGTCTGCGCATTCATGGCCGACAATGAGACGCTCTGAAACAGCCGTGCCAGTAAACGATGTTGGCAGTGCTTTCTACTGTCTTCATTATTAGTTTATTGTTTTATTGCTTATTGTTGTAAATATGATATTTGCTCCATGTAGAGCACTTTGTATACAGCGGTGGTTATTTTAAAGTGCTCTATATGTACAGTTGAGTTTGGTAAGACCTCTTTTGTTTGTGGTTATAGCTGGCTGGCTAACCTAAGCTAGCTCCGGCGAAGGTTGAAATGACACCCAAAACTGTCTGCTAGATAACAGATTTTGTTTTCATCACTGTAAACAAAAACTAAACGAAACAGACAAACAAACAAACGCTTACAGCTATTTTAGCTTGCTAACCTGAGCGGATAACCATGATGCGAATGAAGGTGCTCAAGTACTCTCGGTCTTTGCATGTTCTCATCAAACATCTTCAAACAGGTAAAATGCATGTAGAAACAAATGTCTGAATTCACTTTCTGCTCTTCAATAATCGGAACAAGTGAAGTAAGAATCTTCGTTAGAATCTGTTGCGAGTGTATTGTTTGTTTGGACTTGGCCTCGTCCACCTCTTGCCTCGTTGAGACCAGTGAGCTTTTGTGTGACTTGCGATGCTGACATTTTTACCTTCTACTGTTCAACGACAGAAGGCCCTTCTCTTGTGTGGGTAAAGAAATGACCCGTAACACACTTGTTCAAGCACTAAAACCGGTTTTATTTCAGCGACCTCCACCAGGCCTTGTCAGAGGGCACATCCTGCCACTCACTTCTCAGGACAGGAAGCGTATTTGAAGATGCAGGCGAGGCAGGAAATGGCGACCATGAACTCCGTGAAGTCAACTTCTCCATCTCCATTAAAATCCATTAGAAGCTTTTCCCCGTCTGGGTTTCCCTGAGCTGCCTGTACACACCAAGAACACAAAGTCGAAAAAAAAATATGTCATATATACAGTGTATGTACAATAATAAAAAATACTGTTCAATTACTGAAAAACCTGAGTAACATCCGATTTATCAGAGCATGAACTACTACATGTCATGTTGAACATTTCTAATTGCTGTAACACTCATGCTAATTTCTACGAGCCTGTTTTTGTTGCTTTGCAGTAAATTTTACCATTAAGCTCATGGACGTTTCTTCAGTTCAATTCATATTTGTCTATCCATTTTGCAGTGAAGTGCATGTCACCTTCCAAAGATTGGGCAGCTCTTTCGCCAGCAGGGTCTTGACCTCATTCTTGCTCAGGGTGGCCTTCTTCCCATCGGTGCCGGCGTGTTTGTCAAAGACTTGGTTGAGAGTGAAAATGGTCTTCTCCAGCGGAGTTAAATTTAAGTCACACATTGTGGAAAGGGACGTCAGCGAGTGCCGGCAGGAAGGAATTGCGGGAGATGAGTTGCATGGGGCCTGGTGGAAGCTTGTTTTATACCTTGGTGGGACAAAGGCGCAGGTGGGCAGGGACCAGTTGAGCAACACATCAGGTTATTCCGGTCAAAGTTTGTAATTAGATGTACCATAAACTGGAAATATGACATTGGTCATAATAGGAAGAATGAAACACACGCCCAATGTACATACCGTATCGAACAAAGACCTTCTTTATGGTATTTACTTGTTGCTTAGTTTAAGGAGTGGCCTTTGTATTTCAGGGTGTTGGTATAGTGTGTGTGATATATGAGTGTGTACAAAAGTGAAAAAGGCTTGTTACATGGCACATATCCAAGTGCCTGAGAAAGTAAGGATGGGGACATTTTCCTTCACATTTTTTTTACTTCAAAATTATTATTATTTTTGAACATGAGTGCATAACTCTTTATTTTTAAAGATGGCCCTTTCATTCTTCTGCACAAATAAAAGCTCAAATAAACCAGTTGGTTACAAAGCGAAACTGGTTGAAATGTCGCAGACGTTGTTTCCACTTCCTGTCGCTGACCTGCCATTCACGGCCACATAAAACACACACACACACACACACACACTTTCCGCTCGGTTTCATGGCCCGGAAATTGCATGACAAGAAAACCCGCTCACAGCTGAGACGGTTGTCAATTCACAACTTCTGCTCCTATAACTAATTTGTGTCTGTACGCGTGTGTGTGTGTGTGTATACATATATGTGTGTGTGTGTGTGCATGTGTGTGTGTGCATGTGTGTGCGTGTGCATATGTGTGTGTGCATATGTATGTGTGCATATGCGTGTGTGTGTGCATATGTGTGTGTGCATATGTGTGTGTGTGCATGTGTGTGTGTGTATGTGTGTGTGTGCAAATGTGCGTGTGTGTGTGCATGTGTGTGTGTGTGTGTGTGTGTGCAAATGCGCGTGTGTGTGTGTGTGTGCGTGTGTGCAAATGCGTGTGTGTGTGTGCGCGTGTGTGCAAATGCGTGTGTGCGTGTGATAGCTGGCGCCAAGATTTATTGAGCTTTATTTGACCCTTGGTAGGCATATCCAAGTGTTAAATGTTAAATCCAAGAATTTTTAAAGAACACGGAACATTTAATGCAATTTAATACAAGTTCAAATAGATAAGATATAAGGTAGACAGCAAGCGAGTTAAATTGGTTGGATGGTTAGCTAGATCGATATATTCAAATGGCTCTTTGAGTATTTAAGTTTGCCAACCACTGATTTAGATAAAATACAAGCAGCAAAGGTGAAGCCATGGGGACATTCTCTACATACAATATATGCAGTAGTCATCACCAAATCTTCGGATCTTCGTTTTCAGCCACTTTCCGTCATCTCCACATGCTCAAAGTAATCAACAGATTCGTACACAACCACCTGACACTGAAACACAGATGGAAATCACACATGACATGGCCCTTGACCTTTCACCCCACAGTCTGATTGGACTCACCCACTGGGCCGAGCCTGTGGAGGAGCTGCCGCTGCTGTGTTTATCCATGACGGCGTTGTCCGAGTCCAAGTGGGGGCTTTCGTAAATTACCCGACTGACTCCTTGTCTCACACACACACACGCACACAGAGCAAATTAGTAGCTGTGATAACACCCAAGAAAAACAACAACAACAACAACAAATATGTTTCCAGTGTGTGCAACCTGGTCCGTGGGGCAGTGGACATATGAATGTACATGGAGCTGGTCACAACTTGGCCGCCGAACTCTGTTTTTTTGTTGTTGTTGTTGTTGTTTTTGTCTTGGTGTTTGTTCTCCTTCGTGTGGACCCGTTCAGGACTTTTTTCAGCATCTTGGCCACGACATTCGTCGAAGGAGAAGAATCTCCGCTTGATGGTTGCACCTTCTCGGCAGCACGCGTGTACCAGCACTGACTATGATGGCAGGGAATGTCAAGTATTTGACTGTCGCCGATCGACAGCCCTGGGGTGCTTGTGTTTTCTACGCCTGTAATGGGCAGCATTTTTCACAGCCCCGTTTTGTTCGGCGGAGATGTCGGCGCTGTTGGAGAGCCTGCGTTAGTGCGACTGAATGGATGGCTGGTGGACCTGAGGATGAGGAGAGTGGAGCACTGGCGTGGACCGCAGATGCATATTGGGAATTGAGAGTTGCTGATTGGAATTGAAGCCATTATATTATGTTAACTGTTCTGTAAAGCGCTGTGTTACAGCTGTAGCTGTTGTGAAAGCGCTATATAAATAAAGATGTATTGCTGCACTAATATTTGTCATATTTAGCAGAGGATAAAGAATCTATGTCTGTGAATATTGCGATATTGGTTGTCTACGTGTGCTACTGCATTGTTTGCATTAAGAGATCCTTTGCTTGCAACGTTACAACACAGCCACATCGATCCTATTTGTTATCCTGTCGTTGGTGTTTGTCATATGTCAGCAACAAGCTAAAAGATCATTTCGAGTGACCATAAACTTCAAATGAGAGTGGCCCTAAAAAGCTTGTAGGCTTCTTCTATGAAAAATAATCATTTACTATCCGCCAAACTACTGCTTGTTGTGAAGTGAATTAAGTCTATCAAGTTGAAACAAAACAAAAAAAAAACCATCTGAATCAGGTCATTTGCAACTCAAAGCGCAACTGTAGAAATATGATCGGCTCAATATACTTTTATACTTTGTTATTTTGAACAAAACCATTACTTCAATTTGGCCACACACACCAAAAATTAGTTTTGCTTCCTTGTATTGTTTAAAAAAATAAAATAAAATAAAAGTAACACCGTAACCCCCCAGCCCCCCAATTTATTTTTTCCTTAACTGACCTTTTGTTTGTTTGAGTTTGTAGACGCAGGCGGATGCCAGGAGCAGCAACAAAAACACACAAGCCAAGGAAATCCCGAGTGGAACCCAAAGAGCACTTCTGGACTCTCCTGCAGCATGTAGCATGTGGAAAGCCATTTTTCTGAACAAATATTCAACAAACTCAAGCAAATGTGGCCTTGCTTGCCTACCTCCTTCTGCATTGTCATTTGACCTTTGGCGTGTTACTCTTATGACTGTACCGTTTCCGCTCTTCTCCATCAGAGACGGAATGTCCACAAAGACCCGGCACACGTACGTGGCCGAGTCCGCTTTTGTGATGTTGGTCCATTCTAGGCACACACACTTCTCAGCACTTCTTTGCAGAGTCGGCTGGCAAAATTGGTGTGGGTAGAGGGATTCCGCATGAACGGTTGTGTTGATCAGCCACTTGACTTTGACTCTGGAGAAGTTGCCTGACCAACAGCATCTGATGTTGACCAGCTGACCCTCAAAGACGTCAATGTCAGCACTCTGGCTCACACGCAGACCTGCAGGCATCCAAGACATGATCAGATCGTAGACTTGGAAAAAATAAATACAAATCTGAGTGGAGCGTGGTGCTCATCAATCATGAGGCAGGTTCCACGTCTTCATTTCAAATTTGCTTTGACTTACTCCGTGATGAGAGAGCGCAGTGGGAGGCAAGAAGCAGACAGCTCAGCAGATGCTTCATCTTTCAACACTGAAAACAAGAGTCGCCTCTCCACATCCTCTCGAAAACCCTCCCACGGCTCACACAGACAGTGAGAAAGATGACAACTTAACCTTGTGTACAATTAATCACTTGGGGGTGGCGGAGGGGGGGGGGCGTAAACACAAAATTGGTAGTCAAATGTGAGGTCTCTATAGGGCTGAACAAGTCATTAAATTCAAACCATCATTGCCATGTAAAAAAATGCAATTTTCAAGTCGCAAAGATTACAATTTTGAAAAAAAGGGCTTTACTTTTCATATTCATGTACAAATTTGTATTACTGTTGTAATTTGACTTCTGTTTACAGCACACATACATATTTGCTAGAATTTTCTGAAGTTGCCAGAATGTAATAAGTGTCGTAAAATTCACATAACATGGATGAAGTGTTTTGGAAGTCCACACCTCTAGGTTAAGGAGACTGTAAACTGTCTTTCATATTCATTTGTGGTTCATCTGCCTTCATTTTAGCGTAAAAACCTAAATATGTTCAATAACGCTCATAGTTGGTTATAACAGTTTAATTTATTGCCTTCGTTAAAAAAAAATCTTTGGAGGAGTACCTTTAAAAAAATCGCATTTTAAATTGCAACCGCATTATTGAGGGGGAATAAAATCCATTTTCCCCCCCTAAATCGTTGAGCCATAATCAATAATACAATTCATATGACGAATTTTGGTATGGTGATATTTAAGTGGAGGTCAGTTCCTGCTCTCAGAGTGCTGAGGAAAAAAAACACACCCACGGACGCAGGAGATGTTGTTAAAATGCCATTTAAATAAAAGGTAAGAGTCGACAAAGAACATATTTGTGAGAGGAAACATTCAGACAGACAGGCAGCCGGTGCTTTCAGAGTGAGGAAGATCAGGAGAGAGCAGACGAAAAAAACAAACTGTCAACTCTCCCGAACTCCCACTCCAGCACTTGTAGTCAGTAGTAAAATTCACATAAACAACATAAGCACAGGGACTATTTACAACGAGTGCCATCGATCAACCCCTTCAATTCCATAGGAAAATATTTTGGCGGAAAGAAAGAAAGGAGGGCGGGGATTTGCGGTTATAACAAAAGAAAACATTGATAAATTAAAGTACCGTTATATTTGTGCAACACAATTTGCTTAAAAAAAACAACCAAGAATGGTAGTGTCGTAAAATGGCCTTCTTCAGAAGAGATGACTGCACAGTGCAACGCGGAGAAACTGTTGGGGCTGTAGCACCACACGCTGGCCGACTACCGCCATTACAGCTACAAATTCGTAAAGCGGTTCCAATTGCGGGCATGAAGGATTCCTGGGATTTTTTTTTCTCACTCTACAGTACCACAAGTCGTAAAAAGTGAAACGGGACAGCAAATCTTAATCACTCAGTGGTTACCAGGAAAATCAAGCAATCGTAAAAGTAGGAGCATGTTTTTGCTATTCATGATTTTGATATGTCCGCTGATAAAAAGTAAAAAATAACAGAGCTCTATGGACAAGAACCTAAAAAAAAAAAAAAAGAATATCATTAGTACATAATCTACTTACTATCCCGCATTAAAATCATTACAGCCCCCATTTGTACAAACAACAACTTCAAGTGAAGGACATTTCCAACTCAGAATGGACGGGCGTGGAGGAGGAGGACATGGAGCCGTCCAAAGGAGGCGTGATGGTGCCCCTGTTTTTGTTCCACTTGCTGCGCTGAGGCGTCGACGGGTTGCTGGGCGTGGAGCAGTTGGAGGGCGGCCCCGAACCGGAGCCCGAGCCCGGGCTGCTGTTGTTGGACACGGGCGAGCAAAGGGCGTTATTGCTCAGACCTTTGTTTTGGAGCTCCAGCTGCAAGTGTTGGCAGATTTCTTCTGGGAGCTGCTGATACTCGTCCTCCAGGTTCCTATCCAGCTCGACCTGAAGCTGCACAGCGACAAGGGGCAAAAATAAATACGAAAAAAAAACCTCAACAAATACTTCTATATTTGACAGCAATAATTTTTTTTAATTAAGTATATTTCCGGGCGGCCCGGTAGTCCAGTGGTTAGCACGTCGGCTTCACAGTGCAGAGGTACCGGGTTCGATTCCAGCTCCGGCCTCCCTGTGTGGAGTTTGCATGTTCTCCCTGGGCCTGCGTGGGTTTTCTCCGGGTGCTCCTGTTTCCTCCCACATTCCAAAAACATGCGTGGCAGGCTGATTGAACACTCTAAATTGTCCCTAGGTGTGAGTGTGAGCGTGGATGGTTGTTCGTCTCTGTGTGCCCTGCAATTGGCTGGCAACCGATTCAGGGTGTCCCCCGCCTACTGCCCGAAGACGGCTGGGATAGGCTCCAGCACCCCCCGCGACCCTGGTGAGGATCAAGCGGCTCAGTAGATGAATGAATGAATGAATAAATAATGATGCGGCGGCCCGGTAGTCCAGTGGTTAGCACGTCGGCATCGCAGTGCAGAGGTACCGGGTTCGATTCCAGCTCCGGCCTCCCTGTGTGGAGTTTGCATGTTCTCCCCGGGCCTGCGTGGGTTTTCTCCGGGTGCTCCGGTTTCCTCCCACATTCCAAAAACATGCCTGGCAGGCTGATTGGACGCTCTAAATTGTCCCTAGGTGTGAGTGTGAGTGCGAATGGTTGTTCGTCTCTGTGTGCCCTGCGATTGGCTGGCCACCGATTCAGGGTGTCCCCTGCCTACTGCCCGGAGACGGCTGGGATGGGCTCCAGCACCCCCCGCGACCCGAGTGAGGATCAAGCGGTTCGGAAGATGAATGAATGAATGAAAGTATATTTCCTAGTCGTAGCTTTTTTTATTATAAGAAAAGCAGTCGAATAAGTACTTGTACTACAATCTTTTTTTTAAATATCAACTATCTGTACTTCTACTCAAGTACATTGTGAGCACTTGTGCTGCCTCTACTTTGCACATTTTCCTAAGCGATCGTCGCTCACCGCCGGCAGCTCCTCGTCGATGTGCTGCAGCACCTCTCGTTGCCTGAGCTTCAGCTTCTCCAGCCTCTTCTTCTGAGCCTCCTCCAGCTGCGGCGGAGGGAAAACGCGTACGGGAAAGTCGGCTCAGGGATTAAAAAGGCTTCAATCAATAAATAAATGCACACACATCCAAATATCGTTTTATTCAAGTGGGCTCACCCTGTGTATTAAGCTGACAGATTCATTAATGTGTTTCCGGTTGATGTCATTCAGCTCTCTGCGGATTCGAGGGAAGAAGAAAACCATTGGAGTCAAAATGAAAGAATGAATGACAAACGCATGAATATATGAGTAACCAGTTACATCTCAGCCTTGTCTTTGTCCCGGCTCTTTGCTTCACTGATGCTGTTCTGCCGTTTCCTATCCAGGATTTTCTGCAGGTCTTTCCTCTCCCTGTGAGCAGAAAAATCAAAACGCTGAAAGGAAAGTTGTAACGCCGGTCCCGAATCCCTCACCGACGGGGGCCCACGCGTACCTCTCGCAAATCTCCCTGAGCTTCTTGAGTTGAGCTGCTTGGCATTCATGCGCCGTTTCCTTCAACTTCTGGAAAGACTGAAAAGAGCACAAAGCGGGTGAGCGACACTCGCAGGTGAGCGACCGGTCAACTTTGGGCGAAAGGGATTCCCCCCCCCTCGCACCTCCTGCAGGTACACTTGCTGTTTCTCCCTCTCCAGCAAGTGCAGCTGCTGCCGCAGCTTCAGTAGTTCCTGCATCTGCCATTCCCTGAGCTGGACCGTCTTTTTCTCGTGCTCCTGATCCAGGGCCGAGAGCTCTCGCTGCACCGGCTCTTGGGGCTCGCTGAACAAGGAGGACAACACACGAGGAAGCATCCTGTTGCTTCTACGCCACTCTTACAGAGTCTTACTTCTTTTTGACGCTGCGTTTTAGGTGTTTCTCCATCTGACTCCGCCTCCTTTGCACATCAGAATCCAGCTGAGTACTTCGAGTCTTCTGCTCTTTACTCAGATTCCACACCTAACACACACACGCACACACAAAGTACAGTGTTACAAAGTACATGGACTGTACAATGGTTCCATCTTTATGAAATATGAGATTTTACTTTGAAAATGCGATACCAGAAGTTGCGTGTTACAGACTCTCCGTACGCTTTACGCAGAAGCGGCATTTGCCGTCCATGTTGCGGACTTCTTCCTGCCCCGTTCCTTGTTGTTTTGCCCAAGACGAGTGACTATTCGTTAGTTAGTTAAGATCATAAGTTTGTTGAAGCATCACATTTTTGACTGGAAGGGTTATTTATCCCTGGGAGAAGATTGCATTTGGTTGAAAGCAGGCCCAGGTACTATTTTGCTTTTTCCGTCGTGATTAAACGTTGGGCTCAGCAAAGCTATCTTTGTCGTAAATGGCGTATGTTGTATTTCTGAACTTTTAGTTCTACGGTGCAATAAACATATGTAAAAGGAACTCGAGTCTCACAATCAATCAACGGGCGGCAGTTTTACATACTCTAAACCAGGCATATCCAAAGTCCGGCCCGGGGGCCAAATCCGGCCCGCGGTCGAATTTCATCCGGCCCTCGGCCCCTGTCATAAAATCAGTGCCGTCTGGCCCGCAGGTTGGGCGCAATGGAACACGTGTTGCATTGACTGAGGTCTCGTAGACTGGTGAGTGATGTTTCATAGAGTACTGCTTCCCTCTAGTGGTTAAATGAGTAATAGCATTCACTAAATGAGTAATAGCATTTAGACACTAGAGGGCAGTAGCACTCTACGAGCCATCACTCCGTGTTTATATTGACTGATATGTCATATTTCAAATGATCCTTGCAGTTGTGGATATGTGTATTGCTTGTTCATTTCCCCGTTATTCGAGTCAAAGGTTTTGTGACTATTGAAAAGTCATGGTGATACATTTTATGTTTCAAATCAATCAATTTGCACTCAGGAGACTTCTGTTTAAGAAAAAGTCAAGTGAATAAGCAGTTGCATGTGATATACCCGTTTCAAATGAACCAAAAGAGATTCTTAAGATTGTTGAAATTAAAATAAAACTGGAAATGTGAAACAGACTGGCTTACTAAAATTTGTTGAACAATATTGTTGGTCAATGTAAAGAATGTCAGCCAAGGTCGGCCCGCCCCAACATTTTACCACATAAAATCTGGCCCCCTTGGCAAAAAGTTTGGACACCCCTGCTCTAAACATATCATTTTAAATTTTATTGCTTGTTACATTCATGTAATCCTTCAATGTTAAGTGAGAATCTATTTTAAAAAATTTTGTTTCCAACATCTCTGCAGTCCCCAAGTTTCAAAGACACTATATATAGTTTTCGCCATAAATCCATTTCTTTCAGCATTTTTTTTCCAAAATCTATTGAAAAGGAGGCCACAATATCCATCCATCCATCCATCTTCCGAGCCGCTTGATCCTCACTAGGGTCGCGGTGGGTGGTGGAGCCTATCCCAGCTGTCTCCGGGCAGTAGGCGGGGGACACCCTGAATCGGTTGCCAGCCAATCGCAGGGCACACAGAGACGAACAACCATCCACGCTCACACTCACACCTAGGGACAATTTAGAGTGTTCAATCAGCCTGCCATGCATATTTTTGGAATGTGGGAGGAAACCGGAGCACCCGGAGAAAACCCACGCAGGCCCGGGGAGAACATGCAAACTCCACACAGGGAGGCCGGAGCTGGAATCGAACCCGGTACCTCTGCACTGTGAAGCCGACGTGCTCACCACTGGACTACCGGGCCGTCCAGGCCACAATATATAAATGCCAAAACAAGTGTGTCAAGGACCCAACACTAAACAGAGTTGAATTGTAACTTCATTCATTTCCTGTTTCTGCATCTCTTCAAATAAATCGATTGGACAAACCAGACCATACACAGTTCTCAATTAGTCACATTTTTCATATTGTACAACGCAGTGCTATTCTTCTACCGCCACATTTAACTTAAAATGCGTGCACGTACCTTCTTCAGATGTTTCTTTCGTAACTCTTTGAGGTCTTTGCTCTGCTTCTTAATGAGCTTCAAGTAGTTCTTGGTCTGCTTCAGCTCTTCTATCGACTGCGCCTGCACGTCTGAGAGATGTCAGCAAAAGTGAATATCGGCCATTCATTTAAGGGGTGGGGATGGACAAACGCGCAACTGAATGGAGAGACAGACACGCGTGTCGAAAGTGATGGGGCGGCATGGTGTTACCTGCTAGAACAGTAGCGATGAGGTCTTCCTTTTGGATTTGCACTACGCAAACGCGCACAAAGGAAGGAGGGAGAAGCAGACGTGTGAAATGGAGGATGGGGAAGCAAATCGCGCGGGGGCAAAAAAGCGAAAATTTTCAAACTTTTTGCACCCGTCGCTACCTGGCTGGATGATATCGGGACATTCGTCGGGTCGGCAAGGAGCGAGGAAGGGCGATGTGACGCGCCCTTGGATGACTTCGCACTCCCTCTTGGCCTCGCCTTCTCCGGGCTGGTTGGGGAAATGCTATGGAGGAGCCAGTGGACATGTAAGTGAAAGTGCCTAAAACTGCCAAAATAAGCGAAGCAATCATGCGGGCACCTCATAGTTCTCCTCCAGGAGCACAGCCAGTTGTGTCTCTCTTCTGCGCGGGTGATTCATGGGATCGGTCAGGGCCTCGGCGTACTCTGAAGACACAAATTCAAATGAAAATTGAAATATTTGGGCTTTTAGGACTGTGTTGTCCACTGGGGCGCAATGATTTTGAAAAATAATTTCCAGTAGGCATAATCTCCCATGAATAAGGGCAATTTTTTGCCCCCCGACCTCCAAAAATAAAAATCCAAAAGTGTCCCCCCCCCCCCCGTATTGTTAACGTACCTCGGGAGGGTATGGAATATACGTTTTCTATACTGTATGTGTACCGGTTAAGTGGACTTTTCCTGACATCGCTAACTGTAATTACTTTTTACAGCCACTAGATGGTGGTAATACGCTGTCTGTTCTGAAGACCTGACAAATTTTAGGGCCGTATGTGTTTGCAAGGCAGCATCAGGCTAACGCTAACGCTTTATTACATTGTGAATTTCTCACACACAAACAAACACACACACACAAGGTAACTCAATGTGCTTCAAATAATTAAAAGTTACTGAAAAAATTGCTTACTAAAATGACTAAATGAGGATAAAGTGCTCAAAGAAAAAATAGAGAAAACAGGATTTTAAAAAGAACCTTAATAATAGATATGGGTCACTTATGGGGGGGGGCGTATCATAAAATAGGGCACATTTATTCGGTGAAAATTACAGCAATTGCTATCTGCCCACCCATCAATATAGCAATTGCGAATTAATGTGAACATTATTTCTTTCAAGGTCTTCTCACCCTGGAGTTCATTGGGAATGTAGTCCTGGGCCTCGGTGTAGAGCAACAACGAGGGCAGCAGGAGGGGCTGGTTCAACTCGTTCTTGAGGTTGATGTAGTGGTAACCTAAACGGAAAACACAATTGAATTTTAAGCTTCAAGTTCATGCGATACTGTTCTTAGGTGCCCCCCTCCACCCTCACCCCGAACCCACACCACCACCCCTGCGCACTGACCTGGTCTAATGGCCGAAACGGGGAGAATGCGATGTCCGATGAACTTGCCGTTCTCTTCGAACACGGCAATCCTCAAGGACGCCAGCGTTGGGAGGACCACCTGGCGAGTGAGGTTTTCGTTTGAGGAGGCGAGCAGAACTAAACAATACGGACAAACATTGGGGAAAAGGATTGCTCACCTTATTAAAGACAAAAGCGTCATCATCCCAAATAGGATCCAGCGAGTTGCCGTTGGAGTTTTTAGTCCGATATTTCCGTTTCGTATCTGCGGGAAGTCCAAATATGTCCACTTCCACATACACGCCGACCTTTTTATCGCTCAGGAACTGGCCTGATATCACCTGACGGGTGTTGGGAGCACACGTTGTGTTTAAGTACTGTGGGAAACTTGGCTGATTTCCACACCAAATTTGTCCTGACCTTCACTTTGACTGTGTTGGCAACTATTCCATCCACTATGTTCTCTGTGAAAGGGTCAAAGTGCTTGTCGGTCCTCCTCATGAACTCCGGCTTCAGCAGGTAGCCGCTGTGGCCGTTGTACTCAAACACGCCCATGTTGAGCTGCATGGCCAAATCTACGAGAGAACCGAGACGGAGATGAAGAAGACCGCAGATGGTTTTTGCTTGTTTACATTCCTCGAGTCGTATGCTCAACCTAGGGTTTGGAAGTTCAGCGCCACCATCTGGCAGCCGACGTTCCAGAAGAGCTGCGGGATGTAGTTGGAGCTGTCCACCCTTGTTCCCTTCGGATAAATCCGACTCAGCTGGTTCTTGTTGTATCTTGGAGTCGTGCTGTTAAAGTGGAACTAAACTCAAAAATGTTTAAAGAATACATGTTTAAAGTTCTTCATGCGCGCTACACTGACAGTAAGTACCAAAAGACTGCGTATTCTTAATATCATTATTTATTGGATGCCAGAAAGAACATTAGCACATGGCCGTGGAGCCTTTTTCTCCCAGACCCAAAATGGCTGCACGTTTTTAGACTCTTAGCTGCATCCACATCGAGGAAGTTTGTCTAGCCCACCTGACAACGTGTGATTCCACGTTTTTATCTGGATGCAACTAAGTTTGTGTGCCAAGAGTGCTGGAATTCTGGATTTTTGTCTCATATTCATCTTTTGATCTGAAATCCAAATGTCTACAGTAAAGCAACAAACGAATCGACATAGCCAGTCCGTAAACAGCAGTTTATCAAGACGATACATTCATTCATTCATCTTCCGAGCCGCTTGATCCTCACTAGGGTCGCGGGGGGTGCTGGAGCCAATCCCAGCTGTCTCCGGGCAGTAGGCGGGGGACACCCTGAATCGGTTGCCAGCCAATCGCAGGGCACACAGAAACGAACAACCATTTGCACTCACACTCACACCTAGGGACAATTTACAGCGTCCAATCAGTCTGCCACGCATGTTTTTGGAATGTGGGAGGAAACCGGAGCACCCGGAGAAAACCCACGCAAGCCCAGGGACAAAATGCAAACTCCACACAGGGAGGCCGGAGCTGGAATCGAACCCGGTACCTCTGCACTGTGAAGCCGACGTGCTAACCACTGGACTACCGGGCCGCCAGACGATACATCATCATTTAAAATAGTTTTTTTTTTCTTCCGAACCGCTTGATCCTCACTAGGGTCGCGGGGGGTGCTGGAGCCCATCCCAGCCGTCTTCGGGCAGTAGGCGGGGGACACCCTGAATCAGTTGCCAGCCAATCGCAGGGCACACAGAGACGAACAACCATTCACGCTCACACACACACCTAGGGACAATTTAGAGTTTTCAATCAGCCTGCCACGCATGTTTTTGGAACGTGGGAGGAAACCGGAGCACCCGGAGAAAACCCACGCAGGCCCGGGGAGAACATGCAAACTCCACACAGGGAGGCCGGAGCTGGAATCGAACCCGGTACCTCTGCACTGTGAAGCCGACGTGCTAACCACTGGACTACCGGGCCGCCAGACGATACATCATCATTTAAAATATAAGAGGGCATTTTGACATGGTTTTAATCCGCCTTTAAGCTTTTAAATAGTGTTAGGTTGGAATTCACAAAAAGTAAAACATATGCAACGCTGCAGGTGCCAAATGGACGACTAAATCCACTTCCTGTATCTAAGAGCAGCTGTCATGCTTCTTTCTTCCCTTGCAATCGTTCAAAGGATACTCAACAAACTCGCTGGGCGAGCTCTTTAGGGTGTCCATGCCTTTGGTTTCCACAAATGATGACATTTCAAAGAACTTCCTCCGCTCTGGGGTAAAAGACAGACAAGAGTATGTCAGTAGCGGTAGTGGCCCGCAAGACTTCCCCAAACGTTGGAAAGCAAAATCTGGCCACGCCACTTACTGGTGGTCAGTTCAAAGCTCTTAAATTTGACCGGTTCGATGTAGTTGACTAGCGTGGACATCTCCTCCGTGGCGTTGACCTCGCTGCTGGCTGTGCCCTTTAGGAGGTGACAAATCCGTCCATTAGCCTCAAAAACCAAAGCGCCAGTTGCTTATGTTCATACCTCATCCGAGTTGGGCTTTTTCAGTTCGGTGACGGGTTCGTCGTCTTCCTCTTCCTCGCTGTCTCCTTCACCTCCTGAGAAGTGGGCAAATAAATAGCCTGACTTGACACCAATGACTCAAAACCTTATACATTGGTACCTCTACTTACGAAATTAATTGGTTCTGGAAGAAATTTGTTAACCAGAACAACCAGAATTTGTAAGTGGAGACACGTTTTCCATGTAAATGCCCTAATCCGTTCCAAGCCCGCTCCCAGCCCCAAATTCAGACATCAACGTTTTCTAAAGCATTAAATGTATCAGAATATGCAATACATTTTACAGTTAGATTATTGTACAATAAATGAGAGTTGTGTAAAAAACCAACAATACAAATAATGGTCACTTAACTTTTAACTGTATCCTGGTCATTTTTTTGCCCTCTTTAGTCCATGTTCTCTCTCAGAAGTGGTTTTTGCCTGGCGTTTTGTAAAGAACTGATCCAAAGACGTTTTCTTTTATCAGCTTTTAACAATCCTTTGAATATATCCAAGGCCAACGTCAGCATAGTGAGCGATCACCCGACTGGTGAACACTTTTTAGACAGAGACATGCCAATGGTATGCCAGGATGATGCTCGCTAGTAGCCAATGGCAGAGCAGCTATGTTGCGCTCATGAAAATCGGACCTGCTAGTAGCAGCCCATATTGTATTTTGATAGTTCTTTCATAATTCTTTAATTCAGAATTAAATTAAAGAATTAATAATTCTTTCATTGTTCATATTGCATTTGATGGATGAACATCCAGGGTATGGACATAGAGAGGGTGACCTCCTACAAGTACCTTGGTGTTCTTCTGAACGACAAACTGGACTCGTCTACAAACACGGACACCCTGATTAGGAAAGGACAGAGCCGACTCTTCCTACTCAGGAAACTGAGGTCTTTTGGGGTTCAGGGGTCACTCCTCAAGACGTTCTATAACTCGGTGGTGGCCTCGGCCATCCATTATGGCATTGTCTGCTGGTCAGGCAGCATCTCGGCCCGGGACAGAAAGAGACTGGAGCGACTGGTCAGGAAGGCCAGTTCTGTCCTGGGTTGCTCCCTTGACACTCTGGAGGAGGTGGGCAGCAGAAGGATGCTAACTAAGCTAAAAGCTATGATGGCCAGTCCCTCCCACCCCCTCCAGCCCGCCCTGACAGCACTTGTTCGCTCCTTCAGCCAGAGACTGTTACACCCGCGCTGCAAGAAGGAGAGATACCGACGCTCGTTCCTACCGACTGCTGTCAGGCTGATGAATAAAAAATAACAATCATAATAATAATCAAATGATGTGAAGAAAAATTGTAAATAGTACTGCGATTTATCCATTTTGTGTTCATATTGCATTTAATTGAAAGATGTTTGTTGTTTTTTTCTCTTTCTTCTTTCTACATACATTCTTGCTGCTGGAGGCTATAAATTTCCCCAGTGTGGGACAAATAAAGGATATCTTATCTTATAACAAGAGGCAATATTTTACTGTTGGGACGTTTCGTAGCTTCAAAATTTCGTATCAAGAGTCGTTCGTAAGCAGATGTACCACTATATTGAGCTCTGATCGGCTCTTTGACCTACCGAGGGACTTGCGAGGATCAGAGTCTTTGACCATCCTCTCAGCGAGCTTCTCCTCCACGTTGGACAGGAGCTGCTCGCCCTCCTGCAGAGGGCAGTCTACACACGCAAGCGGCCCATGAAAACCTGAGCATGTCTCCTCACTCACTGCACGTTGACGGATTGGATCATTTCCTTGTCTTCATTACCAGCGTTGGGCGAAGACTGCTCTTCTGGATCGCGCCGGCGTATGCTGCCGCCGCTTGAGGCCCGGTGGTGATGGTGCTTCTTCTTGTTTTTGATGAGAATCTTGCCCAGCATCTCTTGCGGCGAGGGCAGCGCCTGCCCCGGGACCAGCTTTCGTCGAGGGGCAAGAAAGGAAGGTGAAGCTTCCACGGCGCAACTTTAGCGTGCAGATCTCGACTCGAAAGAAAAATAAGTGGCGGTCGGTCTTACTGGATATTTTTCCAGTGGGTCAATGAGCAAGGCGTCTCCAAATATGGTCCGACAATATTCCGCCATCTTGGCTTGCTGCTTGGCCCTAACAAAATAAACAAAAAATGCTTTTTGTACTGCACAGGAAGGGACATATTTTAAACTCTCACTCTCGCGGCTTTGTGATTCCGTCTGTGTCCACGTGTTGTTCCGCTGCGTTAAAACAACCGTTGCTTGAAAGACTGCACCGCCGATGCTACCCGTTAGCTCGTCTATGGCGTTTAGCATGGTTTGTGAGCATTAAGCTACGTGAAGTTCTGTGCTTGTTTTGAATACAGAATGTGGAATTTACTTTGTTTGATGTTTAGTTTGACAGTCAACTCCAACTGGGTTATATGCTTTCTTTTCATCACACACTTTTCTTCGTCACCAAATCGACACTTACGAATCAACGTGATTTTCAAAGGACAGGATGACGGGGTACGGCGAGGTCTTGAAAGCGCTCTCGGCGATGGCTTCGATGACCTCCTACAACAACCACGACGGAATATAAACACATCCTGCATTTCTTCGGCGTACGAAAGGTCGCGTCGCACACCTTGAACGGTATTTCGGTGGTCATGGTGAAGCCGTGGGTGATGTAGGGCTCCTCATCTTGGGGTCGTCCCTTCCAGCAGTCCAGTTCCACGCAGCGGCAGCCGGTGAGCAGCACCTGCCGGTACATCTCCACCGACGACAAGCCGGTCAGCTGACCCACTGCGGGCGCCCGAGAGGGAAACGGTGAGAGCCACGGCGACACAAAATGGCGTCTCCGAACTTGTGAGCGCTCGCTACCTGTGAGATACGTGTTATGCGAGGAGTTGATGAAGTAGTGCGACAGCGGTTGCGTCATGTCGTCGATGACGTCCAGCCTCTCCGGGGGAATGATGCTGTTCTCCTCCCCTCCCAGGTAACTCGTGAAGGCCTGCAAACTGATCTGGTCTGTCGGCGAGACACGGTTGCGCCAGTCTGCGTTGTCACTTTTGTCGCAAAACATACAACCCCCTTGAGTGGAGGACGCTGACCTCTCTCCAGCTGGCTGATGTTGGTCTCGTACTTCTCCATGATCTGTCGGACCTGCTCTCTTTTGAGAGGCGGGTACAGCACCTCATTGAGGCGCGAGTCGCGCTGCTTGCGGTTGATGAAGTCGGTGAGCTGGTCCAGAGAGTTGAAGGGCTTCCCTTTGGAGCCACTGGAGCGTGAAGCACAAGCAGCTCAAACAAACAAACAAAAACAAAAAGAACGGTATGCGTGGAAACTTGCGTGTCGCTTGCCTTTCCACAAAAATGCTTTGTATCTCAGACCGCAGGCACAGACTGTTGAGAAACTTCTGAAAGGCCTCCCATGTGAAATCGTCTGGCTTCAATCCATTTGACTGCGGAGATGCAAAAGAAAAAAAAGCATTTAAGATAACGCAAGGAATAGTATTCAGAAGAAGCTTAAGGCACTAAATAAAGTGGTACGTTTTAATCTGTCCTGTGTAAACCGCCACAGGACAACGGCAAGAACAGAAGCGCTGATTTGCAAGTCGGGCTCCTTAAGGTTCAAGTCTTGTGACTTCCTGGGAGAAGATTAGGGGCAGCCAATACACAAACAAACACAGACAACCCACAAGCATAGCATCTTAACCCTCGTAGTGCACCGCTTGCGATAAATGTAAAATGATGTCTTTGAATCAAAGGCAAAGGCATTCAGAAAGACACGAGAGAGCTGAAACTTATGGAGAGGTTCTAAAATGGTCTAAATTTCATGATGTCACCGGCTGATAATTCTCAGGCATTGCAGCAATAATAAAAAAAACGTTTTGATACCTTAATCTTCACAATTTACATATTTTGCACCATAGAGACCCATTATAATTCATATTTTTGAATGCATCGTAAACCTAATGTGTATACATGCATTTCACGTGATTTTTACGTCAATCGTTTTGTTTTCGCTTGGAAAGACGTATGCATGCCACATTGTTGGGTTGAGGTCATTCCAATTTTGCAACTTTAGGTGGCGTCAGAGGATCGCAAATGAGTTTGCCTTTTTGCAAGAGGCTTCAAACCAATGCATTTTACATGAACACGTCCGGTCGGGATTGTTAGTAGGGCTTGGTTGGAACCTCCAGACACTATTTTTTTCCCCTTTTGCAAAAAATAAATAATAAAAAATCCCAAAGAACTAATAAAAACTATATATGTATGGATAGCACAGATGCCTCTGAACATTTTGAGTGTTTGAAAAAAAAAAAATGTTTTTATAACACAAAATACATCATTACAACAATTGTAAAATGCGTAACTTAAGGCTTTTTAAATTTGGAGCACACAAGGGTTAAAATGCAAAGGCCTGCAAGAATATGCTGTGACATAACCCATTCAATGAAAAGTGACTTTTTTTTTTTCTGGAAAAGGGAAAATTGTTGTGACATCGGATTGAATGAACAACGGTTGTTTTGTCAGACGCGTACATGCGTGAAGGACGCTGATCCGCGTCTTTTCCCAGCAAGTAGCGACACGAACGACTCGCTGGTGCCCTCTGCGGCATTTTACCTTGTTGTTGACAAGCCCACACTGCTCCAGAGCCGTCTCCACTCGTTTCTTGTCTGAAAACATCTTGTGGAAACTGCAAGGCAGAGAGACCAAGTGCAAAAAGCTCATTGAGCTGCAGACGCTTCCTTAAAAAAATAAATAAAATAAAATAAAGACGACGCCGATGTCATTACTCACTTCTTTACGAGGATCTTGCCTTCCTGGTTCACCTGCAGCTTTAACTTGGTGTACCTGACAAAAGTCCGACAACGCAAACCGGGCGCGTTAGTCCAAGTCGCACTCTCCAAATATGACATGCCAGTCCTTACGCTTTGAAGAGGAACGTGTTCCGTGACGCGTTCTGGGAGAGTATGTTTGTGGCCAAAGTGAACAGTTCATCAGTCCAAACCTGAGAAGAGTGGCGAAAAGTTCCAATGCCGAGACTGTTGTGATCGGTGAGGAAGGAAGGATGGAACGAGGGCAGAGAGGAAGGAGTGAAAGATGGATGACGGGAGCGGCCGGCGGGCTGCCGCGGCTACCTTGGCCGTGTCTTCCTGCATGGCCTGGAAGTTGAGGAAGGAGATGTTGACCAGGTCGTTGCCATGGACGACGGTGACCAGCTTCCCCTCCACGTTGTCGCCTTTCCCGAAGCCAAGCAAATCTCGTACCTTGGGGTCCTGAGGCACATGCGAGACCCAAATTATTATTATTTTTATTATTATTATTTTATCCATCCATCCATCCATCTTCTGTACCGCTTGATCCTCACTAGGGTCGCGGGGGGTGCTGGAGCCCATTCCAGCCGTCTCCGGGCAGTAGGCGGGGGACACCCTGAATCGGTTGCCAGCCAATCGCAGGGCACACATAGACGAACAACCATCCACGCTCACATTCACACCTAGGGACAATTTGGAGTGTTCAATCAGCCTGCCATGCATGTTTTTGGAATGTGGGAGGAAACCGGAGTACCCGGAGAAAACCCACGCAGGCCCAGGGAGAACATGCAAACTCCACACAGGGAGGCCGGAGCTGGAATCGAACCCGGTACCTCTGCACTGTGAAGCCGACGTGCTAACCACTATTTTAATTATTTAAATTTTATTTTATTTTAATTTAAAATAAATATTATATAAATAAATACAAATAATATTAAATAATATAAATTATATAATAAATAATTTAAAATAAATATATTTTATTTTTATTTTTTTAAATTATTTTTTATTTTATTTTTTACAAAAACTAGAACGTCCAAACAGAGGTACCCAGTTCGATTCCAGGCCGGCTGTGTGGAGTTTGCATGTTCTCCCTGGGCCTGCGTGGGTTTTCTCCGGGTATGCGGGTTTCCTCCCACATTCCAAACACATGCATGGCAGGCTGATTGAACACTCCAAATTGTCCCTAGGTTTCGAGTGCGAGCGCAGATGGTTGTTCGTCTATGTGTGCACTACGACTGGCTGGCAACAGGTTCAGGGTGTCCCCCACCTACTCCCCGAACACAGCTGGGATAGGCTCCAGCAACCCCACGACCCTTTTGGGAATAAGCGGATCGGAAGTTGGACGGACAACGTCTAAGCCAGAGGTGGGCAAACTGCGGCCCGCGGGCCGAATACGTCCCGTTGGTCTTTTTAATCCGGCCCACGGAAGGTTGGTCCACAATTAAGGTTCGATGTGAATGATTGCATTCATTTCAATTGGACTTGTAATGACAGGCATTTCGCCGCCAGGTGGCGCATTGACTTGAAGTTGCAGAACACGGGGAGGGGGGGGGGAAAGTATATTAATGCAGTACTTTCATGCTTTTGTTCTGTTGATGTTTGATATGGACTGTCAACAAATGCAGTTTTTTTTACCATAGCTCGTGCTGACCTGGCCCTTCTGTCAAATATTAAAAGTCAATGCGGCCCCCGAGCCAAAAAGTTTGCACACCCCTGGTCTAAGCCGTCGCTCAGCTCTCGCGAGCCAACCGATCCACAAGACCTGCTTTCACGACCGCGTTTGACGTGGGATAAAGGTGTTGCGCCGATGACACAAGGTCTTCTGCTGACGGTCGTGTCATTTCCTGCTCCATCTGCGCCGCCGAGGCTCATTAGTGCTTCGTCACCAACATCGTTGGAGAGAAGCGATGCGCACATGGCGCGCTCGGGTGACAGTCACACTTAGTGGCATGAATTTGTCAGCAGCAGGAGATGACACACACACACACAAAAACCTACCTTGGGTTGCTTGGCGTATTTTCCTGTTCTGGTGTCCCTGATGGTGCTGATGTCCAGAATCTCCACCTCCTAAAATAAACAAACAAATGAATGAAGGCCAAGTTATATTTGAGAAAGTGGGTGTTGATATTTGGTGGCTTTACGCCGCTGTCATTGTGTGCTGGGAGCAATTTGAGCGGGGTCGCGGTGAGTCAAGTATGACGCTCTCGGTGAGTCAGCGGCTCGCACAGGTCGGCGGTTTGAATTGCCGGGGATTTCGTGGCTTTGCGGGACTGGTGAAAAATCAAGGCCCGTGTACTCTACGCTTGCTCCGTTCAACCTTTTTGGGACAAATTGTATCGCTGTAGGAAGGACAGATATTTTACTGGCAGTTTTTACAAGAATTTAGCAAGATTACAAGTGGCTTTATCTATATATATATATTGAGCGTCGTCCCGCACACGGTCTGTCCTTCCGTCTGTCCCTTTTCAAAACGTACCTACTTCACCGCGCCGCTGCGCGCCGCCACTGCGCCGCTCAGGCAGTGGCTCACTACGATCGCACGAGCATCTTAGCGAAAAAATGTTGTCTACCCACAAGCATTGCAATGAAATTGTTAGTTATTTAGTAGAGCTAAACATCTCATTATTTTCGCGATAAGCAATGAAGATGAACAAAAAGTTGAACCAAGCAACAACACTTTTGTGGGCCGAAGGCCCACCTTACCAGCCTTCCGCAGGAACTAGCTGATGAGCCGCCCGGAGGGGGGCGAACCAGTTAGTTCATTATAATCATCAGTTTCCAACAGCCCCGCTTCACATAACATTGACAAACAGTTTTGCCGCCGCTTAATTGGGGTGTACATTCTTAACAGTGACATTTAAGAATAAAGCATCAATATTAAATAAATATAAAATACTGTACAGAAGCTTTTTTTTTAAACAAAAACAAAAGTCAGAATTTCAATTTTTTTTAAGGAAGTCTGTTTTGGTCTGACATGGGTTTTCTCCGGGTGCTCCGGTTTCCTCCCACATTCCAAAAAACATGCGTGGCAGGCTGATTGAACACTCTAAATTGTCCCTAGGTGTGAGTGTGAGTGCGAATGGTTGTTCGTCTCTGTGTGCCCTGCGATTGGCTGGCAACCGGTTCAGGGTGTCCCCCCGCCTACTGCCCGAAGACAGCTGGGATAGGCTCCAGCACCCCCCGCGACCCTAGTGAGGATCAAGCGGCTCGGAGGATGAATGAATGAATATTTAGCTGTTGAAAATGTGTCATGCTAAGTTTTTGAAGCTAGATAACACTTTATCAACAGCACAGAGTGCGCAACGTATCCTCATATTTTCTTTACTAACACACACACTTTCATTGATATTTGTCACGTGGTCCTAACATGACACGGCGCATATATGATGTCACTCAACCCGCCCCCCGCGCCCCTCCCCAGGAATGCAAACTGTGAAGTCCCGGAATGCTTCGCTGCAAGTTGGAAACACTGTAATTCCCCTTTCTTCTGCGTCCCATCATCTGCAGTTGTTTGCGATGCGTTTTTATCTTGGAATGTCATCTCCCGTGTTTTTAATTTGTTAGATTTTGATCTTGTTCGGCGTGAAGGGAAACCATAATGGGGGAAATATGTGATTCCCTTTCAAGGAATTGTGACCTTGAAAAGTAAGTGTGGCCAGATTACTGAGGAAAAGGAATACATTTGAATCGTCATTACCGTTAAAAAAAAAAAGCATGTATTTGAGTAACATGTTATTTTTAACGGTCATAATCTCGTGTGGTCCCGAAAGTGAAACAAAGTGGCGGCAATTGATTAAATTCCTAAACAAAGAGGAGGGAATATGAAACAAATTCTTCAGCATTGCTCTCATTCCCTTCGCATTCCTGCTTATGGTTTCCTAACTCTATCATCATCAGATCTTTTATGAATTAGCACGGGGAAAAAAAAAGCGTTTATGTAATACTTCCTGTTACTCGCCGTCTGTTTGCCACTGTGCGTTTGTGTAAGGCCTTCCTTGCCCGCATGCTCCCATGTTACAGTTGTTTATCCCCTCCGGAAGTAAAATGTGATTTTTGGATGCCTCGTTTTGGCCTTGTATGCTTCGCCGGGGTTGTTCACATGCAGAATAACACGTCAAAGTCGTACGATACAGTATTTCAAAAGGGAACTCAAATTGAGTTGGGCTCAATGTCCTCCCATTGGCCTGTGGAGACTAATTTGAGACCCGGAGGGAATAAAGCGCTACTGGGTCTGTAGGACGTGCACACAGGCAATCACTGAAGAAAAAAAAAAAAAAAAAAAAAACGACCCCCTCTCCCACAGGCTGTGGTTTCATTCTGCCATCGCCATGGTGACTCCTTGGAGACCGCAAGAACTGAGACGACAACTTTGTCGGCGTGAATGTGTGCGTTTTTGACAGTTAACATTTTCTTACTTGCAATTCAAATGCACACACACACACACACACACGGGCGCCGCTAATCGCCGACACACAGGCTCAAACTTGTGAAACATCCTGACTTGTTGAGCAAGATGGTGAGCGCGTGTGGTTGGGGAGTCGGAGGGCGGGCAGAGGATCAACACTCAAAGTGTGTGATTAAAAAAAAAAACAACAAAAAAAAAGGCCTTAGGTTTGTGCGCATTGCTGTTCTCCGAAGCGCTGGCGGGGGGCGCGCTTGCCGAGGGGGTCGGTCGTTTCTGCGAGTACATTCCTGACATATTCCGGCCTTGTGCTCAGCTGGCCTGTAATATCTCGCCATGTAATAATCGAGCGAGTCGCCGCAGCTGCGGAGCTCCATTCATCAGTCCGTCTATGCCAGGGGTGTCCAAACTTTTTGCCAAGGGGGCCAGATTTTATGTGGTAAAATGTCTGGGGGGCCGACCTTGGCTGACATTCTTTACATTGAACAACAATATTGTTCAACAAATTTTAGTAAGCCAGTCTGTTTCACATTTCCATTTTTATTTTAATTTCAACAATCTTAAGAATTTCTTTTGGTTCATTTGAAACGGGTATATCACATGCAACTGCTTATTCACTTGACTTTTTCTTAAACAGAAGTCTCCTGAGTGCAAATTGATTGATTTGAAATATGACATATCAGTCAATATAAACACGGAGTGATGTCTTGTTAACTCGTGAGTGATGGCTCGTAGAGTGCTACTGCCCTCTAGTGTCTAAATGCCATTACTCATTTAGTGAATGCTATTACTCATTTAGCCACTAGAGGGAAGTAGTACTCTATGAAACATCACTCACCAGTCTACGAGACCTCAGTCAATGCAACACGTGTTCCATTGCGCCCAACCCGCGGGCCAGACGGCACTGATTTTATGACAGGGGCCGAGGGCCGGATGAAATTCGACCGCGGGCCGGATTTGGCCCGCGGGCTGGACTTTGGACATGCCTGGTCTATGCCAAGCCTTGACGCAGCCCACGCCATTTATCGCTTTGGACTCTGACCGTTGCGCTAAATGAGCCTGCCTTTGCTGAACATCCAGAAATGAAGGAAGGCACGCACATTTTTTTATGGACAAGCTTTTGCAGATTCCATCAAATGTGGGACAAAGAGTCAAGTACTTCCATTTCAAACTTATCCAGGCGCGTCAGGGCATGTCCTTAGTGTAAGAAATTCTCCGGTCGTTTTTTTTTGTTGTCTTTTTTGTTTTTAAATCAAAAGCCAGTCGAGGTCAGGCTATATTTAAGCCAGCGTTTGGTCAAGAGTTATTGGACTTTGATTAGGCTGTCATCCCACTTTGTTCCACTGTCCTATTTTCATCATCAGGGAATATTAAAGGCCGAGAAAACAATCAAGGGAGCACCGCTCCTTTCCTGTGCCGCACCCGCCGTAGGCGCTTTATTGAAGATCGTCGCTCCAAAAATGTGCCTCGGGTGACCATTCGCGGTCGGGTTCAAATGTCGGGCGGTGGCAGCGTGTCGGGAAACCGATCCCCTCTCTTTTCCCGTCGTCAGGAGAGACCTATGACCTTTAACAAGGGGTGTAATTGTTCCCTTCTTGCTGAAAGTAACAATCAGCTAGAAAGGAGGAGGCGGGATTAAGTTTACTTTGCCACATCGTTTTTATGGGCCGTGGAGAATTCGAACGACACGACAGTTTCATGTTCAGACCGACTGTGGCTATTAATGATGAAGAAATCAACTCACAAAGCCAGTTTAGTTAACATTAGCAAAAGCAAGAGAGACTACTATAAAGTCTCACGCACACAAATACCACACACACACACACACGCGTGCATATAAACAAAGATGTCCTATCAAAAGCAATAAAATGCGGCCGGGAATGGAGCGAGCACAGACGAGCTCACACACTTCAAAAGCAACTCCGGGTGCTTGTGAAGCTATTCGGCAAACACAAACGTGCGGAGACCGAGTTTACCGTAGCTCACGGAAACGAGCAAGCTTAATAAAACTACAAATGAGAAGAAAAAAAAAACGATTCTGTGAAGAAAATGTTTTTGTTTTATTGAGCCGAAAGTGGACTCGAACGACGTTGTAGTCTGTTTCGAGAACGAATCAAAACAAACCATAACCACAGTGAGCATGTCCTTTGTTTTCGTCTTTGTCAATTCATTTCATACTTTTCGGTTATTATAAACGGCACCGGGCATTCGGGTAGGAGAGTTCATTTACCGCGTGTCGCCAAGCGGTGCCGGGCATTTTTGCGCAATAAATTAACATCTCTCACGCAGATGTGGGAGAAAGCCGTAGAGTCCTTTATTTATAAAAGTACAAGTACATTGTTAACTACGTCAATAAAAGTACAACCGAACTTCAGTTATGCTCCCGCCGCCTTTCAAAAACATACGCTAGCATGCACGCGTGCTACCGTATTGTTTAAGCTAGTGCACGTTTTTAACACACCTCTATCCAATAATACAACACATCTTGCCAAATATGTTGAATTCAGAAATGACACTCGTAACCGACACGACACCTTTTAACCCTTTCACGCACCCTGTAACCCGATAACGTGGTAAACTATCCACTGTAGTAACCACTGTCCCTGAAAGGGTTAATCAGATGCGCCGTACGGACGTGAAAATAGCCACCAAAATAGCTAATTTCATCGGAAATTAGATCACCATTGGAAAAAAATATAATATATAATCACACAAATGGCTATAGTTAACTTTTATTAAATGTTATGTAAATAAAGGATGCTAACTAAGCTAAAAGCTATGATGGCCAGTCCCTCCCACCCCCTCCAGCCCGCCCTGACAGCACTTGGTAGCTCCTTCAGCCAGAGACTGTTACACCCGCGCTGCAAGAAGGAGAGATACCGACGCTCGTTCCTACCGACTGCTGTCAGGCTGATGAATAAAAAATAAGAATCATAATAATAATTAAATGATGTGAAGGTAAATTGTAAATAGTACTGCGATTTATCCATTTGTGTTCATATTGTATTTAATTGAAAGATGTTTGTTGTTGTTTTTTTTCTCTTCTTCTTTCTACATACATTCTTGCTGCTGGAGGCTGTAAATTTCCCCATTGTGGGACAAATAAAGGATATCTTATGTTATCTTATCTTAAATGAGCTGAATTTGAAAAGCCGAAACAAAAACAAACAAAAAAGAAAAAAATCCAGTCGTCTTACAACCTCAATGGAGACATGTTTACGCACTTGGCACACACACAAAACAAGTTTGCACTTGTAATTTTCAACACGGATTGTCCAGCTCTCTTTCAGAGACTAAATATGAAGCTTGTGTGATGAACCCGTTAGCTGCTAATAGCATTGGCAGGAAACACACAAGGTGTGTTTTCTGTGGAAACGTCAAGAATTTCCATAAAGGCTCATCTCGGATTCCGGCGCACAACTAATCACGGCGACACTATCACGATTAATAAACACCATGATCCATTTCAACATTTCTATCGCTGCAGTTTACTGAGGAGTGACAAACATTTAACGACGACGCCATTAACCGCCTAACGAACTGGAGTTACACCAGGGCAGACTTTTATGATGATTTCTGTTCTTCTTTGGAATCGAGTGTGCGCGCCACCCTGCCACTCCATGTGAGAGCCACAGATAATAGCAAAATGTGACCGTGCGGAAGAGGGGAGGAAGCTGTCACATTATCAAGTGACACACTCAACTTCCCTAATACGCCTGTACGCCATATGTGTGTGTGTGTGTGTGTGTTTCTCCAAACTCTTTGTTCCAAAGTACTGTATTTTAAAGTTGAGCTACTTGTACCTGCTAACAACTGTGTCTCAAACAATCCATCTGCCTTATATTATATACACACACACACCATCTTTTTGGTTTCCTCTGATGAAAACAGACACGCAACGAGCTAATTGGACAGCAATTTTGGAATAACGCTGCGTTCATTGAAGGTTAGAGATGTTTACACACCACCGCCCAATTAAAGTGCGGCGAATCAAAGCTAATTGAAGGCCCAAAATAGATCTTTTCTTGGCCGGTGGCAATACTGTGACAGCGTGACAAAAATTCTGATGGTAAACAAGCGGCCTATTAAAGCACAACTTGTTATTTTGGGTTGATTAGCCACTTTCACAGTTTTTATTTCACCCCACCCCCCCCCCAAAAAAAGAATAAAATTAAAATTAAAAACTTCCAGCGTCAAGGCTGTGAGTAATGTTAGTTATCGCGACCCAGGTAACAACGCACACTTGTAGTTGGTTGCTATTTGAATGTGAAGAATCAAATCAATTACAGGCTAAATGGTCTGTTGTGAGGAAATAAGGTCCCAGGTTTGGGGGGGGGGGGCTAAGGTGCTACTGACATACCAGTGGCGATTGCTCCAAGACTGCAAGGGAAGCTGCCTTAAAATGACAAAAAATAAGTGTACATTTTGTATGTGTATACAAACAAAATTGTGCAACTTTTTTTTTTACACAATTTTACAAAATTGTGTAACAAAACTCAACTTTTGTTCTGGTTCTTATTACTGGTTACGACGCGACTCTCTTCTCATTCATTCCCGCAGCTTCACTGCGCTTTAAAACTGTGTGGACGCTGAGCGTCGACAGCGCGGACGCTGGTCGTGGAGAGAGTTTAGAGCTCGTTGTCCCAAGGAATTGAAACGAGACGAGTCATTGGATAAATGCTGGTTTTGTCCCGCCCATGGGACGCTCGGCGTCTCTGGGAGTCTATGGACAGCGGGCGTTTATTGGCTGGCCCGGACGCTCAAGCTCTTCTGCACGATGATTGGATGATTTGTCTGAGGCCGAATCTCTTTTTTGATTGACAGCGAAATGAGCCAATTACCGATCATTTGGTGTCGGCATCCGTGGGAGCATTTTTCTATTCTCATTCTGTTCTAAATTGAACTGGAGACTTCTTCTAATAATCTTAGCGACACTCTTTTTGTTGAAAACGACTAGCGACACTCTTTTTGTTGAAAACGACTAGCGACAAATTAAACTTACATTTCCAGGGCCGTTTAAGCAGCCTAGCTCTGCTGGCCATAGTGAGAACACTAAGATAAGATAAGATATCCTTTATTCGTCCCACACTGGGGAAATTTACAGCCTCCAGCAGCACACTAGTTACATCCCTGGAAAAGAAGCCTGGTTGGTCTGACAGGGTCACAGATCATTTTCTTGAAAAGGAACGGACAGTAGAATTCACGTCTAAATAAATAAACGGACACATTTTATGATCGAGGCCGAAATTGAGCTTCCCCTCCTTGACAAGAGCAGCATCCGCCACTGTGACATACCCATTAGACTTTGCCTTCCTGAAGATAGAGTATTGCTTTTTTTCCCCCCCTTTAATTAAATCCAACAAGACATTTCCTGTACTGAGATACATCGCGTGTTCACCAATAGCATAAATTTGCATGACTTCAATGTGACGCATCCAAAAAAAAAACAACAACAAAAAACAGGGGGCGGGGGCTGTCGCAACGCGTGACAGGATTGCTAAAGCCGGCCTGTACGGTACGTGATGTAAGTGAGTCCAGCTGTCGCGACGTTTAAATATTTTGAATTCAGAGCCAGCTCAAAGCTAACAGAGCAGGTGGGATATAAATCACCAGTGAAGCTTCTTCAAGTGCGGCTGAAGGTTCAAATTAACTCATTCGGTGTCAGCCCAGCCATTTCCAGACCTTTTTTTTGTTCTTAACCCTTGAAACAAAGATATCAATGAGTACCCGGGATTGAATGCGTCATGTCTGAAATGACATAAATATTGATATAAATAAATCATGATATGATTTAAAGATCTTGCACTTCGTAGAAGTTTAAAAAGGGAGAAGGAAGGCAGAGAAAAGAAACGAGATCATACACAGTGCACATCAAACAGGATAACAATTACGTAACCACTTTGACTTTTCTTTGAGGTTCATTTGGGTTTCAGTTTTCACTACATTACCGCTGCTGAATAAAATCGATTACCGGTAATTCCCCAGAATTCCTTGCACACTTCTCGTCTCCTAGTCAAAACTTTTACTGAGAAAAAAATATATACTCCACAAAGATTACCGATCAGTAATTGATTGCTGGCTTTACAAATCAGAGCTCAAGAGAACTTCATTGAGGCCCATCCGTGATTACAACATAAACCCTGCGGGCTTCCTCAAAGAAAAACCTGCCTTCTCCAAAATCGAAAGTGAAGAAAACCACAACAGCCGCGTTGACAAAGGTGCACTGGAGCGCTAATATTTTCGGTACCGCTATTTGGAGAAATGGGTTTTCATCCAGAATATCCTAGCCATCCCTGTAAAAGTGTTCTCATTAACAAGAGAAAGACGTTTCTCTGTGTTGCTGCGTCCTCTTTTCCTGCTTCTCCGCAAGTTCTCCTCGGGGGGCCACAAAGTCAAAGCGAAGGCCTGAGCGTGACAGAATTTCCAAAGCGAAAATGAAACTGTTGGAGAAAACCACCAAAACTATGGAAAGTACTACCGGATGATTTAAAGCTTGCTACCACGGCAATGTCGTTTGTGATGACAACAATCAGGAAGTGGTGACACAACAAATTTTGTGGCAGCGGGTGGCTCGCGTTTCTAGGGAACTTGAACCATATTTGCCCCTCTTGATTGCAAACGCTACCATCCCGCTAAAAGCCTCTCCTACAGCTTTAAATAAATCTTGGCCAAATAGTGTCACAGCAACACCTTGGGCGACGAACGGCCTATTATCTCCAAATGAGCTGGGAAAACGTTAAAGACCGGCCGCATGCCAAGACGCTATTATCATGAATGAAGAGCGTACGGATTGGGCATTACTTCTCAACGAAGGGTGACAATTCGATATGAGAGGATATGTCCAAAAGGTTCCTGACGGCGCCAATTACAAAGCTCCCCCCCTTTTCCTCCTAGCCCACATCCTGCTATCACGTTGCCCCCGTAGTCATCTGCTAATTACGCCCGCTAAATGCCTCCAACGTCCAATCTAATATGGCCGCAGTAATGGCTTTAAGCCGTGGTGGGCAGGAAGTTGCGAAACGTGATGATAGACTCAAAAGGATGACGAGCACATCAGGGAGGAAACGAGGGACAGGACAAGGACAAATAAGCGAAACCGGTTCAACATGAGGCTCACATCCCCGTTAGCTTGCGTGTTGTTCTGCTCGGGTGTGCGTTTGCGACTCACCATGTTGGCACCACCCGTCCAGTACAGGAAGAATCCATCTGGGTCAACTTTCAGGGTCACCAGTGTGGGGCATCCGCTGCTGGGCTCCTGCGATGGCAACAGAGAGTCATTCATTGGTGTGGAGTCATAACCAAACGCAGGTACACAAAATAGAATGCGGTGAGAACTTGCTCGTTAGTGTTCGCATGCACAATCATGATGTCATCATGATGACACAACGTGTTCATTAATATGAACATTATGTTGTCAAACGCACACCCAAACACACCCAGCTATCGACGCTTTGATTAACGCCAGCAATCTCACTGGAGGGACATTCTACGAAACCACTGCGACGGTGTTCACTGCAGTGAAAGCTGCAACGGCACCATATCAGAATCAGAATCATCTTTATTGGCCAAGTATGTAGAACACACAAGGAATTTGTCTCCGGTATAACACGCTGCACTAGTATCATTGTAAACAACAATATCATTGAACCATTTTAGAGTAACCAGTAGTTTTGTAGTACCATTTTGTGGTGCAAGAAGAGTGACTATGTCAGTGACTGTTTAAGGAGTTAATGGCTAAAGGGAAGAAGCTGTTTAAGTGTCTACTGGATTTGGTGGTCTACTGGATCTTCCCGGCAAGCCGACAGAGAGTATTTGAAACGCTACAAACATACTGTTGAACGGTCTGCGGCTGGATGGATGGAGGTCTTGAGGAGCCGACGATAAGAAGAAAGGAGCGTTGGCGCGGAGTGCCGATGCGGATTTGGAGCTGGGAGTCGCGGCTTGGAGTTTGAAGCGGATTATGTGGGACAGGAGAAGTGAACTAATCTCTTTTCGTCAATGGACGCTACAGCTTCGTGTTTGCTTTCAAAACTTTGCTTGTAGCAGACGTGTGCACATTTTTCAGCATGATGTCTCTGATCCACTGGTGAAAGGACACTTTGATCCTCTCCTCTTTCATCTATAACTGCTTCAGACAACAAAGTGTATGCAGAAAGGTGGTGAAGATTGTGTGTTGTCTTGTGTTGTTTTTGTTATTTTTGACTTCAAAATGGCGCCGCGACAGTGGCTGCCTTTCCAACAGCTCCTATTTTTTTGTTGTTCTACTTCTTCCTTTCATAACTTTGCTGCTGTGAATCTGGAATTTCTTCATTGCGAGACTAATAAAGGTTTTCTTAATCTTAATCTTAATAATCTGATTGTCCAAGATTATATCACAACTCAACAAACCAAGAGTCACGTAGCTATAGCATATTTGAAAGAAATCTATACTTAGGTCCTCATTTTAGCCCAGGCAGTTTCCTGTTAGCGCAGCTTAGCATAAAAGAGATGTTGAGATTGGAGATTTGCCAAGTTCTAGAAAAGCAAATCAGAGAACTTTACTAAAAGCTGCTAGGAAAGCGGATGTTAATTACGCACTTTAAATTACGCCATCATCGTATAATACGGCACAATGCTCTGAAATTCGCGGCCAGCAGCTAGCCGCTAACTGCAAGGAATGACTGGCCAGCTGGCTATAGCAAGTAGTCTGATGGCTTTCTTTGGTTCTTTTTCAATGATGTGGACATAGGCTAGGTTGTAATTCACTCTCCGTGTTTAAAAGGAAGTAAATTGCACTTTTCAGGTCTTACTCATTCACGGCTCGTGTATAGAATAAGATAGTATCCTGCCTTGATTTGTATCTTTTTGTTCATTGGGCAAATTTTATCTTTGTTTATCCGATTCATGACACAAATCTGTCATTCATCCGATCCAAACCGTTGAGTCTTTTGATACGCTGCACCACTGTCTGGTACACACCACACTCACAAGTCGAGTATGTGACAAAAAAAGGTTCAAAACAATTGAACTCATCAATGTTGGCGCTGCTCTAAAGGGTCCAAAGAGCACTTGGAGTGGTGACGAAGAGGGTGATGATGACACACGTTCATCTAGGAAGTGAAGAGCAGCCAGCTAACAGCTAACGTTAGCGCTTCTGATTCACTTGTTGCTAGCAATGTCAACAACAACCGCACAGAACAAGAACGGGCAGACTGCTGGGATGAATTCACTTTTATTTACTGAATCATCTGTTGTTACCCACTGCCAACAGTCGAATAAAGAGAGGACCCTTATTTATTTCCACTTAAATCACTTCCATAAGTAGAACATCCTTTGAGTTTAAGCTTCCAGGCTCAGCTGACAAGAGGACTCAGAAAAGGGAAAAGTTTGGAACAAAAATAAAAATGTCTGAAAGTTCATGTGTTCCGAAGAACAGCCAAAAGTTCAAGGAGAAAAGGGAATAATCCGGCAATTATTATCATTTCATTATAAAGTCCACACTGTGAGAATCTCCAAACTTGTGATCTAAATTTACACAGCGACTCCCATCAAGGCTGCGACCTCGCATCAGTCTAGTCGCCAATTTCACTCACTATCATCCATGCACGGCGTCTAAACAACTGTCCACATAAACGCAGTCCAACGTCGCCCACAGAGGAATGTGCGCTATCTGCTCATGTGACCACGAACAGCATCTCGCTTGTTGAATTCAAGCAAAGACAGCGAGGATGAGCACGCCGTTTCGTTTGTGTGGCCGGGTGCAGCAAAAGTTAGTGTCTCTACTACTGCAAAAAAAAATAACGACCAGTTTACCCGACATCCTGCTATTTTTTTGTTTTTGTTTTATTTTTGTTTACAAGTAGGCGGCAGTTCTATAATTGGAACTCCTCCCTAATTTGCACACTGTGAAAATCACTGGGAACATGTCACTGTGCTTACTTCCTTGTGTGTCAATCACCCGTTTGTTGTATTTTCCTCAACCTAATTGACTGCTGGGGCCACGTCGGAGGCCCTGACCTTCTGACACGCACACACCTTACCGGACCATATTGATGAACCTCCATCAGCTAATGATCACCCCCTTAGCCTCTCATCTGGGGATGTTGGATTTTTTTTTCGTCTTTTCTTTTCAGTCCAATAGTAGTACGAGTTTTCTCTAGTACTTTTGATACATAAAATTCCAATCGCAATGAGAGATTTTTGTAAACCGAGCCTTGAATTTCTTTCTGACTGACAAGCACTCAACAAATGTTGACGTTTAACTGAACTACAGTGAGAAATTGTTCCAGAAAATATTAGTACATAAAAGTTCAACAAAAAAAGTGGAAAAACATTTTCGTTAACATAATAAAAAAAATGAAAACGCTTAAAAAAACTGAAAATACAGATTTAAACACAATCCCAGCAACAAAGTGAATTACAGCATCAGAATAATATGAACACAATCTTACTTTCAGTTGTGCAAAAGTAGATACAGTATATGAATGAAATACCGTAATGAAGAAAGTTATTATGCATCCCAAATTGTGTAAGCAAATAAACAATTTCAGGAGCAAATAGCAACAGGCTGATAATAATAATAATCTACTCCAAGTATTAAAATAACCCTTGCAAACATAGATTAGAGACGCTGTGTCCTATTGGCCATACGAGAGGAGGATACAATTCACACCCAAAATCTTTCTATCAGCCGTGTATGTCAGTATCGGTGGCTGGTATCGGCAGCCGCCACGAGGACCTTTCATTCATTCATTCATTCATCTTCCGAGCCGCTTGATCCTCATTAGGGTCGCGGGGGGTGCTGGAGCTTATCCCAGCTGTCTTCGGGCAGTAGGCGGGGGACACCCTGAATCGGTTGCCAGCCAATCGCAGGGCACACAGAAACGAACAACCATTCGCACTCACACCTAGGGACAATTTAGAGTGTTCAATCAGCCTGCCACACATTTTTTTGGAATGTGGGAGGAAACCGGAGCACCCGGAGAAAACCCACGCAGGCCCAGGGAGAACATGCAAACTCCACACAGGGAGGCTGGAGCTGGAATCGAACCCGGTACCTCTGCACCGTGAAGCCGACGTGCTAACCACTGGACTACCGGGCCGCCCCACGAGGACCTGATATATTGAAATAAGGCCGGTGTCGGAACTAGTCCATCCTTCACAACTTCCTGTGCTCCACTCCCACTTGGACACAACTGCCTGCCCCAAGCACTGCAGTTGGGGGGGGGGGGGGGGGGGACCTCCGTCCTGTGCCCAAGCGTTTAAAAAAAAAGCAAGCTGACACTCGATTGACAATAGCATGGAGACAAGATGAGGAGACGTCCAGGCGTCCAGCCGCACTTTTAACATGTGGCTGTGATTGACCTTCCACCCCTCCTTCCATCCTTCAAGCCACCCGTCCCATCATTTGCTTCTCACCCCTTCGTCATGGTGTCGGGAGTGTTTGTCAGCATGGTGTCGGAACACGGCGAGTTCTCGAGTGCGAGTGAATCAGTCCCACTTCCGACCTGCCATCTTTTGTGGGAAAGCGAGATCGGGGAAAGTGTAGAATCAGGGCTGCGGTGTCGGAAGAAATAGACCGCAACGATGTTTAAAAAAAAAAAAAAACAGCTGCTTGCAAGTTGCAACAAGCTCACAAACTAAACTGAGCAGGCAGAAAGAAAGAATGGTTTTCCCAACGGTTTTACTTCAAGGCTTCAGGCCGCCACACTTATTTGGACAGAACCGAGCCGTGGGTCAAACACACATTTGGGAGAAATTTCAAATGAAACCGAGATGGAGTTCATTTCAAGTCAACTGCGGCCGGGCGGCTGAGGTTGGAGCATTGCCGAGGCGAGTGTATAAAAAGGCTGCAAATTTCCCAGCAAGCTGTAGCAGGAAGTTTTTGGATGTGAAAAAAAACACACACACTTACGAGACATGCACACTAAACGAAACAGAGGTAAGAAAAGCTCATTTGGAATGCATTCCGCCGCCTCCCAACCCCTACGCGCACAATTACCTGTGGGTGCGGGCATGTGTGTGTGTGTGTGTGTGTGTGTGTGTGCGTGTGACGGTGTCATTCAATGTGACAAGCAGTCGAAGGTCCAAAACTATTGAGGAAACTGTTTTGACGCCAACCTGTTTTGGCGACGTTTCGACAAGGAAGCAAGAAAACAGAAGAAGCGAAGGTATGAAAGGCGCATGGACAGGCGGAAAGAGGGCAAAAAAAAAAAAATATGGAATGAGGAGAGAATTGTGAGGAGACACTGCAGGTGAGGGAGAGCAAAAATTGGATAAGATAAAGATAAGATAAGATATCCTTTATTTGTCCCACAATGGGGAAATTTACAGCCTCCAGCAGCAAGAATGTATGTAGAAAGAAGAGAAAAAAAACCCAACAACAAACATCTTTCAATTAAATACAATATGAACACAAATGGATAAATCGCAGTACTATTTACAATTTACCTTCACATCATTTAATTATTATTATTATTATGATTGTTATTTTTTTATTCATCAGCCTGACAGCAGTCGGTAGGAACGAGCGTCGGTATCTCTCCTTCTTGCAGCGCGGGTGTAACAGTCTCTGGCTGAAGGAGCTACCAAGTGCTGTCAGGGCGGGCTGGAGGGGGTGGGAGGGACTGGCCATCATAGCTTTTAGCTTAGTTAGCATTTAGCATTAGGATTTTCATGTCAACAATCTAGCGATAGACAAGTAGGCTAATATCGGCAATTTTTTTAAGGTATCGGGTACTCGTGGAGGCTGCTGATACAAAAAAAAAATAAGATACTGAGTAAATCCTTCTCAGCAGGCATTGGCGCTATACTGCAGCAAGTCATTGAGTCTTTGCTCCAAAATGTTTTTTTTGTCATTGTGCGACATGAAATTTGATTGATCAAAAGTGTGACAGGTGTCGGTGAGTGAGGGTGTACGCGTACTGGTATCGCTTTGAAAAAAAAAAGGGTGTATCGAACATCCCAAAGACAAAATAGTATTTTTAAGGACTTTTAAGGACTTCGGGCGCTGCGTCTTGAAGTCCTTAAAAAGGATTCTGTCCATGATTTTCCCGTTTGATGGCGTTCTCATTTCAAAAGTATTTTGGACAAACACTCAAAAAGAAATTTTAAAAAAGGGCCACTTGTAAAAATAGGCCACGTCTGTCTTTGTCAAGCGTTTCCTTGAAAAGAACGGTTATGTAAATTTCAAAGAAACTTTTAAGTTGCAGTCACCGAGGACGTGCATGGAGATCAAGGATTCCCATCCTCCATGACGGGGGGAAATCCTTGGGAGTTTGACACCGAGCAAAACTTTAATGACTATGTGGTGTGTGAGAACACAAACAAGCTTCTCGGTCTGCAAGGCGTCGTTTGTCATCGAGGGCCTAAAATATTTGAGTTATTTTGGAAAAATGTGGGTCACAAGTTCTCGGCAAGCGGAAGCCCCACGAGGCTTCGTGGCTGCGTTTTTTTTTTTTGCAGGAACTGCTTTCAATGTCGTAGTTTTGCGAAGCGGATTGATGGAGTGACGATGTACAGGTTGATTCCGCCCCCCCCCCTCTCAAGGCAAGGGAAAGCTATCAAGTGCGTTGCTAAATCGCCAGCATTTCCCGGGAATTCCCATCCCTTGGCATCCGTGAGGGGGAAGAAATCAAAAGGACACGGCGGTCGTCGTCTTGCGTGACAAGATGTTTCTTGTGCATCCAGATGGGGGTCATTGTCCCCCACCCGCGCGGAACTGCTGAGAAACGGGGCTCCCGAGTCGCCGGACGGACGCACGGCTTTCGAAGCCCCTGCGAGCGAACTGGCCGAAACAAAAAAAATCATATGACGTTTTGAAAGAAGGAAGGTTTGTGTTTTTGGTTTCTGCTGGCAGCTAAAACCGTCACACAAAGCGGACCGGGGCCCAAACCTGCATCACACTTTTGTGCTTCTTGCAAATCACCCAACGCCACCAGCTAGATTCCGGCGAACTTTGCCCGTCACCATAGCAACCGCCACCATTTTTTTTTAAATCTTCATTTTTTATCTGAAGAAACATCAGAGGCCCGCTTTGCCTCTTCACATGCTCGCTAGAGCGACCAAGAAGAAACCACCACCACTAAAAATAACCAACTTTATCGCGATGTAGTATATAACCTTGCATACCTTCCCCGTTGCAAACCAAAGTCAAGGTGGGTGGCAGACGGCCGCCTATCAGTCACCCGCCCGGTTAATCATTGACGGCCTCGGACGCTTTTTACAGCTCCATGGAGAAGAAGCCTGCCATTGCGATGACCCCAATGACCACATGCCACGGTTACCAAACAACAACAGCTACAAGAGCTGTGTCCCTAACCCCCCCCCTACCCCCCACCCCAATATTCCGTCCTCGCGTCACTACAAAGGAGGAACACTTCTGAGTATGATGCAACACAGTCCTACGCCACTGCAAATGTCAACCAGCAAAGATAAAAATATTTGCCATGTGCATCAACTGTTGCTCAATGGCGTGCGCGGGTGTACCTAATGGGAGGGGGTCCTCCATTGGGGTGTGTTACCTCGATAATAGTAGCTAATGAGGGCGGGGGGGGGGGGGGTGACGTGTGGCGTGAAAATGAGCCTGAGGAGAACCGGCTTGACGAGAATGGAGCACAACACACACACACACACACACACACATTCAAGCACTGCTGATTGCCTGATGGCAACTGTATGGGAACTTTCTAGTAGCGATTCTCATTAACGCACAGGTGCAAATGGGGGGGCTTTTGTGTTGAAAGTTTGAACACACCTGCACTTCATACGCAACCTGTCATATGTGTGTGTGGGGGGGGGGGGGGGGCTGTCACGCCAAAAATTTGCCCTGCGGTATCACGGTCACACTATGACACACACTCACATTTGAAAGAAAGGCTCAACTAAACAACTTCTACGTCCGTGACAAAAATAAATAAAAATCATCAAAACGCTGTCGGAGCCGCGTTGCCGCCTCACCTCGTCCCACTTGATGAATTTCCCCCCCTTCTTGAGAGCCTCGTGGACGGACACAGGTTTGAGTTGCAGCGCGTGGACTCCCGGCTTGGCCCCGGCCATGGCGAGGCACTTTCGGCGGGTGCCAACGCCTTAACCCCGGCCGAAGGACGAGTTGGCGCTCCTCCGGAGGAGGAAGCAACCGCGGACGTCGACGTTCGTTCGCTTCCTCCGCCGCTGCGGCCGGGCAGACTTCTCTCTCTTCCGGGGCGCGCTTCGGAGGACTTTGCGCCGCCGAGGCTTCCGACGCCGAGTCACAGGCACTCCGAGTGACTTTGGAGGAACAACATGACGAGTGGGAGTCCAAGTTGTGTGACGGACGACACTTTGCGCTCCCGGGCGCGTTCACGCCACGCCACGCCACGCGGCAGCGCGCACGCGGGGACCAAAACTTTGATTGCAGGGCGGCCTTGACCCGCTTTTGTTTGTTCGCGCAGGATCCTTTAATCGCGCACTTGAGCTGGCGAAGAGATCCTTTCCTTCCGTCCTCCCATCTGCTCGAACCCTTCACTCCCTCCCCAACTTTCTCGGCTTCCTCCCCCTCTCTCTCTCTCTCGCTTGCCTCCTCCTCTTCTTCTTCTTTTTCTTCTCCTCCCAGCGCGTTTTCTGTGGGGCTGAACCAAAAAAGAGAAGAAAAGAAGAGGGACGGAGGAACAACGTTTGACTGAAGCAAACATTGGCATTTGGCGCAGTTTTACGTTTATAAAAAATAAATAATAATAATAATAAATCCTTCCATGTGGCCCCTTCAAGTGTCACTCGAGTGCATGAAAAAAACGTACTTTCTTACGACAAGAAGAGCCAAACAGAGCTTGTTGCATTTTTACAAGGCGTCATTAAAGTCCTTCGTGGGGCTTTCTGGAGAGTGCGGGGAACAAAATGTACATTCCGGAACCCAGATAGCGCACATTAGTAGACTAAGACATCAGACATCTGTTAAGCAGCGGCCTTCCAAAATAAACGAACTGTAGTGGGCGTTGCGTACACGAGTATACCTTTACATCAAGTTGCGTGTGAGAAGTAAAAACAAGACTTTTGGAGGTCAACTTTTGCATGCGGGTGCTCAGTCACCCTGTAAGTAGATGCAGTCGGGATTGGAAATTGTGAGATTTGCTTCAAAACACATGATACGTGTTTGAAGAGAATTCTTGAAAACATGCAAAGCCTAGCGGTGTTAGTTACTTTTAATAACTATGTTTGTTTTTATTCAAAATAAAAGAGACCCTTTTTTTTTAGACTTGCCGTCATTATTTTTCATTTCAAAACGTGTTTGGCTTTTCAACTTAGTCCTGATGATACAATAGAAACCAGTCTTTTCTGGATGAAACTAAACATATCGTAAATGGGCGAGTGTAAAATCAAAAATAAAAGCTGTTGCAGTGTTGAAGCTAGATAACACTCAGTTGACAGCACAGAGTCTGCATCAAACATACGCAAACTCGATATTGTGACTGTATTTTCAGCTTGAAAACGCAAATTTCTCTGTTCAAGCGGGATATGGACATCAAAGTCATCAACACGCTGAAATATGTGACGCGACGCATTTGTGACGTCGCTCCGTAAAACAGGAATGTGAAATTATGAACTCCCTCAATGTCTCACCGCGTTCAAGCTGTAAATACCAGTTTCACCTTTGTACTGTCATGATTCCGTTTAGGGACCAACAGGTGGCACTGTCGGGCTCCCCCTGCAGCTGCACACCTGTTGGTCATTAGGTAATTTGTGCTTTAAAAGGACTCCCGGCCCAACTACTCATTGTCGGGTCATTGTTTGCTGTTGCTACTGTCATGTTCGTTGACTTTTTACTGTCATGATTCGGTTTGTGACCAACAGGTGGCACTGTAGGGCTCCCCCTGCAGCTGCACACCTGTTGGTCATTAGGTAATTAGTGATTTGAAAGGACTCTCAGCCCGACTACTCATTTTCGGGTCATTGTTTGCTCTTGCTACTGTCATGTTCGTTGCCTTTTTTTAAGATAAGATAAGATATCCTTTATTCGTCCCACACTGGGGAAATTTACAGCCTCCAGCAGCAAGAATGTATGTAGAAAGAAGAAAGGAGGAAGAGAAAAAAAACATCTTTCAATTAAATACAATATGAACACAAATGGATAAATCGCAGTACTATTTACAATATTTACTGTCATGATTCGGTTTGGGACCAACAGGTGGCACTGTAGGGCTACCCCTGCAGCTGCACACCTGTTGGTCATTAGGTAATTAGTGATTTGAAAGGACTCCCAGCCCGACTACTCATTGTCGGGTCATTGTTTGCTCTTGCTACTGTCATGTTCGTTCTGGTAGTGTTTTGGTTATTGATAGTTTTTGTTTAAGTCATGGTTTTTGTTTGTTACTTTGGACTTTGTTTTGGATTTAGTTTTCTTTGTTTTAACTACAATTTGTCAAGTACACCCTGCTCCTGCCTGCTTTTTTTGGGGTCCACCACCACCTTGCAACGTGACATTTACATGTTCTATAAGATATTTTTGAGTGAGTACTATGGCGTTAGGAATCAAGTGTCCTCTTGTATTTTATTATGAATGAACTACGAGTTTTGTGGCCTGTGTGCGAGAGAGGCATTCTAGTTGAGAAGTATGTGCTGTTTATTCAAGTATTGTCAATTCATTCTCAGTGCTTCAAACTGGAAGAGGGTGAACTGAAACAGCCTTTTTTTCCACTTGTAAACTCCAACTTGACAGCCAGATAGCGGACCGCGGTTTTACTGCCCACACGGCCGCTTTAGAGTGCCACATTGTCAGCTGTGAATGCTCGCACGCCACGGAGAATGGAGAGAACAACTTGAATGATTCATCATTTTGAAGCCTCGGTTTATGTACTCCTTACACTTCTATTCTGTGGTATAGCAACCTTAGAAGACATTTATTTTCACTTTCCAGGGACTTTAAATGCTGCTGGGTCAAACGGGTACGTGTGCTCCTTCAATACTCTTGGGACAAAAAAAAAAACAACAACACTGAGACACAAGCAATCTAAATCCTGCTGCCAGGCAACATTACAACATGAATCTCACATTAAACACTCACAGGCTAGATAGATTATTTTTTATTTTTTTTGGCCACCAACGCCCCTTCTCTGGCTCCCCAACTACAACCGGCATGGAATGTCTGCTATGCCGCAGCATGTCGACTTTGCCGAGTTATTTTTTTTTTAATTCTTTGTCCCGACAAGGAAGACTGGATGCGTCACAAACATACGCCATTTGCGATGAAGAGCCCAAAATCAGCATGGACATTTGCATCCTCTCGACAGCAGAGTGCCACATGCATAAGCAGGGATATTGTGCCGTTGCCGTGGCATACACACACACTCGCGCACTCACAATTATTTTTTGTTGAAGTGCAAGCACCTGTGCTCTCAATAGACTGCAGGTCCAACCCATTCTCTGTTTCTTCTGTTTTTTTTCTCTTTTGACCTCTCTCTCCCCCTGCATCATCTCGCTGATATCCCGTATGATCAATTCAATTCCATTGATAGCATACGTACAGAATGAAATTTGAGTCATTTTTGGTGTGATCAATGCGACAAAAGGAGCACAGCTGTCACTATTTGAAAGTCACCCAAAGTGTTACGTTAAAAATGAACCAGGACTGGCTCGAGCCCGAAAGACCTTCACCCACTTCTCTCTATTTATGTCTTGGAGTCCAGCGACAGGCGTTTTTTTTACTCCCAACGGGGCCAAGGAGGAGCCACAAAGACACATTGTGTGGAGACACAGACGTATTCAGTCTTTGCACCCCCCACCCACACGCACGCGCTTTGAAACTGTTAAAAACTGCCAGTAATTGAGAGTACACTGCCATCTAGCGGTATTTATCGACAATGCACTCAGCACGCATCCCCTATTGGTGTGATGAGGTTCGACAGGGATTGAGTCGCCCGTACAGGGCACACGTCTCAAATTAGAGTTCGCAAATCAAAGCATGAAAATAAATCAACCGAACAGCGTCTTATATCCCGCAAAAGTCGGATTACTTTGCTTTCTGTCTTGAATTCAAACAGAAAGTAATCGATTATGCAAAGTAATTCTCGAAACAATGTAAAGCCTAAAGTCAAGTATGGATTGTGAAAGTAGAAAAAAGTGAATTAAGGATCATTCCGTTTACTCGGATTTGAATGACTTCTTTTCATCTGGTAAAAGGCTTCCATTGCTCGCCGGCGCCCTCTTGTGGTAGAAAGACTCCTACAACTACGCCTCAGTTTTCAATGCAACTGGGAAAAAATAGCATTCACCAAGTACTGGATTCCTGTTTGGCCCAATCAAATATGCAAAACGTCAACGAGAGGAATCTAAAAGAGATGCGCAAGATTATTCTTTGACTTAACAACTCTACAAATGGCCGATTTTAGTACGACAAGTGAGATGACTGGCAGCAGATGTGGCTTGTTTAAAAATAGCTTTGTACGTCGATTTTATCCCTCCCCCAATATAAGTACACGTTTGTGCTCGCCCAACCGTAAGTTTCAGACACACTCAATAAATAATTGACGTCTACTCCGGCAACTTCACCGACTAAACGTGTAGATGCTTTTTTTTCGTGCGGCAAAACAGTATTAGCATACCGCACAGGTCAAGTCATTGGGTACACCTTTGAGTTCCAAGTACGGGAGCTGTATCAAAACAATTCTGCCTTGATCGTTGTGGTTTTGTTTGACATTCGACCTTTAATTAATGCAAAAGTATTTTTCCGTAACACCTCAAAATTGGAACAGAAGAAGCCTTTTGGATTAAGGGTGAAACGTCTTCAATGACAAGAAAGAATTCAGTAGCCTTGATTCATTTTTTTTATATCAGAATCATTTTTATTGGCCAAGTGTGTAGAACACACAAGGAAATTGTTTCCGGTATAACACAATGCATTAGTATCATCGTAAACAACGATGATTTTACGATGACCCGCGTGGTAGAAATTCTACACTGGAAAAAGTAATGACTTTTTAATGCATTCGTTTTTTTAATGTCGTTAGATTATGCAGATATACTTACTGCTTTGACACTAGGACTGACAACAGAACTCTCAGTTTAGGCATCGCCAAAGGAAGTGCTTGTGTGGCAGTGAAACCCTCGGGGCACGTGAGCGCTGTGCATTGTGGGTAAAATGTGTCTCTCACGACGATTCACACTGGTGATAAGTAAGTGTAAACTGTCTGAGATTACGAAATTCCAAGTACGCTTTTTTTTCGCTGTGGGGGTGGATGGTTACGCGAATGTTGTTTTGTGTCTGAAATCTGGTGTGGGTAAAAAAAAGGGGGGGGGGGGTCCCCGATGCATACAAGTGGGTGTGGACTGACTTAGAAGGAGGAAACAAAAAGTCCACATTTATAGTCGATTCCTTTTTCTGTCTGGGCTACGTCAGTTGCGCTCTTGTCCATCCGGAGAACAAAAACACACACGAGCAACACACACACACACACACACACATTTCCAGGGGACGCGTGGAGAGGAAAGAGAGAGAGAGAGAGAGGGAGGGAGGGAGAAACAGAGCAACGGGGACGTTGGCTTTCTCTTTGTACTGGATAAAGAAGAGTTGACTGCCTTCCTTTTTTATGTAAGCTGAGTGTTGTGTGCTGTAAATAGGCCAATAAGCCGGTTACTCCTTTGTACGTGGGAGCGATTCTTCTACAGCTCGGACAACAAAGGCAGCTCTTCATTTCAGCAGGATATTACACTACATCTCGCTTAGAAGGACGATAATCGAGCGTCGATCGCCTCGTGTTTGTCCACCCCCCCCTAACCCCCCCTCTTTTTGCACCTCCGGCCCGGGGGGTTGCATCGGATCTCTCTCGTCAACCCCTCCGCCGAACCGAGCGAGCATGGCGGCCGTCACGAGCCCGGAGACGAGCCCTCAGCCCCGGGTGTATTTCCAAACGCCGGCCGGCACCACGGAGGAGCCCGAGACCCCCGTTCGTAAGCAGGGACGCGTCACCGTCAAATACGACCGCAAGGAACTGAGGAAAAGACTCAACTTGGAGGAGTGGATCATCGACCAGCTAACGGACCTCTACGACTGCGAGGTACGGTCCCGGCATTGTAAAACACCCCGCCGATCGAAGCGATCGATCGGGCAGTCCTGCTAAGTAACACACAGTAGGCCCTTTTTTGTCACCGATCATGTGGCCTCTTTCGCTTTTATAGAGTCAGGGTCGTGTGCATGAGGGGATTGTAGCAACGATTAACCAAGGCGAATGAATGAAACACAATCAACTCATCGTGTACCCGCTCGTGCAACTCCAGGTTGGCTATTCATAGCTCATGTCGCCTTTATAGGCAAGCCCCGAGAAGGGGAGGCTGCTCTGCCATCTCATTGGCTGAGAGATCTTTAAAGCACACCTGTGCAATATCCATCCAGCACTGCAAATATGATCTTTGCAAAATATTTTTTTCCCCCCACTTTCAGACCCCAAAGCAAGCCACACTTTTAAACCCGCAAGTTTTTAGCCAGACAGGAAATATGTGAAAACGGTGGTGGTGGTGGTGGTGGTGGTGAGAGGGGGCTTCCTGTGAGGGCCCCACTCGAAAAGCCCATCAAAGCCACGCTGGTGTCGTAACCTTCAGTCACTGGTAAGCTCGGAAGCTCATGTCAACTTCACTGAGCTGGCAATGACCCACATGCTATTCCGAGTGTGAAGAATGCTTAGCAGGTTGGGAGTTTTCCCTCAAGAGCGACAGTGAGTGAGCAGGGCGGGGGCACACCTGGTTAACATGGATCCTGTCTATGTTCTGTTATTGTGTGGCCTATCCAACGGCCAGAAAGTGTCGGTGGGGGGAACTCTAAACACCACTTAAGGTGATTAAGTGACCCGCAGAGGCTTTTGGGATCAATGTGCTTTGACTGTCTGCCAATAATGGATTTCAGATGCACGTCTGAAACTCGGATAGGCAGAATAAAAAGTACATGGACACAAACGATTGGTTGGGGAAGATAAGGGGAAATCTGTGGGTGGTTGCAGCCTCAAGAGTTTGCCTTGCATTCTTCGGGGAAGACGGGTTTTGGAGTGAGTCTGTTGGAATTTCTGAGCGTTTGTCAGGTCAGAGGCCATTGAGGTTGTTTATCCAGAAGACATGCAGTGATTCCCGTGACTTGGTTAAATCAAGGTCGGGGAACACTGCCTCACTGGACCTTATTTACAGTCCCATCCAAAAGTATTGGAGCGGCAAACTCAATTCCTTTGTTTTTGTTATATGCTGAAGACATTTGGATTTCCGATCAAAAGGTGAATGTCATATGGATGTTTATAATTCCGGTTTAGATTTCATGGGGTTGACATGTAAATGTGTGAAGCAACCCAGGACTGAGCACCTTTGGTTTTAAAGCCACTCATTTTTCAAGTACCGTAAGCTAACGTATTAGCACGGATATTATTAGATGAACGGAAAGTTTAATATTTGGAAGGGTAACCCTTACTTGCAATAACTGCATCAACCCTACAACCCGGGCGGCCGGGTAGTCCAGTGGTTAGCACATCGGCCTCACAGTGCAGAGGTACCGGGTTCGATTCCAGCTCCGGCCTCCCTGTGTGGAGTTTGCATGTTCTCCCCCGGGCCTGTGTGGGTTTTCTCCGGGTGCTCCGGTTTCCTCCCACATTCCAAAAATATGCATGGCAGGCTGATTGAACACTCTAAATTGTCCCTAGGTGTGAGTGTGAGCATGGATGGTTGTTCATCTCTGTGTGCCCTGCGATTGGCTGGCACCCGATTCAGGGTGTCCCCCGCCTACTGCCCGAAGACAGCTGGGATAGGCTCCAGCACCCACCGCGACCCTCGTGAGGATCAAGCGGCTCGGAAGATGAATGAATGAATGAACCCTACAACCCAAAGACATCACCAGACTGTTGGGTTCTTAATTTGAAATGCTTTTACGGGCCTTTACTGCATCCTCTTGTCAGTTCTTGTTTGTTTTTGTGGGGTTCTCCCTTCAGTCTTTTCTCCAGCAAGAAAAATGAAGGGTGAAGTGGGATGCAAGTTTAATGAAGCAAGCTGGCAAGCTGTTGATCTGACCGACATGGACTGAGTCCAAGTGGGTGAGCTGACCACGAACAATGAAATTGGTCCGTCTCATCCAGCGATATCACACAGAATGGGGGTTGGAACTTTGTTCGAGCAAGAAAGTTCCTGCAACTCAGTGACGGCAGTGGGTGAAGAACACTCGGAGAATTTAGGATTCTCGTCCAAGGGAATAAATCTAGGAGAAAATCCTTTGTGTCCGTTGAGTTGCTCAACATTTGTCACGTACAAGAGCTGCTTACGGTATCTTTTCGGCGCGAGCTGTGAAGCAGCGCAACCAGAGAGGCTGCGTGAACCCTGGCACGTTCGTCTTCCTCCCCTTTTGTTAGCCACGTGCGTCCTTATTAGGGTTTGACAGAGGCTATTTAGACGATTGATGTACTATTTTTTTTTTTAAGGCTTGGAGTTGATTCCAAAAGGGATTTGGGAATGTTCCTCCTTCAAATAACTCCTTGAAAGAACGCCACCGGTTGCCAATTGCGCTGGCGCTCCTGCCTGCCAACATGTCGGATGTTCATCCAGCCACCTGCTACATCATTGTGTAGAGGAGGGAGACTAGCACCATGGCAACCAGGCGTGTTCATGTTCTACCCCTTTAGTCACGTCTCCCTTTAAAAAGAAAAAGGGAAAAAAAGTCACCCACCTCCTGTCCGACTAATCTTTCAGGATTATAGCTTTATACCTTTAACAAGCGTTTAACTAAAAGTACTCGTATAATCAATTTTGCCCATTGAAATATCATTTATCAATAAACTGGGCATTCAGACATCAAGGCAGTACCGTCATTATCATTTAGGTATTCCGATATGGAAGTAAAATGTGCGGACTGTTGCGAATGAAGTCATCCAAAACGATGCTACGCTAGCATGTTAACATTAGCTAACATGACTTGTGGCAGTTTCTTGAGTCACGAGTGACATGGTGTGAATTGATTTGAAACAATTTCAGCATAAAGAACGGCTGTATTACTCACATTGTTATTGTACGATAGTCAGCGTTTCACAACACAAGAACGAAATTAAATTAAGAAAGAATTAACACAAGAATGACGTTTTGTTTCCTCTTCCTGAGCCGACGTAATTGGGCCCCATTTAGATCACAAGAAGACTGTTGATTTTAATCTTAATTAACTTAATTATGCCACGTCTTCAATACAGACGCGGTGTCTAGGAAGGCCAAAACCGTCCTCACACAAAAACACACGGAACCACACGACATGCCGAGTTGCCTTCAAGCTAACACGTGAATACACAGTGATTGACTCGGCGGGCCAAAAAAGGGTTGTTGCACACCGGGAAGTGAAAGACCCCAGTGTGTTCCTACAAGCAAAGACGCCCCCCCACGCCCCTCACCAAGACACACACATTTGTGTTAATGGTTTACACGTGGCTCCATGCAGTGCACACGGTTCCAGTTGGATGATGGCGTGGGGTGAGTCAGCGTGTAGTGTGTTTTGAAATGGAGGAGTCACAAGGAGTGTAGGTGACTAAGTGTGTGTGGATTCCTTGAGTAAGGTTTGTGAGCTAGCGCAACAAATGCAGAGATTGAAGAATTAGCGAGAAAGATGGAAAACAAGGGATGTGAGTCATTAAGCGGAATGTTTAGACAGGAAGGGAGACCAAGTGAAGAAGTACCCGACAACAAGTATAAAACAACCCACTGCATTTTCCCTATGACTTCATGAGACATAATTGTCAGTACTATAAATGAAGATCATAATTTTATATCACGTCTGCCTCACATTGCAGAGGTCCAGCGTTCGATTCCAGACTTCCTGTGTGGAGTTAGCATGCTCTCATATGAGTACGTGGGTTTTCTCCAGGTACTCCGGTATCCTCCCACATTCCAAAAACATGCAGGGCAAGCTAATGGAAGTCTCTAAATCGTCTCTCTAGGTGTGACTGTCATTGTGTTTGTGAGTGGTTGTTTGTCTTTGCGTGCCCTGCGCTTGGCTGGCAGCCAGCGTAGTGTGTACCCCGCCTACTGCCCGAAAACAGCTGGGATAGGCTCCAGAACCGCCCGCGAGCCACGTCAGGATAAGCGGTGAAGTTTCGAGTGTATCGAATTCAATCGAATCGTCGTACTTGGAGGGATATATCTTTGAAGGAAATGCCACATTTACAGTACTGACAGGTTCTGTTTTGAAACACTTCTAATACTCAATTTGAATGAATATCAAGTTTTATAAAGGATCGTCGGAGATAGGCACTCAGAAATAACGACAAGACACTTCTGGCTACCAACAATAGGCACTTTATTGGTCCCACACAGAAATGATAACACAGTTCAAACAAGTTGTATGAAGCTAAAGAACTCTTACCGTGTGCCAGTAGGGTGGAGAGCCAACACCCTCAGCAGAGTGAGCTTCAATACGAGCTGGGCGTTTGTACGGTAACCCATAGCGGACTCTGCTGAAGTAGCATCGCTCCCCTCCTTTTATAATCAAGTGGCATTGATCTCAATCAAGTTTTGACAATTCAAACAAAGCAGACTATGAAGTCGTCAAGGCAGGCTAAATAGTTTATCTCTGAAGTCGTCAAAGCAGGCTCCAGAGTCCATCTCTGAAATTGCTTAGGCAAGCAAGTCACCAAGTCATGCAATCATCTCCAAGCAGTTTTTTTTCACTGAGAAGAAATACATTGATTAAAGAAAACATCACAAAATATCTTAATATACCAGGTTCATTCAAATGTATGTAAAATTAAACAAAAACAGAAAAGGCATTGCATCATACCTTCCAGAACTGAGCCATACGTATGTTCAACCGAATCCTTTCACACTCTAGGTATCAAAAATCATATTGAACTGTTTTATGTGGCGAGATACACATCCCACATCTCTCTTCCTCTCTCTAGTAGCTAGCAAACACATACACACACACACACACACACACACACATGCGCACACGCCACATATGCCCGTTTGTGTGTTTATATTATCTGTCTACATATGTTGCTGTACCGCTTGTGTTCAGCATTATAACGGCGCCATCTAGATGCTATTCATTAGCCTGTCTGTGGCTTTTCCCAATCTGTGTTAGCGCTGAACTACAGTTAGCTTCCAATGGAAAGTTATGTGGTTGTTTTAAATACACACAACATGTAGCTCTTTTTATTTTACTCTGTGTGTGGTGTGACAGTAAAAGTCAACTGGAGTGGCATTAAAACATCCTGGAGCCTCTATTTTGAAGAATTACTTATTCCGAGTTGAATATACGCTTTTGGTGGGATCCTAAAGGCACTGCGTGATTTTCTTCTCCGGGCTGGGTTGTTTGTCAAAATGCTGGCGTTGGCCGCGTTGAGCTGCGCGCACCGGTGACTTCACTCTTTCCAGTGTTGCCTTTCAAGTACTGGCTCGACTTGACGAGCTTGTCATTTTCTCTCGCGTCACACGGGCCGGCCTGTCAGCCAAGTGTGATGGGTTAAAGGAAATCGCTCAGAGACTGCATCCAAACAGTCACCAAATCGCAATTCGAAACCTTCGGCTGTGTCGCCAATGGTGACATAATGATAATCGGCATTAATCCTTGCTTGTGTGCATTTCTATTTCAATCTCCGTGTTATAGTCGTAGTGAGAATGAATGGGGGAAATTTGGTCATGGTTTGGACATCAATCTACACCAGGGGTGTCCAAACTTTTTGCCAAGGGGGCCAGATTTTATGTGGTAAAATGTTGGGGGGCCGACCTTGGCTGACATTCTTTACATTGAACAACAATATTGTTCAACAAATTTTAGTAAGGCAGTCTGTTTCACATTTACATTTTGAATTTAATTTCAACAATCTTAAGAATTTCTTTTGGTTCATTTGAAACAGGTATATCACATGCAACTGCTTATTCCCTTGACTTTTTCTTAAACAGACGTCTCCTGAGTGCAAATTGATTGAATTGAAACATAAAATGTATCACCATGACTTTTCAATAGTCACAAAACCTTTGACGCGAACAACAGGGAAATGAACAAGCAATACACATATCCACAACTGCAAGGATCATTTGAAATATGACATATCAGTCAATATAAACACGGAGTGATGTCTTGTTAACTCGTGAGTGATGCCCTCTAGTGTCTAAATGCCATTACTCATTTAGTGAATGCCATTACTCATTTAGCCACTAGAGGGAAGCAGTACTCTATGAAACATCACTCACCAGTCTACGAGACCTCAGTCAATGCAACACGTGTTCCATTGCGCCCAACCTGCGGGCCAGACGGCACTGATTTTATGACAGGGGCCGAGGGCCGGATGAAATTCGACCGCGGGCCGGATTTGGCCCGCGGGACGGACTTTGGACATGCCTGGTCTAAATGCTATTACTCATTTAGTGAATGCTATTACTCATTTAGCCACTAGAGGGAAGCAGTACTCTATGAAACATCACTCACCAGTCTACGAGACCTCAGTCAATGCAACACGTGTTCCATTGCGCCCAACCTGCGGGCCAGACGGCACTGATTTTATGACAGGGGCCGAGGGCCGGATGAAATTCGACCGCCGGCCGGATTTGGCTACCCGGGCCGGACTTTGAACATATGATCTACACTGTTCCTCGCAACAAATTAGCCATTTTTCTTTTTGCTAAAATGTTGCGAGCTGCTTAGAAAATATCAGTATGGTGTGCTGGACAGAATATGTCCTCCCTGCTTTGGTGCGGTGGAGGGCTGCCTGGCTAACATGCTCAGTCAAACACACGCATGCATGCACACACTCACGTTAAGTAAATATTACCAAAAAAAAAAAAAAAAAAGCGAATCACTGGGCCAGGGCAAAGAAAAAAAAAAGCGGAATCATTCAACCATTACATGGAGCAGTGATGACTTTGGGCATCATTTCATTCAACTATCGATGGTTGACAAAAAATGTTTTTGTACTCAAATTTGACGGCTGGTAGTGGAAGAGATTTGTATTTTTGGCCGACCGCAGTGCTCTAAAGTGAGTTATTTATGTTGTAAAAGCAACACATTGCCTGCACTCTCCGAGTATGACGACAAATGTTTCCTGGCATGCTTAACGGCAGGCAGCCTTTGTGGTTTGGGCCCTGCGTGTGGGACACGTCCATGACATTCAAGAGGCTCTGGAGGCCTGTTTGCATTTTTTATCTGCCCTGATGTTGCTGCGAGGCTCCGGCAGGCTGCATTGAATTCCGAGCTTTGTGTTGTTTTAGGTGAGTTTTTTTTTTTTTTTAAGGACATAAAGGCACTCGATGACGCGTGAGCAGAGTTGAACCGAAATAGCTTGTGTGAAACCCGTGTCGGGGCGCATGAGGGACGGTTGGGACGGACTTGCGACACCGTTTTGGATGCTGATAGACCAAATGCAGAACGTGGTGTCTGGCTTTCATCTGCCAGTAAATGAAAGATGAATGTTGGGGGGGGGGGAAGCACATTCAAGATGATTATTCATTCATTCATCTTCCGAGCCGCTTGATCCTCACTAGGGTCGCGGGGGGTGCTGGAGCCTATCCCAGCTGTCTTCGGGCAGTAGGCGGGGGACACCCTGAATCGGTTGCCAGCCAATCGCAGGGCACACAGAAACGAACAACCATTCGCACTCACACTCACACCGAGGGACAATTTAGAGTGTTCAATCAGCCTGCCACGCATGTTTTTGGAATGTGGGAGGAAACCGGAGCACCCGGAGAAAACCCACGCAAGCCCGGGGAGAACATGCAAACTCCACACAGGGAGGCCGGAGCTGGAATCGAACCCGGTACCTCTGCACTGTGAAGCCGACGTGCTAACCACTGGACTACCGGGCCGCCCAAGATGATTAATTGACACAAAGTGCATTGTGTTCAGGGCGGCCCGGTAGTCCAGTGGTTAGCACGTCGGCTTCACAGTGCAGAGGTAGCGGGTTCGATTCCAGCTCCGGCCTCCCTGTGTGGAGTTTGCATGTTCTCCCCGGGCCTGCGTGGGTTTTCTCCGGGTGCTCCGGTTTCCTCCCACATTCCAAAAATATGCATGGCAGGCTGATTGAACACTCTAAATTGTCCCTAGGTGTGAGTGTGAGCGTGGATGGTTGTTCGTCTATGAGTGCCCTGCGATTGGCTGGCAACCGATTCAGGGTGTCCCCCGCCTACTGCCCGAAGACGGCTGGGATGGGCTCCAGCACCCCCCGCGACCCTAGTGAGGATCAAGCGGTACGGAAGATGAATGAATGAATGAATGAATGCATTGTGTTCATTTTGGATTGTGGATTGTTAGACACAGAGGAAGATAAGAGGGGGGAAAAAAAATAAATTTGAACTGCATTTTCCTAAACGCCGCTTGCTCCTAATTCAGACCCCAAAAAAACCCAACCTGTATTTTCTTTGTAAATCTTTTCAGACATGAACGCAACTTTGCGTCACAGAAAAAGTTCACTTTCAAAAAGAAGAAAGCGATCTCTTGTTTGGTTGAGCTGTCTTCAGTCTCGGTGTCACATGATGACGGGGCATCCCGTGTTGGTCACATGTGTTTTGTAGCTACGGTCAAGTAACATCGTACGTCTGTGTTTGGCGCTGATGGGTAGCAGAAGAAAAAGTTTGCCGGAAAGTGAGACAAGGGGCATTGTTTAAGCGCCACGCGGCCGACTTTTTCCACCCCTTCCTGCTTCCCGTCGGCCTCCTGCCATCACTTCCCTGTCTGGTGCGTCCTCAGCCACCCCGTTATCTACCCGCCTTCGTCCCCTTTTGCTCTCAGCTTGACAAAACGTTGCTGTTGATGAAGCACAGCAGGCTAATCTCGAGCATGAGGGCAGCGTCCTGAAGTTTATTTTGGTCAATGAAATGTACCTTGATGTCAGCCAAGAGAAACTCGCATCACCCTTTTGGGGTCGAGGGGAGGGGGGGGGGGGTAATTTGTCCTCATGTTCGACCCTGAATAGATCTCAGAGCATCGCGTGCCTGTTCCTGCGTGCATTTGTTTACGCCGCCATATTGGACAGTATAGTGGCACCTGTGCGCCAAGGAATCACAATAGAGAATGATATAACGGATTTTTACCTGGGAGATTCATATTAGTAAAATAAAAATTAAGTCGGGGGCGGCCCGGTAGTCCAGTGGTTAGCACGTGGGCTTCACAGTGCAGAAGTACCGGGTTCGATTCCAGCTCCGGCCTCCCTGTGTGGAGTTTGCATGTTCTCCCCGGGCCTGCGTGGGTTTTCTCCGGGTGCTCCGGTTTCCTCCCACATTCCAAAAACATGCGTGGCAGGCTGATTGAACACTCTAAATTGTCCCTAGGTGTGAGTGTGAGTGCAAATGGTTGTTCGTTTCTGTGTGCCCTGCGATTGGCTGGCAACCGGTTCAGGGTGTCCCCCGCCTACTGCCCGAAGACGGCTGGCATAGGCTCCAGCACCCCCCGCGACCCTAGTGAGGATCAAGCGGTACGGAAGATGAATGAATGAATGAATGAATGAATGAAAAATTAAGTCGGTCATTTGGGATTCCTGTTTGGAATCACTTTCAGCAGTGTTGGAAGTGTACAACATTCAGGCTCACTCGGAGCTCAAATGAGTGGCTGGCTGACTCATGATCAGGATTTTCCAGTTAAAATGTTGGCCGAAAAACCCGCACTTGCTTCATCAACCGTATGGCAAAATGCGCCTGCAGTTTGTCTCTGCTGACCCACTTTTGTGTCTTAAGTCTAAATGCAGCGTGTTGTACATGACGGGTGTCGCGCTCTGCTCTTTTTCAACCGTAACTGGCGTTTGAGCTGTGCGCCACTGACGCCGCTTCTACTACACGCCAAGAGAAATCCGAACTGGGCCTTTCTGATCGTCTTACACGCGCAACTGACACGCACGCGCAATGACACGACGGCTCTGCGCCGTCACTTTTCATTCCCGCTGCGACTCGGCTGCCTCCGGCCGACTCACAGTATGTCTTGCCTCCGCCGCGACGGAGTAACGACGTGTTTGAAATCCAGTACTCGAGCACAGTGGTACTCAAAAGTTTTTTACATTGACCACCACCGCACAAATAACACGGCAGAGAGGTTTTATTCATCAAAAGTGTATTTATAAATGTTTAAAATCCAGTTTGGACACTTAATTGCGTGATTTTTTTCATACACCACTAGAGGGAGCCCTCGTAGCGCAAGTGATCCTCATACGAAGTGCAATATTCATTCTTAACGTGTTTTGTAGCTTCAATAAATTCTCCTTCTGCACATGAAATAAAGAGCTTAATGAAATTCCTTCTTGCAAATATTCTCTTTAATACCCGTCAGTTCATGAAATAAGACGCCTTCTTTAATCTGTCAGGCGTGTTTAGCAAAGTTTGACAAGGTTGCCAAACAGGATATAAGCTAATCTCCATAACGGCTTCCTGGCTTGCAAATTTTATTTCTTAATTTTTTTTTTCTTGGTTGCCCCTTTTAGACCCGTTGTGGATTACAAAATGACACCAGAAACACAACCCTAATGGATTTGTCGATTGCTGAACTCAAATGTCTCTTTCGTCAAGCCATCGTCACATTTTTTTCTTATCACTTGGGAAGCAAAGTGTACGTATTTTTTTTTTTTTCAAAACTGCTGAAGTGTGTAAATTTCTGTCAGCAATCTGTGAGTCAATCGCCTGCAAAGCAGCACAAAGGGCGCTCGAGGGAAGCAGACTAAAAGTCAGTCAGAGGGAGTGTTTTGGGAATCCTCCCTTGTGGATCTTTTCTTTGTTTCTCCTGCAGACTGTTGCAAACCATCCCGCCTCAGGCTGCCCGATTTCACGCAGGCTCTCCAATAGATTTCAAGTTGGACTTGCTGGGTTTGGAAATGGGTGGACGGACACAAAGGAAAAAGAAGCAAATGCCTATTTATTGCCTTCCAGAGTAGCACTTGGATACAATTTTTCTCTTTTTTTTTTGTGAGCGTGACACCAACCTGTCTGGGTGTGCTTGAGTGAAAATGTGTCTTCATGATATATTCATAAAAGAATGACGAGTGAATTCATGTGACACACAAGGAGCAGTGTTGGGTTTGTTTGGGGGTAGGGGGCAGGTTCACAGACAGCTGGTGCGAGCCTCTCGGGCTGAGGGAGAAGCGGAGAGATGCCAGAATCCTGGAGAAGCACGTCAATAATATAAGGCGGACGTTTCGGAAAAATATTCCACCTGTTGCTGAACGGAACCCTTCATAAATATTACTAAATATATTAGGCTTTATTACTTATTGTATTGTTGTTATTCTATTATTATAAATCTTATTAAAAATGTTATTATGATGAAGACCTGATTTGATGGAGGAGAAACGAGGGCAAATTTTGAAAAAGCGCCCAAAAAAATCTGGACAATGAGTTGCATCGCTGATTAAAAAAAAAACTGAAATAGTAAAACAATGTTGATCGATGTTATTTTTCAAAGTCGTTCAGCCCAAGCCAAAAGTGGGGAAACAACGTTCAAAGAAAGACCGCGAGAGAGCGTTTGAGTGATTTTTGTACGTGGTTTATTATTAGTTTTCTTTACCTTTCGTTGAGCTCGTCGATTGTTTGTTTCTCTACTTTTGGAAGAATGTCTCCCTCTAGAGGTTACAGTCGGCAGCTCACTTTTGGGAGGAAGGCCACAAATGACTGAACTGCTGCATTTTTAGTCAAGCACACAGACAGTTTTGGTATGAGCAACATTCACGACACTTTAGACAGGCTAAAATTAGAAAAGGCTGATGACATTATGCGCGCTCCTCCTCTTCTAGTTTTATACAGTTAAAAAAAAGTTGGGTGAACTCAAAACTTTCAGCCAACAAACCAATCAAATTTTAAGTTGGGCAATTCAACTATTTGAAGTATTATTCATTCATTGATTCATCTTCCGAGCCGCTTGATCCTCATTAGGGTCGCGGTGGGTGCTGGAGCCTATCCCAGCTGTCTTCGGGCAGTAGGCGGGGGACACCCTGAATCGGTTGCCAGCCAATCGCAGGGCACACAGAAACGAACAACCATTCGCAATCACACTCACACCTAGGGACAATTTAGAGTGTCCAATCAGCCTGCCACGCATGTTTTTGGAATGTGGGAGGAAACCGGAGCACCCGGAGAAAACCCACGGAGGCCCGGGGAGAACATGCAAACTCCACACAGGGAGGCCGGAGCTGGAATCAAACCCGGTACCTCCGCACTGTGAATCCGACGTGCTAACCACTGGACTACCGGGCCGCCCTATTTGAAGTATTATTGTTGTGAAAATTGGCTTGCTTTGTTGCGCGAACTAAAATTGTTCCAACTTAAATGACTGTTTTAGCCGCAAAATACACAATTTGACAGTGTGGTAACACTTTTTTTTTTTTTTTAATGAAAGCCTTGATTGATGGTGGCGTTCCCTCGCTCACTTTCTTCCCAGGAGGAGGCCATCCCAGAACTTGAGATCGATGTGGATGAACTGCTGGATATGCCCAGTGATGTGGAGCGGGCCGCCAGGGTCAAGGTAGGACAACGATCAGGGTGGTTTGATACCAGGGGTGCCCAAGTCCGGTCCCCGAGAACCCTTATCCAGCCTGTTTTAGATGTCCCCCCCCCCCTCCATCACACTTGATTCAAATGATCAAGATCGGTACCAGGCTTCTGCAAAGCTTGTCGAACCAGACTCGGGCAACTCTCATTTTGAACTCATTTTAAAGTGCATCCCGAGCTAAAATGGATCCATTCCTGTTTTGCAGGACTTACTGGTGGACTGCTTTAAACCCACTGAGGTAAGAACACCGTCCCTCTTGTTTCGAATGTTTTCTTTCCTACCGGGTTTGGTTCAAGTATGTCGTCTATGATGTAGGATTTCATCTCAGAGCTCCTGGACAAGATCCGAGGGATGCAGAAGCTTTCCACACCTCAGAAAAAATGATGGCATCTCCCTCCCTTCCATCGTCCTTCGTTCATCAGCCACCTCTCGTCTTCCTCGCACCCACCCTTCTCACCCGTTTTGTCACTCAAGTCATCAAGTGCTGGAGTTTAAGGGAAGACTAGTCATATTTTACTCGGCAGGTCAGGGGTTTAGTCATAAAGTTCATCGTCTGCTTTGTTTTTGGAGGTCGTTTTTCTACGCAAGTCCTTGCAGAGTTTAGGGGTGATCTTTAGTGTACACCACCAATGCCTCCTTTTTACCGCATTTACTGCATTGAAAGACTGATGAAGAAAAAAATCTGCACTCTGACCATCAACAATTATAAACGGTGTATTTTTAGACCAGCGTCCATCGAAAAAGAAAAGAAAAAGATCGTACTGTAGATGTGGCTAAAGTAGGTTTTCTTAAATTCCAGTGTGTGTTTTTCTGCCCTCTAATGTGCAGTGGGGTCGCGCATATTCTGGTTGCTAAATGTTACAATCATCATAGCACGTTTTCTTCATTTGACAGGTTTTTTTTTCTGCTGTTCTTTATGAGAAAGTTAATTTTTAGTAGGGCGGCCCGGTAGTCCAGTGGTTAGCACGTGGGATTCACAGTGCAGAGGTACCGGGTTCGATTCCAGCTCTGGCCTCCCTGTGTGGAGTTTGCATGTTCTCCCCGGGCCTGTGTGGGTTTTCTCCGGGTGCTCCGGTTTCCTCCCACATTCCAAAAACATGCGTGGCAGGCTGATTGGGCGCTCTAAATTGTCCCTAGGTGTGAGTGTGAGTGCGGATGGTTGTTCGTCTCTGTGTGCCCTGCGATTGGCTGGCAACCGGTTCAGGGTGTCCCCCGCCTACTGCCCGAAGACAGCTGGGATAGGCTCCAGCAACCCCCGCGACCCTAGTGAGGATCAAGCGGCTCAGAAGATGAATGAATGAATAATTTTTAGTAAAGGACTGGTTCCTCTTTTAGTTGATTTTTTTTTGGGGGGGGGCGGGTCACTCTGTCTTGCAGTCCCTCAACTAAGCTGCCTTGTTGTTTTTCTAATTATAATACTCTCCTATGTCACTCTTTATTCCTTTTTCTTGCTGCTGCTCTTGCTCCCTTTCTGGCCATTTTCAGCCCACTTCATTCTTTTGTGCTCAGCTCGTTGCGGTCACGCAAAGGTGGGAAGTGTCACCAGAACTGTGTCAGGATTTCATGATGTCATCAAAGTCACCAATCGCGTGACGGGTGTTAGCAAAGGTTCAATTTTGAACACTTTGAATACAACCCTTCACCCATCCCAGTCAAAATTGAGGACTGGAAAAGCATGAATCTGCACAGCTGTCTCTCAGCTGCGTTTCTAGCTGCAGCTGCCAGTTACATCAGAGAATGAGCCATTTGTCTCGAATCTCATGCCCGTCCGGTCCAGAGAGTGATCGGTGGTCAATAGGAGAAGCACAAACGTTTTGCTGTGATTCCTGTGACCAATCGCCAGCACCTGTGGCGGCGGCAGCAGGACAACGCCATCATGTGTGCGCGCCGTCTCATTCGTGTCCTCGCTCTCCTCCATTTTCATCCGCTTTTGCTTCTTTTCTTTAAGAAACAGATGTTGCCTTAGGTATTATTTATGTTACACAAACCAAATAAATGGAGGACTTTTTTTAAGGTGTAAAGTGTGTTACTGAGCTTTTTTTTAAAAAACGATATTCATATGTTTTGGCTTTTTTTATTGTTATTTTTAGAAGTGAGTGTTTAATACTTAGGCCTTGATACAGTGATATAGTTCTTGACATTTACCATTTGAATACTGGTCTGTTTTTAATGCGATCATGAAACGTCTTTCATGCTAGGCCATGGATTTACACAAACAAAAATCCAATCAGATGCTAATTCCTTTGGCTGTCCTTGTGTCATACCCAAACCGGCACTGTATGCAGGAAACTTTAAGATTGTACTACAAGAAGAGGCAAGGTCAACCAGAGTCACATACCTTTTTAGACTGTTCTGAATTTTTTTTTTTTACTGTTGGAGAAAATTGCAAAAAAAAAAAAATCAATTTACTGATTATTGGCATTGAGCCTAAATACAAGAGCTAAACAGTGCAGAAAGAAGCATGTGCTTTTTTTTGGACGATTGAATCAAGCCAACAAACAAATGTAGCAATATCAACAACAGGAATTGTTTTTGTCCACTTTTGTTACACTTTTATGCAACTTTAATAAAAACATGTAAAAGTGAAAGCTTGACTCGTGCCTTCGTCACTTGGATCCCTGGACACATGCAGTACATTGGCGCCACCTGGTGGTCAATTATCCTGTCTTGCATCCACATATAGAATTGGGAAGAGATAATTCAGCCGAAATGTATTACTTTGAAAGCGTAATACAGAAACACATGTAATAATTAATACGGTGAAAGGCATACATTTAAGTACAATTGTATTATTAACATTTCCTGGTACTTTCGGGTACAGAGGCGGCAAAACGTTTTTGAGGCGTGTTTTTGGTTACGACGCGACCGAAATCTGGTTCGCTATTGGTTCATCTAACTGGCGTGCTCGGATCTGATTGGCGGCCTCGACTAGGGTTAAGTGTCTGTTAAATTGATGACGCGGATGGGGGGGGGGGGGATAAACGGAATGCGCAGTTGTTTGGAGCAAAACAACTTTATCTGAATTTACTGATGTTTAGCAGCTAGCTAACTCCCATGATTGACAATAGCACCGGGACCTTGCTCTCTAGCAACTTTTAAAGTCTCAGCCGTTGAAGCTCTTTTGGAATCTTCCCATCAATCTAACAAATTATGATCCCAAATCACTTTATTAACAGTGCTGCAAATCAATAATAATGATTCCAATTCTTTCAAAACAAGCAGATCTGAAAATGAAACAAAGGTACACTGTTTCAATTTGATGAGTGCTTATTTCTTTCCTCCTCAAAGCTGTTTGCTGAGTTTGCGCGCCTGCCTCTCGCGGGCCTCGAAGGCCAACTTGGTCTCCATCAGCTCATCTAGCTGGCGGCGTATGTGCGCCATGTCCAGCTGCGAGGCCTCGCACTGCTGCCGCAGCGCCGACGACTCCACCCGTAGCTGCGTGGCGGCCAGCGACAGTTGCTCGCTGCGCTCGCGGCACTGCGTCTGCATCCAATTGGCGTCGCGCAGCAGCGACTCCACGCTCACCGCCACCGAGTCAAACTGGTCTTGCGACATTTCCTGGTCAGGAGGGAATGCATAATTTAAAGGTCAGGGTGGCAGTCCAGATAATTCTCTGAGGGTGGAATTGCGGATAAAGCCTTGTTGTGTAGTCAAGGTTTTAAAAGCCCCTGAACAAAAATTGCTTTTAATATCGGTTATTCAAGGATTAATATTGCTTTTGCATTACCAAACAACAATACCAAAACAAAATATGGATGTGACGGGCAGCCATTATTTGGAGTCACCATCCTTACATTCTGTCGTGTCTGTGACTTTGAGTGTGTATGGCTTTGAGTGAAAGTGCGTCGGCGAGTGTTGTAGACTGTTGTTCGCTCAGGTTAGCCAGTCTGCGTGTTGACTGTGCCTATTATGTGCTTATTGTCTTACTGTTTGTTGAATAAAGTTGTGGGTGCGTGACAATATGTTCTAACAAGCAGCGATAGGCTGTATGAAATTCGCTAATGATGATTAGCGATTGTAGACGACGTACCATTGTGTAAGCCAAATTCTGCTTATGTCACGTAGCAAGGTGGTGGTGGTGGACCCCAAAAAGCAGACAGGAGGGAGGAGCAGTGTGAACTCGACGAATTATATTTAATAAAACAGAAAAAACTGAATCCAAAACAAACAACGTGCTTACAACCAAAACTAATCCAAAGTAGCAAAACAAAACCATGACTGCGGAAAAAAACTAACAGAAACAAAACGCGAACAACGACCTGACACTGAGTGTTCGGGCTGGGAGTCCTTTTAAAGCCCTAATTACCTCTGACCAACAGGTGTGCAGCTACCGGGGGAGCCCAACAGTGCCACCTGTTGGTCCCTAAACCGACGTACCGACGACTACGTACCAATTGCTGTACTGCTTTTATTTTCTTTTTAAGTGTCCAATTATCTCTTCAAAATGTATGTTTCATATTTTGTACAGTTTGTATCTTGATAGTTTTAAAAAAATATGTGTAATCAAAAATAATAAAACATAACACATGAGTAGTAAGTGCTTGGTATACAGGTACTGGAAGTGTAATAATGCACTGTAAAAGAATTCAAAGCAACACATTTTGATAACATTTGAAGTTGGGCAGGTCAAGTAAAAATGTTCACATTTGCTGTTGTGAAAATTGTCTTTCCCTTATTTCACAACAAAGAATGGAACGGTTGTCCCTTCCATGTAAACCTCATTTTTTGCATGTAAACCCCATTTTAACGATAAAAACAACTTGCTTCCTTTATTGCGGTAACATTGTTTATTGAAATTTTGAAAAGAAATTGTTTCCACTGACACGACTATTTTAGCTGAAAACTACCAGTGGTGTTTGTTTTCCAATGTGGTAAACTTACCATGGATTCCAGAGTCAGATCTATAACAAGCCTGGTACTTGTCTTTTCAGACTCAATTTCCAGATGTTCCTCAGTCTGCTCCAGAGTGCTGCTGTTCTTTGGTCTCCTGTGTGGAAATCCTGGTGGCTGTATTTGAATAATAAATGAGAGATGAAATGCACAGCTTCTTTAGGCCATGGAAGAAGCGCGGTTCATTTTCTCGCGTCTCGTCCCGCGGCGTCCTCAGTGTCAACGTAATGTGAGCATGCTTTACCTCCGCGCCCAACTCGTCTGTTAATCCTAAGAGATTAAACACTTAAAAGAGAGCGAAAGGTAGCAGCGAGATGACAGCTGTAATCTTATTAAATCTATTTCCATTGATCTGTGGCTGTGGCTCCACTTCGTGACACTTGCAATGGCGATTCCATAAAAACCACCGCTTAGAAAATTCAACATGGCTCAATTTCACAAAATGTCTGCATTTTAAAGGTCAAATTGTCTCTTGTATGTTTCGAATGTCCAACTTTTTTTTGAGGGGGCCTTTAGGATTCTCATCGATGCACATTGTGCTGCTCATTCTGGCCACATGGGAGCAGTATAGGACAAACTACAGGACATGGTGACGTCACAATTCCTCGGCGGTCGCCTGACATGTTCTTCGCAGATTTATTATGACTTGTTCAATAAAGATTATTTAAAAAATGTTCTTCGCAGAAGCTAAAATATGTATGACTAAGCAATGTTATATAGTCTGGGTTGCTGTGTGCTTGTGTTCAATTTACCACGTTATACTAAGGCCACATAGATGCTAATTGTAAGGCGTACCGATAGCATTAAGAGCTAGCATTAAGCTATCAAACTAAAGGCTAAAATACGTAAACGTTTGAAATACACGCCATGTAATTCTTTGTTTGAAGTTCTACTTGACAGTGAACGTTGACTGCGGGTGGCGATAAACAACATGTAGTCTCTTCATTTAAGAATACTTAATCTCTAAATTACTGCTTGCATAGTGAGGTTAGTCGATGTCACCATACAGCGCTAGCATCTCATTTTTTTTGCACTCCCAAGTCAAAACTGCTCATACGGCCAGCGAGGTAAAAATGGTTTTAGGAATCCTCAACACTCAAAATACTCTCATGGAATGTTGATGACACAACTGATTGCAAATCAGCAACGCCCAAACTTCTGGACAGTCAAAATGAGACAAATGTCATTTTTCATCTGGCAACTAATGTCGAGAAAGCTTCCTTACATGGTTTGATGTCAAAATAAAAGAATGCGTTGCGAGTTGAAAATTTACTCAATGAAATGAAACAAAAGGTCAAAGGACATACCTGTAGATTTGACATTTTACAGTGATTATGTTCAAAACATCACTTGCCAGACTCATCAAATACATTAAAAACACTTGTATAGCCAATAGGTGTGGGTTTAAGTGCATACAAACAGTCATTACAAAAAAATAAAATAAAAGCATGTGCGTGTTCATCGCCGCATCACTGAGGCCTTGCAGGGCGGTTGAAAAAGGGCTCCGTCTCGGCGGCCGTCACCCCAGCCTCAGCGAAGAGCCCGCCGGTCGGCGCGCTCAGACCTCCTGTAATCACCTTGGACTGCGAGTTCTGGCGCCTCTGAATGATGACCAGCACGCCGATGAGGAGCCAAAAGAAGAAGTTGACCCACACGGCCGTCTTTAAGAGGAAGCGGACAGACGATTGGCAGGTAGCCGTGACGCAATTACAATAACGGGGAGTGAACGTCACGCTGACCTCGGCTTTCTGCAGGCCGCTGAAGAAATTGTCTCCTTTGATGGGATGGACCCATTTCTTAGTCTGGGCTCCCTCGCAGCTTCACGTGCATCCGACAGAAATATATTATTCATCTGTAATATCCCTCGGCAAAATGTCAGCGTGCAGACTTACCTGGTGATGTTGGGAACACCGTGAATCACCGAGTTGCAAAGCACATCTCGTCCGATCTTGAGCACGAAGCCTGAGATGAGCAGGAAGAAGAGGAAGACGCCGCACATGACCAACGCCGCATTCATCCACACATGCTCCCTGCGTTCATAGACAGATATGTGGACAGTGGTACCCCCGCTATATCGCGGTTCATCAGTGGTACCCCTTTATCGAGACACATGCATACACACGTATACACACACGTACATGTAAGGGTTTTTTTCATTACCTCTGAACGTTCCCGTCGATGAAGATGGCATATAACCAGTACAGAGACAGCGAGAAGCACAGCACAGCCACCATGATCGATATGGCCGAGACAAAGTAGCACACGGAAGCGGAGCTGGACACCTGAACCCCAATGATGCTTTCTGTTGCGTTGTAGCTCACAAGTCCGTAGAGCATGCACAAGCCTCCAAAATTACCCTGGAAGAGTTTGTAAACCAAATAGATGATACTCAAAATAACATTTGGCATGGGCCACAAGGTTAGTTTAAGAAAAAAAAAGGTGAAGGTGCGGGCAGAGTGAGAAGGGAGGGTGTTGTAGAATTTTCAGCTATATTCAAAGATACAAATAAACCATTAATAAAGAATAACACGATCTTCAAAACACTGTAGTGAATACAGATCATTCAATTTTAGAGGCAAAAATATTTTCTTCCACTTTGTGCTCTGTGGCCGATTTATGAAGACGTGGCGTTAAGGATCCTCAAATAACTGAAAAATAGTCACCTTACTACAGTTTTCCTTAATGCAGGGGTGGGCAATTATTTTTCCCGGGGGGGCCAAATGAGAAGCAGAGAATATTGTGGAGGGCCGGGCCAGAAGTTAGAAATAGAAAATAAAGAAGATAGCACAATGTCTTTGTATGCCGGTAATAATGTAATATTCTCCTCCACCATCACACTCAGCACCGGTTCTCCTCAAGGATGTGTACTGAGCCCCCTGTTGTTCACGCTCTACACATTTGACTGCTCTCCGACTCTTAACAGCGGTCCAGTTTGCGGAAAGTTTTTAACATGATAACTATCAAACCATTCTAGGAAATGTTCATTTACTCGAGCCACAAGCAATTCACTCTGAGCATAGAAATTGCCAGAATCGGACCGAGGAAGAATCGCTTCCTTGTTTTTCAAAGTCTCGTAGATTTGAGTCTTTCCAACTCCAGGCGTCTCCTGAATGTTTTGTACTTTGTTACCCGCTTCGTTTAATCAGAGACATTAGTCACTTTCCCTTCCATGGTCATTACTCTCTCCCTCTTTCTTCGTCTTCCCCTCCTTCCCTGTGCTCTGCAACTTGAAGTAACTGTGTCACCTGGTGTTGAAATACCTGTCATTACAGGTACAAACGAAATGAATGCAATCAAACCTTAATTGTGCACCAATTTTCGGCGGACCGGATTAAAAAGACCAACGGGCCGGATCCGGCCCGCGGGCCGTAGTTTGCCCACCACTGCCTTAACGCCTTTCACAGAAAGAAATTAATGAGACATTCATTCATTCATTCATTCATCTTCCGAGCCGCTTGATCCTCACTAGGGTCGCGGGGGTGCTGGAGCCTATCCCAGCTGTCTTCGGGCAGTAGACGGGGGACACCCTGAGACAATACAATCAATATATATTTGATTTTTTGAGTGATTTTAGTGAGTTTCAGAAAGTTGTCCTCTTTTATGCGGCCCACAAACAAAAACGTTTGGACACCCGTTGTAAACATTTCTTTGGCACACCTGGTATTTCATCTAAAGTACAGACTTATGCTTCGAGCTTCAAGTGTAAAGGTCCAGCTAGAACTGTTTTTTTCCATTTCGAATATTTGTGTGGTAAGTGTGGTCCTAGTTCATTGGATGTCATCATATAACTTTTTTTGCATCAGTCCATTGGATTCCTTTACTTTTATGTGATGTCATTTTCTCCCCCTTTGTTACCTTTTTTGTACTGTGTGTGTGTCATTGTTGTCTGTTTTTGTTTTTTACCTTTAGAACATCATTTTGTCCTAATGTGTTTTGAAAAAAAATATTTATATTTTTTTATCATCCGAAATTAGTTAGCTGGGTTATTGGGCTAAACTGTATTTTTTTTTCAATCACTATGTGACTCTGACGTTTAAGAAAGCACTTTTTAGGCGTGCGACTTAAAATTAAGTTTGTTTGCCTTATCTGTCGCTGCCACCACCCTCTGGAACTCTCGACCACAACACATTCGCATGTACTGACTGACCTCCAATCCATCAAATCATCTCTTCAAATTCACCTGTTCCGCAATGCTTTCAACACCTTTTCATCTCTTTCACCCATTTCTGCTTTGTTTTTCTTCTAAATGTGTGCGTTTTAAATCATGTACACTTGGCTTGAACGTGTGCATTTTTATCTTGTGTTTTAAACTCTTGTAATGTGTCTTTGAATACGATGAAACGCGCTTTCAAAATTAAATTATTATTATTACTACAATGAGACCTGTTTCGTTTGTTTGCGCCTTCCCGTGGGCCTGTAATTTTATTATTTGGGGAGAAACGGCAGCATCTGAACGTTTTCTGAGGGTGGGATGTTGCACGGTCCAGCATAATGGGCCACGAGGACTCTGTGGTCACATGATTGGATCTGAACCCATGACTGTTGTTATGACGCTCAATCTTGAAAAATAAATGCTACGGGTTGAGAAGAAAATTTACGATACCTTGGCTGGTTTGGGGGGGTTCTCAGAACTTTCGATCAAGGTAACTTTTACCCGGAAGGGGGTGGTGAGAATGCACATTTAAAGTTGTAAACGGCTTGTTGTCAAGTCACCTGGACGACGGTGAGGGACGCGGCGGTGACAATTCCGCAGACGAAGCAGCAGGCGTACAGGACCAGCTCCAGCAGTAACAACCCGGTGAGCGCCATCATCAAAACGCAGCTGCCAGATTCTTGTCCTCTGCGGCTGTGAGGACGGTGCGATTGAGGTGGGAAACATCCGGTAAATTGCATCAAAATAAAAGCTTTACGGAAGTGCTCGTTTGTGTATGTCCTAAACTACTCTGATTTTACAAATGGAAATTAATTATTGAATTAATATAAAGTGTTTCGTTTGCTTTTGCCCCCAAGTAAACACAGATTGTACAACACTGACATATTAATATAAAAATCTTCTTAGTACAATCTATTTATTAGTTCAATATTTTATGATCACGTTTTGTTACATCATAATTATGCGACAAATCTGACGTAGTTCATTGTGCGCCCGACTAGTGTTCAAAAGCTTTTGAAAATTTCACTTGCCCACTGTAATAAACCAAACTAAAATAAAATCTTATACGGTGGCTTAGAAGTAAATAATGATTAAAATATCCTGAATAAAGCCTATAAAGGAGTCCTGGGGCGTTTACAACTCCCCCCGTTTACAACCACTATGTATCTACCACATACGGCTAAATTTTGCCAAGCATCTTCCGTTTGGTCTTCCGTCCGTCTGGAAGCTCCCGCCGCCTTCCACAGGTCAGTCTTAGTACTACAACAAACATCAACATTTCAAGTTTTATCCTCAAAAAATGACATAGCAATAGATGTACCTTTTTTGTTATCCACAAGAAAATGATTCAACCGCAGAAAACGCATATATTTTCCCACTAGACAACACAACATAATCTTCTCTGTCACACAGGCCACCCCCGCCCCCCCCAAAAACATACCACCTCTTTGCAAAAGTATATCGTGAGCTACTAAATGTATTTTCATCCATCTATTAGTTTTCGCCACTTATCCTCCCTAGGGTAATGGCTAAGTCCTTCGACCCGACCCAGCTGACTTTTAGAGAGAAAGAGAGAGAGAGAATGAGTAAAACAACTAATCAGAGCAACTACTTGGGAATACTTACTGCCTAAAGAAGAGTGTACAGATCTTTTCAGTTATGTCCAGGTTGGTGGGATTGACAGAGTAAATGTCCTCCTTCAGTTTAAATTGACTGAACTTTGCTCAGATGTTCGTCACGTTGTGAGACAAACTTCTCTCTGAATCATTCTCCCTTCCCTCACATGGTACAAATGTGTGAAAAATGCAAACAATTCGTCAGACTGACTTGCTTGACACACTTGAACATTGGTTGTCATACACACGGATTAGCTCAGGGTTGCAAACTGCTCTCAAGCATTGCGAATCAGTTTGGGGTGATGTCAATGTGTGGAATCTCAAACAAGAGCTGTCATATGCCAACCTGGGAATTTGCTCCATCATTACTGTTTATGTTTGGGGTCGGGAGGAGAAAACTCATGCACAAATTTTCATCTTTGATGTTCTAATTTAGAGAGGATGGTCATCGTGCTTTGAATGGATCTGATGACTTTGTGTGAAATGTGTTTTTTTTTCCCCAGATAACATGTTGCATGCTTGTGTCCAAACGCATCCAGAAAATGTCTGACACACTGACACGCCTGACTTTTTTTTATTCTAGTTTGTTGCTCATATTAAACATTAAATTTTGCAAGTGTGTTTGAATGAGGCACAGATTTCAAGAATAGTCTCACTGTAGATTTGGAACAGAAAGCAACAGGTTACAATTCAAACCCAAATATTATACACATGCACTTGAAGATACGCCACAAATAAGATCTCACAAAAACAAATTGAGGAGCCACAACCCAAATAGCGGCAGGCCGAGCCCACTTAGACTTTGTTTCATTTTTTTACACCATTTAAAATATATTGTTCCAGTGAACAGACATTTTGATTATCAATCCACTCTAATTAATTTCCCTCATCTTGCTCCAGTAGTTCCTAAACGTCTTACAAAATACAATACATACAAAGATTGGGGGGAAAAAAATAAAATAAAAACAGAGACTGGACGAAAGTGTGTGAAAACAGCATGACGGAAACCCGTATGGTTTTAAACTTCAAATGTAGAGTTGAAACTCGTCTTATATGTCTGACGGAACACATTTAATCATGCATGTATGTTCATACAGTGGTGCCTTGAGATAAGAGTTGAATTAAATCGCCTTTAACCACTGAAATGAATGGAAATGTCATTAATTCTCTCCAGCCTTTCAAAAAAATACATTATGAAATATTGTATTTTATTAAAAACATATTGTAAACACAATCAACCGGAATTGAACAGTTTGTGCATTATGATTATTAATTTACTGTAATTGTGCAGCGCCCTCTGGTGTGTCTGTGCCTTGGCCACCTGGGGGCAGTATTATACAGACATCAATGAAGATGGTCCCAACTCCTCAGTAAGCCGCAGTAATTTGCCTGAGAGAATTGTTTTGTAATCGATCACTATCTGCCAACCTTTTGCTTGTTGTGAAGGCAGTTTGACTCATTCCTTGAAATAACTTGTGACGAGTCTTACTCATATCTCAAGGCATTGCAGTATTTAGGAAAAAAAACCCAAAACCTTGATTATAATTAGCCGACTGGACAACCGGGCAGTCTGAAGGCATCTGGTACGCTACTATCAAGCTTACAGATAATTTTGTATATTCCTTTCTTCCAGCAGGGGTCACTGTCTCTGCCTGTCCAAATGGCTGAGTGAAACTCCCTCAGGGCCACCTCAGACACTTCTATAAACCTTTCCGGGACCTGGAAATAGCAAGAGTGAAAGGTGAGTTAAATAATGGTGTTGTGCTCACATCCGATCTAGAAACATGAGCGGCTGAACCTTCCCGAGACATTAGATCATCTAAGTTAAAGATCTACCTGGTAGATGTTACTTTTGTTGTAATGCATGTTGAGTATGCGGTAAAGTTCTGTATCCCGGCCCACTTGCAGCTGACTCTCTCTACCCAAGCGAGGTGCACCATCCCTGCATCACACATACGGACCCAAAATAAGCATTTCAGTTCATGTCAATAGCATCACATTTGAACAGTACACAGTTGAAAAAAAAAAGAAAAAAAACTGACCGGGTTAAAGCCTCACGGACAGCCTGCCGTGCAAACCGCTCCATCTGGATATAGAAGAACTCTCTGAAGTTGCTGAACCACTTAATCATCTGGGAGGTCACGCAGCGGTTAAACTGGACAGACAACACATAGAAACACCAGTGGTGGGAAGTGACCAAGTACGAATACTTCCTTACTGTACCTAAAGTTCCTGTAAAGTGAAAATACTTACAGTACGTCTTGTAAATTTGACACACCACAGAGAAGAGCGTTGTTAATAACCTCACCCAATTTGCAAGTCTTTCCAATGTGGCTTCAAAATCATGAAAGTCACGCCGTTCTCTCCACGCTGGGCTTGGATGTGTCCGCTCAAAACACCCCTGCACACGACTGTCAATCAAATGCTACTTATACGACGTGGAAAAATGGATGCTAATTTGTCTAGCAGCTTTTTTTTTATGCTGACGCAGACGTCACATGTTTGAGCTGCGAAAATATATGGCGTGAATATGCAATATATCCCCTCGACATTGGGCTTTCCATGTCGCGGCAACGAGGCGTTCTAAATCAGCCATGCCAGGCTGAAGCCATGTGCACATGTTGTCTGTGTTGTCAAAAACAAAACAAAACTCACCTTTTTTTAAACTTCTCTCAGTGTAATGTGTGCACTCAGAGCAGACAATGAGGCACTCTAACGAAGCCACACCATCGGACTACCTGAAGGGATGTAGGCATAGCTAGCTAGCTGAACAATCTTTTTTCGACATAATTGCTGGACTGCAGAGTACGAGTACCGTTGCCACCTGGGACATAAAATGAACTGCTGGACACACATACACACACACACACACACACACACCTTGACATCAGGGAAGTATGTCTTGAGAGTGTTGGAGCTGGGATAGCGAGCGTAGAAGAACATGAGTTTGGCTTTCTTCAGGTGGCAAGGAGACAAACCCTCCTGAGTGTATACATGAGGCTAGTTAAGGAGAATTCGCTGGTCAATTCAGTCTACTTTTGTCCAATCGGATTTCCCCATCCGTGCGTTGCCATGTCAATCTAATCTGCCCACTTGCTTCAGAATCCTTTGCGCTGACCTTTGAAACTTCAACTATACAAGCAACGGGACTGCTTCTTTTACCAGATTTCAAATTCCTCCGCACAGGGCCACAGCGCTGGCTTTCGATTACATCATATTGATGATATATTTTTACGCATTGTTATTGATTGAAAACAAATCTATAAACTCTCTCAAACAGTCTGAAAAGTGTCGTAAAACTCCACCTCTTCCGTCACTCTGTGGTAGCCATGCAGCATCATGTCGCCTCAAGATTTAAAGTCGGAATATTTTTTGTACAATAAGTGCAAATAGTCAGGTCAGCTCCATTTGACTAATCCTATTTTGTTAGAAATGGATCGCTGTCATGCTTCGGTGCAGGAGGAACGGGTCAGCCACGAAGGACTGCAGACTCATTTTGTTTTAACAGATTTTTGTCTATAGCACGTCGGCTTCACAGTGCAGAGGTACCGGGTTCGATTCCAGCTCCGGCCTCCCTGTGTGGAATTTGCATGTTCTCCCCAGGCCTGCGTGGGTTTTCTCCAGGTACTCCGGTTTCCTCCCACATTTCAAAAACATGCGTGGCAGGCTGATTGAACACGCGAAATTGTCCCTAGGTGTGAGTGTGAGTGCGAATGATTGTTCGTAGACGGCTGGGATAGGCTCCAGCACCCCCCGCGACCCTAGTGAGGATCAAGCGGTTCGGAAAATGGATGGATGGATGGATTTTTGTCTGACTGGTGTGGTGTTGTTATGCAACGATATATGACTGCAATATGAGGTATTATACCAAGTGTTTTCCAACGATACATACAGTACATGACTCACAAAAAGTTAGCGATATTTGCCTTTTGGGTGAAATTTCAGGATGAGCCTAAAATGCATTCTAATATATATGCTGATATATATATAATCAGTATAAAATCTGGATTTTTTTGTAAAATATCACTTTTTTTCTTCAGGAACACAAGTAGTCACTCTTTGAGTACTCACCGATTCTGAGTATTTATTCATTCATTCATCTTCCGAGCCGCTTGATCCTCACTAGGGTCGCGGGGGGTGCTGGAGCCTATCCCAGCTGTCTTCGGGCAGTAGGCGGGGGAGACCCTGAATCGGTTGCCAGCCAATCGCAGGGCACACAGAAACGAACAACCATCCACGCTCACACGTAGGGACAATTTAGAGTGTTCAATCAGCCTGCCACGCATGTTTTTGGAATGTGGGAGGAAACCGGAGCACCCGGAGAAAACCCACGCAGGCCCAGGGAGAACATGCAAACTCCACACAGGGAGGCCGGAGCTGGAATCGAACCCGGTACCGCTGCACTGTGAAGCCGACGTGCTAACCACTGGGCTACCGGGCCGCCCGATTCTGAGTACTGATACCTGTATTACTTTTGATACATAAAAATGTATTGAACGACAAAACAAATGATGATTCGCCAATGTGTGAAACACTCGCATTACAGCGACAACTGCAGCCGAGGAAATCAGATTTTTTTGGGGGACATTTTGCTTTAAGTATCGGTGGCTGGTATCATAAGCCTCCTTAACTATCCGATACCTTAGGATAAAGCCGGTATGGGCCCGATACCGTGACCCAGACTCGCCCATACCTAGTATAAAAGTATAAAAGACAATCATACTGAATTTTTCTCGACAAAAGGATATTCCTCCTGAGCTCAGGAAAAGCTCTCCTCCATCCATCATCCCACCTCCCCTCACTCCCCTCTCTCTGCCGCCATGAGCGTGGCGCATAAGGGACGGCCCCAAATGACCGAGTAGGGGCAGCGGGGGAAAGGAAGGGTGTGTGGGGAACTCCAGGAAGGGGTCGGAGTTGAGGAAATCCTTGCGGGACGACGGGGGAAGAGGGGGCATCTGCGGGTGTTGGTGGAGCGAGCGGGAGAAAAGCTGCTGCATGGAGTAGTGGAGCAGCGGGAGGGCCAGAGGAGGGGCGGGGAAGGATGAGGAAGAGGAGGATGAAGAGGAAGATGAGGGCGGATGGGCAGAGGAGGGCTCCTTGGGTTGGGGCGCCGGGGCTAAGAGCAACGGAGGTCGAGGGAGATGCAGCGAAAGGTCGGGGTGACTTGGCAGAGGCGGGCTGAGAAAGGGGCGTGCCTTCTGGAGGTCGGGTGACTTTAGCGCCACCGGTGGCAAGGCCAAATCTGTGTTCTGGATGCCATGAGGAGGCAGGCTGTTCATGGTTTGAAGCGGTCTTTCTCTTTCTTCATCATTCCCACCTGGCCTCTCCTCGTCCTCCACTCTCGCCTCTCGGTCTTCCACGCCGGCTTGGCGACAGGACGGGTCGGTGTATAGCCGGAGGACGCGGTCGATGACTCTGGCCACGGCGCTGCCGAGCTCCAGCTTCAAAGCCTGGGCGAACTTGTGCCCCCCCTCGTCGTCTTCATCTTTTATCCCTCCATCCCAGTCCAACCAGAGGCCCACTCCCTCCGTCGCACCTTCACCTCGTCCTCGCTGCGTCCTCGCGCCATCTCTTTGCTTCTCTTCACTTTCCTTGAAGCTATAAAAAGGGGCGATAAGACAGAGGGGCTCGTTTTCCGCAGCACCTCCATCGAGTTCCTCGTCGTCGTCGTCAAACATCCGCTCGGCTGTGACCTCGTCCTCCGCATTTTTTCCATTTCCATTCCTTTTCCCTTCCTGTTCGTCTGTGTTGCTCTCCCCGAAGGCCCTCAGCACTTTCTCCTGCAGGGCTTGCAGTCTTTCCCTGGCCTCCTCCAGCTGCTCCTTCAGCTCCGCTCTCCTCCTCCTCCTCAGCTCCCTCCCTCCCCCACCACGCCTCGCGCCACCCTCCTCCAGCTTCATCCTCTTCAACCTCGCCAAATCCTGACTCCATTGGGGTCCCGCTCGCTTCTTACCCTCGTCGTCAGTCGACAAGCCCTCCTGGCCCTCTGTCTCTTCTCGCTCCACGGCCAGGTGCGCGCTTGGCGGGCCGCGAGGGGTTCTGCAGGACTGGCTGAGGTGCTGCTGGATGAGGGGGAAGCCGAGTGGTCTGAAGGCGTTCGGAGGAGGCCGGCCTCCACCTTGAAGCCCTCCGAGCACTTCTGCCGACAGGAGTTGGGGGGCAAACGGGTGGACTTGCGGGTTGGAATCATCGAAGAGGTCCGAGGGGGAGTCCATCACTGGGGGAAGAGTTTCAGAATGTAAATTTCGACGTGTTTTTGACTGAAGCTACCTCATGAGAAGACTCTCAAACTTTCTTCTGAGTTTCAAAATTTAGCCTGAGACTGTGAAAATCGTAAGGTGTAAGTCATTCTTGTAAGCCTCGGTGGCTGATAGCACAGAAACCATCAGTGTGAAACAAGAATGTGCTATAGCAGCACCCAACTGCCACCGTAACCATCTGGAGTTCACAAGTCATATTTATATCGTAACATCACAAAATCAGTTTTGGTCACACCGCATCAATTGAATGGCCACAATGCTGCTGCTTTTGGTGTGCGCGCCTTGGCCACCTAGCGGCAGGATAAGACATATGGGGAACTGTACTGTTCAGCCGTCTCAACTCCTCTCGGCTCATCAGCACGGCACTAATATTAGTCACTCTTGTCTGAGGATAAAGAATATATGACTGTGAGTATATTGTCTGTCCCCATGTGTCACTGGCTTCCGTTAAAGCACCGCAAAATAGATGCTATCAAGCATTAGCATAAAGACAGCAGATTTAACGGCTAAGCTCTGTGGAGGTTTGGAGTTACACAAGGTGGAATTCTTAGCACGTAAACAACTTGAAGACTCTTTTTGAAGACTTTAGACAAATTCGATGTCCGTGGAACAAAGGTTAGAATTGGAGAATTGGCCCCAAAATGCGTAGTGTGGAGAAGAGTCAGGTGGATGTTTAAGACATATGGGGAACTACACTGTTCAGCCGTCTCAACTCCCCTTGGCTCATCAGCGCGGCACTAATATTAGTCACTCTTGTCTGAGGATAAAGAATATATGAAGTTGAAGTTACACAAGGTGGAATTCTTAGCACGTAAACCGCTTGAAGACTCTTTTTGAAGACTTTTGACAAATTCGATGTCCGTGGAACAAAGGTTAGAATTGGAGAATTGGCCCCAAAATGCGTAGCGTGGAGAAGAGTCAGGTGGATGTTTAATTGTGACATTTCACTCTTCTCATCATCGCCAAATGTTCCCTCCTTCCTTCCTCTGTACACCTCCCACTCCCCCCCTCTCCCTCTTATCAGTTCAGACAGCTTGTTAAGCACTGTTTGATCAGAGTGTTTACCGTGACACACACACACACTCACACACAGGATGATTCACACAGTAGTGGGGCATGAGAGGCTTGTGAGAGGGCTAACAATGGTCAGTGGTCCTTTGGGAGTGAGATGGACTCAGAACACCACGTACGTGTGTATGCAAGCGCGTGTGTGTGTGTGTGTGCGAGTGATCAGTATAGTCCGATTTAGCTTTGATAACACCCTTAATCCACTTCAGATGGATACACTCACCGCACACAGAGATGGACGGACAAACGGACGGACGGATGGATGTAGGGATTGATAAGTGTGCATTTCGGGTCCCCTGGTGAAACACTAAGAGAATAATCCCCCTATAAATAGCTAAATATCAATTATTCAAATGCCCTCTCTTCCCTTCTATAACACAGCCCAGATGGCAGGCAGGCCAATGCGCTTATATGCGCCGGCCAGATTAGCTTTTTTAAAGCCAGCCGCAAAGCTGGCCAAAATATTAACGCTGAGCAATGGACATGAAAGCCATGTTGCTCGAGATTAGACTCAAGCAGCGAGTATTATTCACGATGCATGAATGATAAAATTTAAACAGATAGATACACCACAATAAACTGAATTTTACTTTGCTTGATCTGATCTAATCAAATGAGACTTTGCATTCACGTTCATCCTTGACTACAATTTTGAATGGAAATCTACTATCATGAAACCAAATAAATAAACACTTGGCAACATCTGTGTGTGTGTGTGTGTGTGTGTGCGTGTGTGTGTGTGTGCGTGCGTGTGTCTGTGCGCCCGGCGCGCCCCCCGACTGATTGGCAGCTGGACAGATGATGTCGCAGTGTGAAATCTATCTATTTTTTTTTCCTTGCAGAATATAAAACTTGCAAAATAAACTAGCAGGAAATAAATCACTTACTGTCAGACAGCAGAGCTCCAACGGGCTCTCACCGAGGCTTTTCGCTCAGGTGTCCGCTGACGTGCGCTCTTCCTCGGTCGACTGTCCTCAGCTGGCACCCGCGACTATGGTGGTGATGGTGGTGGTAGAAAAAAAAAAGAGGGGGGGGGAGAAAGGAGGAAGGGAAAAGGGGAGCTCGGACATGTGAGTCCACAGCTCTCCACAGCCGTGTTGTTTTGTGTTATTCAACCGCCCCCACTTGTGATCCACTTCTTCCCCTCCCTCAGGAAAGCAAATCTGTACCCGGCTGGCACAGTGTGTCATCATGCTCGAACGCCGCCGCTGCTGCTGCTGCTACTGATGTCCACTTGATGACTCTGCCCCGCCCATGTTGGCCTCATCAACGATGTACAAACAAGAAGAGATAGGTCGAGGTGACAATACTTAAGTAGAAGAATGCATACTCCAATCCGGTACTGACTTAACTCCTGTACTTGGCTTAAAAGTACAAAAAGTTTTTAAAAAATAGCAAGTTTGAAGTCCCCCCCCCCCACCACCCCCCTCTGGCCCCACTTCATTATCTCTCCTTTCCACTGTCATTGCCCTTCACATTAGCATCTCCTGTTTGTTGTCTCCCTCTGCTTCTGTCAGGCAACTCACCAAAAGCCCTCAGTTGTCATGGAACCAAGGCTGGAGAACAAAAGATGGACGCGGCTATGGGTGAGTTTATGGGGCTTTGGAGGGTGTGTGTGTGGAGGGACGGGGATGTGGATGAGGCTGACATGGAAGCAGGCACTCAATTAATATTAATAGGAATAATTGGGAGGTGGGGGATGCATGCAGAGGGAGGATGGCAGGAGATAACAAGGTCAATGATGGCTGCATCTGATCTAAATAACAAAGGACCGCGCACTGTGAGCGTGTGTGCGTTGAGGGAGAGAAATGCATGTGTGCGTTGAGGGAGAGAAATGCAATTGATGGCTAAAACAGTCCCCTAAAAAGGCGCAAATGGCTGACAGAAAACTACAGCCTGGAGTCTAAAATTGTGCGTCATTTCTCTCAGGTCTCCGATTATGTAAGCTACTCAAACACTAACCCTCTCATCCATCCATGTGCACATGCAGCCACTTTAGTCGGAGAGCTTATGAATACAGCGTCCAAGAGTGAGAGGTACAGTATAACAACAATTTGGAAAAAAAAAAACAGGGGAGGGGAAGTATAAAAGGATCAATAGATGGCATAAAGTGTATGTGCATTGATTTACTTACAGCGGAGCGCAATGGGGGTTGATGGAAACATGGGAGGGGAGCAGGAAATTGCAAGAAAACAGGATTAAGGTCATTTTTCATCCATTATCTAAAAGCAATCCACAACATATGCTTCTGTGGTTGCTACCTGCCTGGACTTTAGAGCATTTGCATTGTGCTACATTCGTGACGGATGACACACAAACGCACCGCCCATGTTTCTGCAGCTGAGCCCCTCACATTACCTCACATTACTTTCGTGTGGCTAAATAACACTCGTCGCGCTTATTGACTGGTTGCTTGCATTTATATCCAACCTTTCGCATGAGGAGAGTCCAATGTCACACATGAGAACGGGCAGCAGAAAAAGCATCATTACCGGGTCCACGTTTAATCCGTTCCGCGGCCACGCGCTTACCTCAAAATGCTCAAATCATCTTTCCCCATTGAAATGAAAGTAAATGCCTTTAATCTGTTCCATTCTCCCAAAACAACAACAAAAAACAAAGAAAAATAGCACTGTACGATACTTAATAAAAGCATTCAATAATGGCAGAACTAAATACAATGTAAAGAGTTAGCCAGCCACAATTTTCACTTCATTTCAATGGACATTGGGCAATTCCTCTTCGTGTGCACCCCTTGGCCACCTCGGGGCAGGATAATACAAACATGGATACATGGAGAGGGAGACTGACAGAAAATATCAGTAAACTTCAGTATTTTTTTTTCAGCAGAGCATTCAGAATATATGTCTGAGTATTGTTATATTGTCAGACTATCTGTGTTGCTGCACTGTTTGTTCACAATTCTATTCCTTTAAGTGGTACGCATCGCTGCTACTTGTTACCCTGTCTGTTTCCTCTTGTGTGTTTTGTGTGTTAGCATTAAGCTAGCGGACTTACAAATGAAGTTGTTTTTTTTTAAAAACACAATTCTCTTTTGTTTTATGTTTAGTTTGACAGCAAACCTCAATTGAGAGTGACAATCAACATTCATTCATTCATTCATTCATCTTCCGTACCGCTTGATCCTCACCAGGGTCGCGGGGGGTGCTGGAGCCTATCCCAGCTGTCTTCGGGCAGTAGGCGGGGGACACCCTGAATCGGTTGCCAGCCAATCGCAGGGCACACAGAGACGAACAACCATCCACGCTCACACTCACACCTAGGGACAATTTAGAGTGTTCAATCAGCCTGCCATGCATATTTTTGGAATGTGGGAGGAAACCGGAGCACCCGGAGAAAACCCACGCAGGCCCGGGGAGCACATGCAAACTCCACACAGGGAGGCCGGAGCTGGAATCGAACCCGGTACCTCTGCACTGTGAAGCCGACGTGCTAACCACTGGACTACCGGGCCGCACAATCAACATCTTTTTTCAATGTATTATTTATTATCTGTCAACCTGCAACTTGTTGTGCAGTGACTTCAATGCTACCATCATAACAACGCTTAAATCTTTTTTTTTTTTTTGCTCACAATTTAAAGTAAAAATTCGATTCTCTCCTATCGCAAGACACCACTGTACTGTGATTGTGTGTGTAAGAGAGAGACTCACGCTCAAAACTACACTGAAATAGCTGAGGGCAAGGTGAATGAAAACGAAACAGCCACAGACAGTGAATAAGCTCATAAAGACGGGGGGGGGTGTATCGTGTGTGTGTGTGTGTGTGTGTGTGTGTGTGTGTGTGTGTGTGTGTGTGTGTGTGTTGGATGGAGGGGGAAAGAGGAAGCAGCAGAAGGGGCCGGGGGCGTTGAACAAAAACAAAAAGCAAAGAGTGTAGCGGGCAACCAAAGGTGTCAGTATTTGGCGCGGTAGCGACCCGGACATGTAGGTCATAACGGCTGCTCCGCGTGTGACTAAAAACCAAACTGATGTACAGCGCGTTGGAAAGTGGGCCTCTCACCATGTGGCTGCGAGTGCGTGTGGTCAAAGGTTGGAGAAGCAGTTTTTACACGGACACACACACACACACAATGAATTAGCTTGCAAAGTTGCACATAACAGCTGCCCTCCTTGTCATACATGCACAGGTAATGCACCATGTATGGCACTAAATTATGCGCGGCACACACACACACACACACACGTCCCTCTTTTGATCCCTTGTGATAACACGCGCACGCACACGCGTGTGGTGATAAGCTATTATGCTCTCAGGCTGGAGTGTTTTGATGGTATAATTGCAGTGACCAGTGAGGAGAAAAAGGCAGGGATGGAAAGGGGGATGGTGACAGGGAAAAAAAAAGCGTGCTGACACTCTCAGCATGCTAATGTTATTCCTCCGTTTCATCCATCCATCCCTCCCTCTGACTCTTTGTCCGTTCACATTCTCGCTCCACGCAGGTAAAGCGGCGCAGAGAGACACAGCGAGGTAGAGGGATATGTAACAGGATAGAGCGGCGTTATCGCCCACTTTCATCCCTTCATCCTCTCCATAGTGCTCAAAACAAAAGTGCCAGGGAAAAAAAAAAAGATGGATGAATAGAGACCGAGGGGGGTGTTTCACTTTTTCCATCCCTTCCAACAATAAATGGATGATCTCTGCTTACCCTCTAATCGCATCCCTCCTTTCCCCCCCCTCCGTTATCTGCCGCTCCCGTACGAGCGTTCTTTCCTCTGCTTTTGTCAGCTCTCCATCTGTCTGTCCTTCCACTCATCCTTCACTCTCCGGGAAGGCTGCACGATGCCTCTGATATGCTCCCGCTGTTACCTCGCAAGCCGTCAAAACCCGTTTGTCCTACCCTCCTAACTTCACCTTGCGAATCTCATTCCATCTGATAAGAAGCACTCTGTGACGCAATTTCAAACGGTATTTATTAGGAAAACAGTGCAAATGACTTCATACACATAGTCAACAAGAAAACATGGGAAAAGGAGTCAGTGTGCCCATTGCGAGTGTTTACATTTTCATACATTTTGGACCAAATGAGCCAGTGGCCACCTATGCTAGTGTTTTAGAAGAAGAAGAAGAAGAAAACCTTTATTAGTCTCACAATGGAGAAATTCCCAATTCACAGCAGCAAAGTTATGAAAGTAAGAAGTAGAACAACAAAATATAGGAGCTGCTGGAAAGGCAGCCACTCTCGCGGCGCCATTTTGAAGTCAAAATAACAGAAATAACACAAGACAACACATAGGACACAGACAGTCGTTCAATCTTCACCAATTTTCTGCATACACTTTGTTGTCTGAAGCAGTTCGAGATGAAAGAGGAGAGGATCAAAGTGTCCTTTCTCCAGTGGATCAGAGACGTCATGCTGAAAATGTGCTACAAGCTAAGTTTTGAAAGCAAACACAAAGCTGTAGCATCCATTGACGAAAAGAGATTAGTTCACTTCTCCTGTCTCACGTAATCCGCTTCAAAGTCCAAGCCGCGACTCCCAGCTCCAAATCCGCATCGGCACTCCGCGCCAACGCTCCTTTCTTCTCATCGTCGACTCCTCAAGACCACCATCCATCCAGCCGCAGACCGTTCAACAGCACCGATCTCTCCGCTGAACAAAGCGGGGCTGTGAAAAATGCTGCCCATTACAGGCGCAAGACACAAGCGCCCCGGGACTGTCCAGCAACGACAGTCAAATGGCGCCGACATTCCTCCAGTCAAAAACAGTGCTGGTATACCCATGCTGCCGAGAAGGCGCAACCACCAAGCACAGAGTCTCCTCCTTGATGAATGTCGTGGCCAAAAAATGCTGAAAAAGGTCCACATCAAGTCCACACGACGTAACAACAAACACAAAGTGACAAAAGAAACACAAGAACAACAAAAAAAGCAAGGCTCATGAGAGCACTTGCTGACGGCTGCCTACTCGGGCGCCATCTTGACTTCAAAGTGACAGTCCTGAGAATTTGGAGATTCTTATTGTGTGTTTATTTTTTTTTCCCTCCCAAATGTTTGCTCCTTACGGGTCCTGCGCATGTGTGGGCGAGGTGCGTCCTTCCAGCAGCTTCTCTGCGTGTTCCAGATACTGAGCGATCATTCGAACGACAGCCTCCTTTCGCACTGGATCTGGATCGTCTGAAAACAAGAAATTACAGTTGAGAGGATCTCAAATCAGGTTTGACATTCAAGGCGAGACAAGGCCACTTTATTTAAATAGGAGCACATTTCACACAAGGCCACTCAATGTGCTTCACGCAACACCTAAAAGACATGATGAGGTTCAAACACATTTACCAACAAAACTTTTAAAACAAGACATTTTATCACAGCGTGAATTTAATTGTATAACATGCTTAAAAGGCCTTAATCAAAGCTATGAGAAAAAGGCATTGTTTTTAATCTGAATTTTAAAAATATTTAAACTTGAGGTTGACATCGCTTGCCTTGGCAACTTATTCCGTTTGTGTGCAGCATGACAGCTAAATGTAACTTCACCATGTTTGCTTTGAAACCTGGGCTCCACTCATTGTCTGCAGACCTCAGAGCCCTACTCGGTTTATACTCAATGAGCGTTTCCTTCATGTAACAAAGACCCAAACCATTCAATGATTTATTATAGCGCAGCAGCAGAATTTTAAAATCTATTTGGAAGCTGACTGGGAGCCAGTTTGAAGCCGAAAATGGTGAGTGTGGTAGTCACGGTCTATTTCAAAAGGCTCAACCCAGTGGGGTTTCCCCACAAAGGCCACCAAAGATAAACCATGACAACATGAGACTACACGCTTCATTCTGTTCGTCTGTGAAATTAATTTGCAGAACAGAACCAACTCCAAATCCATTTAGTGGAAAACAAAAAGCGGAACCTTGGGTTCAGCCAAGTTTAAGTATGGTCAGACATTGCTGTGAAATGGGCTGCAGCGCTTTCTTGAGTCAAGCTTCTGACTGAACCGATTAATTCACTGCTTGGTTGCAGTACAGCGTTTCTACCAGTAGAGTGTGCTAACAGACAATGACATCTTCATCGGGAGCATGACTTATATTTAGTAAAACGTTAATATTACGTTCAATCAACAGTAAGCGCGATGTTTAATTTAAGCTATTGAGTGTCGGACAATTTAGAGCATTAATTTGGTTTTTCATGTAAACAAAGAAACTACCAAATGAAAAATTTGACTATTCTTTCATCACAAAAAAGTTTAGTTTCTACCTTACTCCATTTTTTGTTTTTAGTACGCAGCAGTAGGAAATGGGTTGGTTCACCCAAATCGCCAATTTGGGAAGCATAAGAAATGTTTTATCAACAGTAACTTTGATGCTACTAAAAATTTCTGCTTTGGTGATGTCTCGATAATGTGAACAGTCCTTTTGTTCTATAAAAAAAATTCAAACAATGAAAATGTGCTGTTGATGGCACAATATTAGATCAATAATTTCCAAATATTCACCAGTGTAACATTTTAAATTGAACAAACTTGAATAACTATTTGCATGCTCTTTAGTAGTAGTAATATTTAGTCGCCTGTGCACTCATCGTGCCGTGCATATGTGTACAGTACATCATCGCTTCTACTTCTAAATTTAAATAATGTCTTTTTCATTCTTGTGTGACATTCTTTGTTGTCACTTTAATGTGACAAACACTTTGTAACAGCAGAAGAAAAGACCAAAAGCTGCAACTATAAGACAAGACATTCTGTTCTCTCACCCTTCACTCCAGTCATGAGTATGTCTACCACAGTCCTGTATCCAGAAAGGGCAGCGCTCGCGTCTCCCTCCGCCTCCCTCGAAATGGCACACGTCAGCTCGGCGCTGGCTCGGTTCAAATACGTCGCCTCGTCTGCCAGATTGCTTAGCGGCAACAAAAATAACTCGGAATGGTCACCGCGAGATTTGCATCTGTCTGCGACGGATGTAGAAATGAGTGAGGAGAAAGAATCAGCGTTAAAGTCACTGCCAGATTTTTCTCATTTCAATTTTAGGCTTGTTGAGTGATCACCTTGTTTATAACAGGGATCAAAGACAGCCAGGTCATTGTCAGACAGCACCGGACAGAAATCCACCTTTGGTGGCAAGGTGCACCCTTCCGCCGCTGTGTCGGAAAGTGACTCCACCTCCTCCCGAGAGACTTGTGATGTGTGCGTTCTGGCTGGAGATGTCACTACAGGTGACAGAGGAGATTTTATTAACAACCGCTAACCTTTCCACATGTTGGACAGTGAAAACCCATTTATTGGGCGAGAGGGCATATTAGCAATGCTATTAGAGTAATTCTAAACAACTGCTCCTTTAACACACATGGAGCAGCAACACATTCAAACAATACTCACCACAGTGGACTGTAAAACCCATTAAAAGTCTGTGAAGTCAAGATGGCGCCCGAGTAGGCAGCCGTCAGCAAGTGCTCTCATGAGCCTTGCTTTTTTTGTTGTTCTTGTGTTTCTTTTGTCACTTTGTGTTTGTTGTTACGTCATGTGGACTTGATGTGGACCTTTTTCAGCATTTTTTGGCCACGACATTCATCAAGGAGGAGACTCTGTGCTTGGTGGTTGCGCCTTCTCGGCAGCATGGGTATACCAGCACTGTTTTTGACTGGAGGAATGTCGGCGCCATTTGACTGTCGTTGCTGGACAGTCCCGGGGCGCTTGTGTCTTGCGCCTGTAATGGGCAGCATTTTTCACAGCCCCGCTTTGTTCAGCGGAGAGATCGGTGCTGTTGAACGGTCTGCGGCTGGATGGATGGAGGTCTTGAGGAGCCGACGATGAGAAGAAAGGAGCGTTGGCGCGGAGTGCCGATGCGGATTTGGAGCTGGGAGTCGCGGCTTGGAGTTTGAAGCGGATTATGTGGGACAGGAGAAGTGAACTAATCTCTTTTCGTCAATGGACGCTACAGCTTCGTGTTTGCTTTCAAAACTTTGCTTGTAGCAGACGTGTGCACATTTTTCAGCATGATGTCTCTGATCCACTGGTGAAAGGACACTTTGATCCTCTCCTCTTTCATCTATAACTGCTTCAGACAACAAAGTGTATGCAGAAAAGTGGTGAAGATTGCACGACTGTCTCTGTCCCATGTGTTGTCTTGTGTTATTTTTGTTATTTTTGACTTAAAAATGGCGCCGCGAGAGTGGCTGCCTTTCCAGCAGCTCCTATTTTTTTGTTGTTCTACTTCTTCCTTTCATAACTTTGCTGCTGTGAATCTGGAATTTCTCCATTGCGAGACTAATAAAGGTTTTCTTAATCTTAATCTTAAAAAAAGGATCTGAAAAGTCTGCACAGAAGATGAAACGTACCTCTGTCGTCCAGCTCGGCATCCACACTGATGTCTCCTTCCGCTTCACTCATCTCGGTGTAGGCCTCGGTCGCCAATTCTGGCTTTCCCACGTCAATCCCCAGGTTGGTGCCCAAGTCCTGGGGCAAAGGGGGCGCCTCCCTGCCCGTCTCCTCCTCTGCCGGCTCGCAGTCTGAGGCTCTCCGCTTGGGGAGGGGGATGAGAGGAGGAGGTAACTCAGGGAAGGGCTCATGTGGCCTTGTGACATCTCCATCCTGAGGAGGACAAAATAGAGGCTGTTTTGTCATGCGCTCATTGTCTACTCTTTAACAAATAGACAACATTTAAACACAGTTTTCTTCCTTTACTCCAGCTGTTTCTGGAGACAATGGTCTTGCTGGGGAAAAAAAAGTGTTTATTTTGTTGTCACATCCCTGCTTTGTTTGTGTACACTGACCCTGAAGAAGTCTCGGAGCTGTGGGCTGTTGTAGAGTGCAGGTATGCTCATAGAGAAGACGAGCATGTCTTCCGCAGCCTTCCTCCTCTCCTCAATCACAGCCTCATCGAACCTTCCTAGAAACACAAATGCAGGTTTAATTGGTGGAGACGAACTGTAACTAGCAATGACAGAAGCGTGGTTAGTTTAACGATAATGGAGTGATGGACTGATGACACATTTGGTCAACTTGAAATAATGATATAACGATGATGTAATGACGGACTGATGATGAAGAACGGGTTGCGTGGCCGCTGACCAATGAGGAGTCATGCACCAGCAAAGTTTACTGCTGTGCCCACCTCTGCCAAAGATTTGCGCTGGTGGAAACGGCGGGAATTCCTCATCTCTTCGGAACAGGTTCTTGTGAGTGTTGGCCAGCTCGGTATGGAGCTTCTTCAGCTCCGAGTACCTCGTCCACACGACCACCTCCTTCACGTCCTCTGGGCAAGGCTTGGGCACAAACTAGATGGTAAAAGAATCAAATTCCTGTTGAGTATGAACATGCATTTGCTACATTTGAGTGCGGGTGAACAAGTCAGGAGGTTGGATTTGCCAAACAAGATCAAGGCCACCGTCACGAATGTTAAGCTATGAACAATTAATAATTCCCTTTGTGTCTAAAGGAATTTCCAAAGCACTTCTCATGAATTAATCACAAGTTCTCTACACTAAAGTAACTATGTGCCACACTTTGCATGTAAGAACAAGACTTGACTCACTCGTAAAAATGACTTTCAATCGAAATCAGGAAGTAATAAAATCATGAAAGTCTTGGTGGAAACAGGTAACATGGCACCATCGTGAGTGATTACAAAGTAGTTTTTACAGAACGTAACTGACCCGTCCAATAACTTTGTACTCCGTGTGTCCTTTCTCGTGCGTGCGTACGTCGGTGACGCTAAAGAACCGGTACAATTCTTCTTTCCGTGACATGTTCGATCTTGTCGAGAAATAAAATCAAAACAACGTTCGGACAGAGAGCATTAGCTCCCCCTCCGCCCCACGACTGACTTCCGGGTTTTGCTTACGTCAAAGCGTGCGCGATGACGTAGGCGGTTAACATCGAGGCAATATTTTTAGTACAGTATTCCTCCTTTGGTTAGAGATTTCATTGTTATTTTCCTTTTTATAATTAATGTATAGCAGTTTATATATTTGATTGATCGATAAGTGATACGTGCAATCATATTAAAATCTAATTTCCATACAGTGTTAAATTAATATAGTAAACCACAAACCCACTTGCTTTCGCTCGAGCTAAAAACGGACGGTCGTCCGGCGTAACAAAGACCACCTGGGGGGCGCTCAAAACAACAATACAACGGCTTGAAGTCAAGCCATTGTGCTGGTTAGAGTTTTATCCAACTAATACTGAAGTATTTATTTTCACGTTTCTTCCAGAAACAGTCCATTACAAGCTGTGTTTTTTTTCAAAACAAACGGGAAAAAAAGAATTTTTGGGGCCTCATCCTGTCTTAGACAACAGAACAAAGAGAGCAACAACAAACATACTCGGGAAGTCCACATATATGTCGATGCATGATTTCTGTCCGCAAACCTGCATTGTTGATAAAACAAAATACACAATTATTAAAGCGGATCAACGATTTTGATTTTTTTTTTTTGACGCTGAGAAAAAAGTAGCAGAGGATGGTTTCGATCCATCGACCTCTGGGTTATGGGCCCAGCACGCTTCCGCTGCGCCACTCTGCTCTGACAGTTTAAGACTTTTCAATCTCATTATAAATACGTATTGGAACGCGTGTAAGTGCAGTGAGGCCATAAAGCAATAATATGACATAACAACCCTTTGACTTTCTCTGTCTTATGCCATAAAAGTCCTCAACGGATGTCTTAATCTCCGCATAGTGTATTCTGGAATTGGAATGCAGGCCACGTTGGAAGAAAAGTTCAACTGTGCTCCAGTGTGATCGGTAACAATTACTTGAATACACGGCCCCTCAAATGGTAGGCCAGTCCAAACCGGTTTTTCGTGGGTGTGTGTGCGCGTGTGAGAACGTTTGCCTTGTGCAGGCAAAATAAACTCCCTCAGAGGGATCAGAAAGGAATTTCGAGCGAGACCCTGCATGTGGGCGCTCACGTGCATCTGCCTGGTCCTTCAGATTCGCATTGTACGCACCCACACATCTGAAATAACCTTTTAAAGGCTTATTCGTGTTGTTGTTTTCATGAAATTGATTTTTGCAAGCTTTATGCTGAAAAATATTTTTCCTTCATTCACCTAGTTCGCAAATTCCAGAACATATTGATGCGCCCCATGCCCTTCCCCTCTTTCCTTGAGCGCCACCTCGTTTCCGGGTTGATCTCTTCTCTTCCCGATATCTTTTATCTCCCTACAATGATGAGACTCGTGAAAAACTAGTTTTCTGCAGGGCGGCTTATATGTACTAGGTCAACATCTCTGTTACAGAAACTCAGCCAGGCGCACACAAACACGGTCGCTAGTTAAAAACAGCAACAGGTGGCACGTGTATTTGGCTTCTCCTGTCACGTCCAAGTCACGTGTTAGATTTTTAAAAATGACATTAGTACACATCATGTTCCTGATGACTTAATTAAAGCTTAAAGATCACCACTCTCGAGGGTTTGGTGATTGGATTGGATAAGCTTTATTGTCAAATGTACTGTGTGTAACATACAGCACAGATGAAATTTCTTCCATCTTAACATAAAACAAGAGGAGCCGCTGCGGGTGTCCGCGCCGCTATCAAAAGAAAAGTTAAAAAAAAAAGACAAAACAATACAAAACAACACATGAGACACAGACAATCGTGCACTCTTAACCACTTTCCTGCATACATTTTATCTGAAGCAGTTATAGATGAAAGAGGAGCGAATCAAAGTGTCCTTTTTACCAGTGGATCGAAGACGTCATGCTGCAATATGCACACTTCTCCTACAAGCTAAGCTTGAAAGTGTAAGTTGAGGGGTCAAAAGCAATAAGAAGCTGTAGCATCCATTATCGAAAAAGAGAGATTGACTCTCTTCTCCTGTCCCATGAAAGTCCGCTTCAATTCCAAGATGAACATTGATGAATTGGTTTCATGTGAAGACATATTTCAATGCATAGGCACAGAAAAAAAAGAGTTAATATCCAATACACCATTACACTTTAGTAAAATTGTAGATGTAAATAGCAGGAGTATGTAGAGAGGATTTTCCACTCTGCCAGGGTAATAAATAGGATGACGGTGGTTGAGTATCGCGGTTAGCGGAACTAGCTTTGGCTATTCCGAGCGCCATTAGCTTAAAGATTCATAGCGGCGGTACCTTCAAACTGGTAACATGAAGTAGCCAAAATGTTATGTCTAATAATGCACAGACAACCATGTGCTAACAAGAACTTTATTTGTCATAAGTAGTGTTTAATCATCGAGGCAAAGTAGTAAAGTCTATTAGTCGACTAATCAGTTGAACTCCAGTCAATTTATAAACCGATACTGCGATGAAACCGGAACCCCAAACATTTTATATGTGCACTACAAAATAAGATCAAAACCTTCGAAAAATACACAGATTAAAGCAATTCTCTGGCCTTAATTCTGGCCATCTGTGTTTTGAGTTTAATACGTCATTTCGTTCCCCGTCGAGTTCAATGCCAAGAATACACTCCAGCGGTACATCACATGTCATTTCTATTGGAGCTTTTCCCAGAACTACACTTGGGTCAATGTTAGTCATTTCAGTGTCATTACTTTCATATTGTTCCCTCTGCGGTGCTTTTCAAACTTCAACCGGTGATCCAATCAAACAGTTGATTGAAAGTGATTATATTTGGATTGACTTCGTCACAAGTTCTATTGAAACGCTTGATTGTGTCACAAGTTGTTGACCAAACGCTTCAGTGTTTGCTTTCGTACTCCTTCCGACGAAACCATTTTTTCCGGCTTTTCTCAAACCGGATCAACGGACACGCAGGACAGACTAGTAGGTGGCAACTATTGATACACCGTATCCGTTTTAGATGAAAATTTGCGAATCTGCTCGAAATAATTTTTATAGGGCGTCGTCTGAACTTGTTTTCTAGGAAGAGCGAGTCGCCACCCACAGCACGAGGGGGTGGGGGGCGACTTTCCAGGGCAGCTACATAAACACGCTGAGCTTCTTACCTCATCAGATTACAAACTGCTTGGAAAGGGTCGGCCAAATAAAGCTACGGGTTCATCATTTACACAACCCAGGTAAATACAATAATTTTATTCCCAGTTTTTACCAACACTTTACTATAAACGAACACGTGTCTCGATGACGTGTCGTTTGCGTCATTCTTTGTTTAACGTGTTAAAAATAGGGGGAAATATTATTTATCGGGAAAAACGGCACCCTCGCTGAGTAATCGGGCTGTCCATTCGACGCAATTGTTACACAAGTTTTAATATACACTGTATATATTTTTTTATTCAACCATTGGCTGGTTAGCACGCTAGCTAGCAACTTGGCTTCGTGCAACGTTCACTAACAATTACATCAGACAATTACTAATTGTCTGCGACGCACAGGTTAAAACAGGTTTATTATCGAAAAAGAGCCTCGAGGTAGGAAAGTAGAGAGCATTGAAGCTGTAGCGTCTTTAAAAACCCTCAACAAATTCTCAAAAGGCCATGAAAGTGGATTATTTTTGAATGACTCAAACGCTATAGTGGCTCTAAAGGCCATCGGATTTTTAGAATTTGAAAAACTTTTGCTCTAAAGTCTGTTAAAGTAAAATTTTACAAACATTTTAATACTTGGTCCAAAGGCCATTACAGAGGATTTTGAACATCTCTATTATCCACTGATATTTCATCTCTGGTTCCAGTCAAAGTCAGGGTTTGTCCAAAGTGACCCCTGAAGTTAAAGCAAAGTCATTTTGCCTTAACGACATCCACTCTGTGAATGTTTCCCCCCAGCACTCTTCAATAAAGATGAACTCTGACGTCGACATGAAGGATGTGGAACTCAGCGAGTTGGACACTGAGAAGCAGCCCATGACAGCCGATGGGCAGGTTGGCAGCAGTGAGAAAAATGGCAGCGTTAAGGTGAAGATTCCTGAGGATGAAGTGGCTTTCACAGGCCTGTCCAAAGAAGAACTCATGAAGGTGGCTGGCACTCCAGGGTAAGAGTCTCAACTCAAGTGTATTTCTCGAGCACTTTAAAACAGCCATCGCTGTATTCAAAGTGCTGTACATGGAGCAAATATCATAAACGCAACGATAAAACAAGAAATTAAGAAATGAAGACAGCAGAAACCACAAAACAGGAAAACTAAGATCAACTGTCTGCCATGCCGAATCAAATGCCAAAGAATACAAATGAGTTTTGAGGTTTAAAACTGGGCAGCGAAGGGGGCTTGCCAAATGTTCAGTGGGAGGTCATTCCAAAGAGAGGGACCAGCAACGGAAAAGGCTTGATCCCCTCTGAGTGTTCATAGTCTAAACAGCCGGGGGTACGTTCCAGACCCAACAAAATCGGCGAAAGTTCATCAGATAGACGTTTTTTTTATTGAAACGCATTTATTAAAGTTTTACAAAGTGTTCTTGCTTTAAGCTGTTTACTTATATGTACTTGTAACTCCCTGTTTAAAGTTTACTATAAAATTAATAGGTCAAACAAAAGAGAATTCAACATTGCATATTTCAACACCAAAATGTTACCCTTAACGTTTCCTTTTTTTTTTTTTTTTAGATGGGTGAGGACTCGCTGGGTGCTGCTCATCCTCTTCTGGCTGGGCTGGCTGGGCATGCTGGCCGGAGCCATCGCCATCATCGTCCAGGCACCGCGTTGCAAACCCATCCCAGAAATGAGGTGGTGGAACCACGGACCCCTTTACCAGATCTCGGACGCCGAGGCTTTCTCTGAAGGATTGGCAGGTGCTGTATATTTTGCATTGTGACTCAACATTAAGATTGCGAGATTGACCCTAGATAACTTCCTCAAAATAGCTAAAGACCTCATGTGTCCAGGGAGAAGGCTCCAGTTCTCACAGGCTGGCTTCATACTAAATTGCTGACACATGCGGTGTCTAAAGGTCTCACAGACACTAAAACGCTTGAGTCATTCCTTTAGTATCATGAGCTCTGATATCAGCTGAAGGTTAGGCAACTCCGGCCTTTTTTTATGTATGGCAAGCTATTCGGTTTAGACTTCTGCTATTTTACAGCTCAGCTCAGCACTTTGATTTCCACCCTTGGGTCCTCCTTTCTTTTATTATGTTGCGGGAGGGAGGCCCAGCCGTTCCAACCGATCTTTGGCAGGAGTCCAAGCACCACCCCGCATGTGACTTGTTCCCCCATGAAAGATCTTTTTGTGCTCACGCGGGTCGCCAGACAGCAAGGCGGAATTGTTCACCACCCACAAGTAACCTTCTTAACGTGCCAACATTCCCTCTCCTCTTTTGCTCGTCCCAGGTATTGAGAAAAAGCTGGACGATGTCAATCAGCTGAAAGTGAAAGGTTTGGTTCTCGGCCCTCTTCACACCGTGCAGGCCGACCAGCCGAGCACTCTCGACCTGAAAAAGATCGACCCGACTCAGGGGAGTGAGAAAGACCTGATCACTGTGCTGGAAAAGGCCCACAAGAAAGGTGGGTGCTCAGCCATGTTTCATGAGTTGAGTAACAATAGCGTAAAATGTTGCTCATCACAACCGTGAAGCACAGCAAGGAATCGACATTCCATTTAAAAATGATTCAAATTGGCTTTAGTAATAGTTTAAAAGTTGACTGTAGCAAAATGGATAATCCCAAATTGCTTTAAAATCATCATCATCATCTTCCGAACCGCTTGATCCTCACTAGGGTCGCGGGGGGTGCTGGAGCCGATCTCGGTTGTCTCCGGGCAGTAGGCGGGGGACACCCTGAATCGGTTGCCAACCAATCGCAGGGCACACAGAGACGAACAACCATTCACGCTCACACTCACACCTAGGGACAATTTAGAGTGTTCAATCAGCCTGCCACGCATGTTTTTGGAATGTGGGAGGAAACCGGAGCACCCGGAGAAAACCCACGCAGACCCGGGGAGAACATGCAAACTCCACACAGGGAGGCCGGAGCTGGAATCGAACCCGGTACCTCTGCACTGTGAAGCCGACGTGCTAATCACTGGACTACCGGGCCGCCCTGCTTTAAAATCCTTCTTGCAAAATCAAATTTTACAATCTATCTACAAAAAAAAGAATTCTTCCCTGACACAACTCGCCCATTTCCCATTTACCAGGGCTTTGGTGCCTTTTTCTTACACTTTGGGTTGTGACCGAAAAAGACCATTAAAAAAAAACAACAACATGGCGGCTAATATGTGAATCAAAAATTGTTGTTCAGTCATAACACTTGTTAAACACAGAAAAGAACCTATTCCATTTACCCAGGGGGTATACGTGTTGCTTCTGTTGTGCAGTACATGACAAGGTGGTAAAGTGGTTTCAAGTCTCGAACCAGGGTTGGAATAGTTTTAGATTTTTCAATGTAATTGGTTTTTATTTAGCTTTTCAGCTCAGTTTTATTTTTTTGAGCAGGCTTTTTAGTTTTAATCAGTTTGTATTTAAAAAAAATGCTTAATAGTAGTTTCGTCTTTATTAGTTTTTGTATTAGTTTTATTTTTTAATGCATGGAGTATTTATGGAGTGCAAGATGAAAAATCAGGTCTCGAACCAGGGTTGGAATGGTTTTAGATTTTTAAATGCAATTGGTTTTTGTTTAGCTTTTCAGCTCAGTTTTAATTTTTTTGAGCAGGCTTTTTAGTTTTAATCAGTTTGTATTTTAAAAAAATGCTTAATAGTAGTTTCGTCTTTATTAGTTTTTGTATTAGTTTTATTTTTTAATGCATGGAGTATTTATGGAGTGCAAGATGGGAAAAAAAAGGGTCTTTATTTATTGTGTCTTAAAGCCAATGACAACTCTCAAAACGACCTTCCTTCTTCTGTACCGATGTAAAGCGATCCCAAAATAAATTAATTCAAAATTATTGTCCCAGATGAAATCAAATGCCATTTTCGCAAGTACAGTTTTAGTGACTTTTACAGACACAAGTTGTAGTTTCAGTACCTTTTGGTTTTCATTTGTTTTTTTTCCCCCAATTGTAATCTGTTTTGTTTTTGTCCATTTTTATTGACGCTAATGTTGATCGGCACCATTGTCGTTAGGGAAGCATTGCTAATTGCGCTCCTTCTCATTTTAAGGTATTTCTGTGGTGCTCGACTTGACCCCAAACTACCGGGGAGCCTCCCCGTGGTTCAGCAGCGGCGACCTCAACGACGTGATGGACAGCGTCCAGGTCGAAGCCACTCACGTCTAAGCAATCCGCACAAAGAAACTCCTCTTGGTATTTCACGGCAGCTTAACGTCTCCCACGTTCTTGTCTTGCAGGCGGCGGCGGAGCACTGGCTCAATCTGGGCGTCGACGGCATCAAGGTCTCCGACCTCGCCACTGTCTCCAACTCTTCCGACTTATCTCGTTTGCTGGCCGTGGTTAAGGGCAATGACACAGAGGACGACGCCAACAAAAAGTAACAGCGCTTTGCCGCAAAGTAAACGGTTTGAGTAGGCGTTTTAGATCGAACTTTGAAAACGCAGGAAGTTGGGATTTGAGATGATTTCCAGGGCGTATGAGAAAGTTTACGTTTGGCAGGTAGACGCTGTAGCGCAGCGTGGAATGAAAAACATTCCAGCGCTGTAGGGGAGGGCTGGGTTCAGAAAGCGGCTTCAAAGTGAGCCCTTGTTTACCCCGCTGGATAGGGATTTTTATACAATGGACTAAAAAGTCAGCTGGTGCTCAAATTTATTACCTTCGAGTACACCCAAAAAAAAAAAAAAAAAATAAATAAATATATATATATATATATATAAATAACTAAATGGCAAACTCGTAGTGATGACCAACAGCCTTTTTTGTCTTGGCTGAACTGGGTCTAATTTTTCCAGGATGCTAATGGGCGTGGCCAAAGGCATCTCACCCGTCGAGATCTCCCGGCTGCTCAACACCTCCGGCGCTGATCTGGTGCTGTCGGACCTGCTTAGCGCCAATGGTCAAGGTAGGTTGTGAACGCTGCACGCTCGCCACCTCCGTCCAGTTTTGGCAATTGACCGCCAATTTTTCCCCAAAAAGGTGCGGAGCGCATCAAGATGCTGAACGACCTGCACTCCGAGCAAAGAAGTCTGGCCTGGGGTCTGGGCGCCGCCCAGCGGGAACAACTGTCCAAACGGGCCGCATCTCGGGCGCTGATCCGCCTCTACCAGCTGCTACTCTTCACCATGCCCGGAACGCCGGTCTTCAGCTACGGTGATGAGATTGGCCTTCAGATGCAGGTACGGCCATTTGAAGATTTGCTTTTTGCTTAGATTTTTTTGTGGGATGTTCCAGACTTGTCCACAATGGATAAAAATCTTGGCCATGGAGCTGTGTTTGCCAAGCTTCATTGAAACAAGTCACATATTTTGCATAGGAAAACCTCACAGCATAGTAACAAACCAAAAAATTAAATATTGCCAACGATCATGTATGTTACCTTCTGCCATCTAGTGGAAGAGCTTTGAATTGTTTTTTGATTAAAAAATAATGTCACCCCATGAATGGACCCAGGGTGATAATCACTGCTGTAGAGAGACCGAATAATTTTTTTTCACCTTCGCGACATATTTTAAGCACTTTTTAACCTCTTAAAACAAACTTCATAAATTAGTTCTGGGATGTTTGACACACCCGGTCAAAGTTTACTGTTCCAACACTACCCGCTTTCGTCTCACAAAACTACTAGCTTACAGCTAACATATAATGCGAAAGACCATACAGGGGCTAATGGAAATTAGCATTTCTTTTTATGGTAATTTAAGCAAGCAACTGCTACTACACGGAGCAGCAACAAATGCAGCGGCACAACGTGGTGCTATGATGAAGGCGCACAATTTTAAATTTGACTTTTCAAAAAAAAAAAAAAACAAATGAAGGAAAAGTACTTGTCAGTGAACGTTCACAAGTAGTATTTCAAACCTGTAAAGTAGCACAGGCATGAGTTACCTGTGATATAATGTGGAACACTCTCAGTCTAACGATGTTTGTACCCCCATCAGGGTGAAAAACCTCCCAAAATGGTTTGGGACCTCGAGAAAGACACTAAGGCTGAAGGAGCCACCGTCAATGAGACTACAGAGGTCAGCGCTGAAAGACGCTCAGTGTTTCTAAGTTTGGACGTTTGAGTTTTCACACCTGCCCCATTTTGCCCCCGTGCAGGCTGAGCGCGAGGAATACGTTGCCATGAGGACGTGGTTCAGATCTCTCAGTGACCTGCGAGGGAAAGAGCGCTCCCTCCTCCACGGCGACTACTACCCTCTCCACTCTTCCACCTCCTCGCTTGCATTCCTGCGCCTGTGGGACCAGAGCGAAAGATTTGTCACGGCGGTCAACTGGGGCGAAGCCTCAGAGACGCTCCGGCTCGCGCTGGCATCGACAGGCAAGTTCAGCCACGCTAGACTTTTTTGATTAATTTGTTCCCCCTTGTGTTTTTCTCCTTGGCGTGTGTACACTCATGGCCAACAACAGGGTACAATTGCGTACTACCGTAATTAATAGGGTTTCTGGGTTTGCTGGTATGCTTTATGATCAAAGTGAGTAATATGAATGCAGTTTCAAAACATACCAATAACGTATAAACTCTGCTTTTCACAGTTTTACTTGCCTTCTAAATGTCTTTATCTCTTTTGTTTTCTAACTGCTTTCACATGTTGCACTTCTTTATTATGTGAAGCACATTGAGTTCCCTTGTGTATGTGTACAGTGTATAATGCCCAAAATTCAAAGAAAAGACATCATCTAGTGGCCCAAAAAAGTACATTTAGCATAACATACCTGTACATGGATAATTAACAGAAATATTACACCGTCCCGACATGAAATTGCAAGGACAAACAATTCTTATTAGGTTAGCTGACTCTCAATCTGCACAATTGCTAACAACATGGCGTTATGTCCACATAATAAGTGCCGCAAACGGATGTCACAGATGCTAGCAAGCTAATGCGGTTAACTGTTCCACAACCGCATGTACCATTGTAACTGAAGGGTACCAGCACAGATCATGTTAATTAATTCCCTTTTCGTTATTAGCACAGCGCTGAGAAGTCATAAATTAGTTAAGTAAGGAGGAGTTATAAGGCAATCATGATGACATTTAGCTGGTTTGTTGCGATCAAACCTGAAATATATAGCCAAAAAAATGAGACATCCGTTTTGGCGCATATTCTTGAATCATTATCGACAATCATCATTGAAATGTTTTATGCATATCAAACAAATCTCTGAATTCACTTTCCGACGATTTTTTTCCCCCCCTACAGAAGGAATCGAGTTACCAAAAACTGCTACGGTCAAGTTGTCCACGGATCCAGAAATGGAGGCAGACTCCACAGTCGACTTGGACAAAATCACTTTGCGCCCTGGACAAGGTGTCCTCCTGCATTTCCCCTACACGGGCTGAAGATGGCGCTCAGTTGCAAGAAATTCAGCATTAGATTAAATCATTGTTTTACAAAGATTTTTCTGTTCGAAAGATTCACAGCATTTGTCTGGACAGGTTTCACACAACTAAATTTGATGAATGAATTATTCAATTATTGCGCATTGGCCAGTCCATTTGCATTTATTCAAAAGCTGGCTACGTTTCAGACATGCACTCAGTGAAAATGCAGATTGTTTACAAAAGTTTAACATTCCGTTATTGTTGTTTGGCTATTTCTCTGTGAGCTGTTTGGATTACTTTTTTTAAAGCAATTTTTAGTCATTTTGTTGTTTGAATATCAGATTGAAAGTTTTAGCCTGCGACTCGTGTATGTTGTTCTCACACTAAAGAGTTCCTGAAGAAATGTCCGCAAACGGAAAGGAATAAACCGAAAGTTCTGTACTGACTTGCGTCTACCTGTCGTGTGTGACAAACTGAAATCGCCACATGTTTATGCATTGCTTCGTGGCAGATCACTTTTCAAAATTAGAAATGTCTTCAACAGTAAATTCAGTATTTGTGTTCAACTTCTCAGCATCTTCTCAAATGTCAGAACAAGTGGAGGGAACTGTTAATTCAGATCCGCTGTGGTGTCAAAAGGGGAACTTCGTAGGTTACAAATGAATCAAACCCGACTCGTCGCCTTGGCCGCCTCCGTGCAAACCCGAGACCGACTCTCATTCTGACTCGCACCTTAATCTGACAATTTGAGTAAAATTATTTTTTTAACCAGAAGATGATGATGAATTATCACCTAGTTCGTTTGGAGGCAGTAAATGTTTTAACCTCATACTTGGTCTGATTTTTCTTGCAGAGGAGGAACACAACTTGTCTGTCTTCTTTTTTTTTGTTGAGAATTTTAAAGTAAATTTGGTGCATTTTTCGTTACTTTATGTCGCATACTTGTGCCCAACAAGAACCAAACAACTTTACCTTTGGGAATACCCATGCAACTGTACCTTAATGCTAACACAAACACGCTATATATTATTCACTCTGTTTAATTATTTACATTTATTGTGTTATTACTCTTTATAAAATCCAAAATTAAAGTGTGCCATAATGTTGCTAAGAAAAAATATTTTGAATTTAACAAGGTGAGCTTGGTAGAGGGAATGGAATGGATTCCTCTAATTTTTCTACTCGTAAATAGGAAAAATTACTTAGTTTGACAATGGCTTTAGTTGGATACCATTCATTGGATGCGAATACAATTCAAATGTCAATGTACAAAATAAAAACTATCAATAAATCACCAATTTGTTTAGTTACGTAAATTTTTGTATCTCTATGTCAGCTTAAAAGCTAATTCCACATGCAATACAATAGTGATTTTTAAAAGTTCTAATTACCGCTTCTATACCAGCTTGCTCGAAAGGTAAGCAATATAAGACGCACATTAATACATCTACGTTTTGTCGTCTATGTAGATTTTTTTTGGTGTCTGAAAATCCTTGAGTGTATTCAGGCCGTGTTAATCACTTGACAGTAATGTTTCATGGAATTTAATGATTCGTTTTTGCTACCCGCTACGTTATTGATAGCACATTAGCATTTAGCAGGCCTTGTTCTCCATGTGACTTTACACGTTTCAGCCACACACTTATGTTTGACTTAATTACAATAAATTGGGGAGATAAAGTAAAGAGAAAGAAGACGATCTAAATGTTTATCAGTCGTTGGTTATTTTATTTTTCAGGTGTTTACCGACGTATACGCTCGTCCGCCAGATGGTGCTGTTTCACCCGTTGACTTTTCATTAAAATTCGTTAAGAGGTAAAGTGGCCTCCCAATCAGGTGACTGTATCGTTCGTTTTTTCCATATTAAAGTGGCAGTTACTTAATGAGATCGATTTATAACTCGCGGTGCCAGATGAGCGCAGGTGACAACAGCCAGCAACAGCAAAGAAGAAAGCAAAGCACAGTTGGTGTGAAAAAGTGGTAAAGGAAGACAACGAGATGGAAAGAATGGGGTGGGGGGCATGTCGAGTTAAACATAGCCTAAAAGAGGGAGATCATCAGTGTTTGTTTCCTCAGGATGTGGTTACCACGACGACGAAAAGGCAAAGCGGCAACATCACTACACCGCGAGTCGCTTCTGACACCTGTCTCAAGTGTTAAGTGTGTGTTTGTGTGACAGAGAAAGAGCGATCAGTGCGGTTTACTGTGTACACGGCAGCTGCACCTGCGTCTGCCTTTTGTCTTAATTCTGTGTGACACTGCGTTTGTACTTATCATTTTAGGCGTGTGCAAACTTTCAGGTGACGCACAAAAAAGAGGCCGCTTGCGCAGAGAAGATGATCTCGACACAGGCCGTGAAAGACAAGACAGCAGAGAATGAGGACAACCTGCACAACACATGAGCGCCGAAAACTGGTAAAACCCAAACGACCAGAAAAAGTCAACCCAAGCTGTATGCAATTTGTCTTTCCACTCTTCTGCGCTTACTGTCCTGTCTTCCAATGGTGTCTGCTGACTTCATGCTTCATAACCATTGAACAAGTAGTATAATTTTTGTTCTTGCTTGTTAGCTTAACTTGAATTGTTTGTGCAGCTTTGTGCTTGAGCTCAGTGCTTTGGTGGATTTTACTATCCTTTCAGTTTGTGAAGATTTTTGGTCATGAACAGACAAGTTTCTCAGTTTTTAAAAATTGCGTGTGCACACTTAAAATGCCAGGTCGAAAGTAACCCAAATTGGGTGACATAGCTAACCCTGCGCTGGGTCCAAAAGGCACAGGGCCACTGCTGGGTTATTAATACCCAGCACATTGTGTCAAAATTTTTTATCCAACAAGGGGTAAAAATTACCCTACCAAGAAACGGGCTATGAGGTTTTCAGGAAATAGATTTACGACCAACATTTTCACCCAGTCAGGGGTCGCCACAGCAAGTCACTCACATGATATATTTAACGCAGTTTTTATTGGATGGATGGAGTTTTTACATCAAACGTTCTTCCTAAAAACCCGACCATTTTATCCAACCATCACTGTGAGTTGAACCCCACCCCTGTGGCTTTTAAAATAAAATGCAAGAAAATGAAATCCCCATATAAGTACTTTACATGGGCCTCGGTTCACCCTTTCAGCAAGTTTCCTAAAACACACTGTAAACACAGCAGGATATTATTCTTGTATTTAAGCCTTTCAGGGACAGCGCTTACTACAGTGTCACGTTAGGATGCATGAAGGGTTAAGGTAACATTTGGAAATGACATATCACACCCATTTTTTTTCTTAAATTAACGCAGCTAAAATGCTTCATAAAAAGCATAAATGTGCATTTTTCCTCATCTCTCCTAGCTGCAGTAAGCAAACAGCCACAATGGATGACTTTTGGTCCACTCAGGAATTTTCCAATCGCCATCTCCACCACCTCCAAAGACCCTCCTTCCACACGATCCCTGCAGTGGACTCCCCGCAGGACTCACCCCAGCAGTTTGGAAGTCAAGAGAAAAACCAAGTGACGTCTTTCTTTTCTGCAAGACGGAACGCGACCGCCTTCGATTGGTTGGAGAGCGGCGAAAAAGAGAGAAGCTGCGACGATCCGGAGGCGGGATTTTACAGCAACAGTAACTGGGAAGTAAATTCGGCTCAAAATTTTATTCCGGCTTTGAGTAAATGGAGACAAAGTATTGGAGAGTTCCAAAATTGGGATTTGGGGTCGAGCGGCGAGACCCCCAGCCCGTTATCGGAGGTTTCCTGGTGCCAGTCCACTCCACTGAGCCAAATAGTGCTCCCTCAAACTTTACCCACGCTGAATCCTCCCCAGGTGCCAGCCACCCAAAAATCTGATGCCTTCCTAGAAACTGTTCCACAGAGAAACGTCCTCGAGAGTCACTGGCCCATTTGGGGGGCCAAAGGAGAGCAGTTTGGGTCAGAGAAGTTCTTCAATCCCAACACCTGCTCGTCCGGCGCGCCACCCTTCCCATTCTCTCACCTGGAATCCTCCGTGCTCAGTCCTCCTCTCACGCCTTTGCCAGCCCTTTCTCACTCACCAGCCATGACGTGCACCCAGTCGCATTCGCAGGGAGGAAACGACAACTGGCCCCTCCACTTTTTTGTTTCCAACCCACAGCCACTGCCGTCGCGTAACTCCTCTGGGATGATGTGGACGTTACCCGCCGGGTCGGACGGGACCACGCAGGGCAACCTGACAGCCTCGCACTACATCAGAGGTACGATCGGTTGACGGGGGTATTCCTGCTGGAGATGTGAAAAGATTTTTGAATTGTGGAGACAAACTGTTTTTCCACTCTACCGTGCAGTTAGCGAGCTAGCAGAGTTGGACAATTAATTGAAATGTAATCAAAGAAAAACGATTAATGAGACCCCCAATTGGAATTTACTGTAAAACTGAACACACAACAAAAAGAATTTCACACATTACATATTTAAATACAAGACATCATTTTTATATTTAAGAATGTCGCCAGTGCTAATGCTAGCAGTCAATGTAAAATCCCATTAAACAGCTAATAGACAATTAGCATCGAGCTCCAGGAGTAATATTCCTTAGAATTCAGAGGTACGATCGGTTGACGGACGTATTCCTGCTGGAGATGTGAAAAGATTTTTGAATTGTGGAGACAAACTGTTTTTCCACTCTACCGTGCAGTTGGCGAGCTAGCAGAGTTGGACAATTAATTGAAATGTAATCAAAGAAAAACGATTAATGACCCCCAATTGGAATTTACTGTAAAACTGAACACACAACAAAAAGAATTTCACACATTACATATTTAAATACAAGACATCATTTTTATATTTAAGAATGTCGTCAGTGCTAATGCTAGCAGTCAATATAAAATCCCATTAAACAGCTAATAGACAATTAGCATCGAGCTCCAGGAGTAATATTCCTTAGAATTCAGAGGTACGATCGGTTGACGGACGTATTCCTGCTGGAGATGTGAAAAGATTTTTGAATTGTGGAGACAAACTGTTTTTCCACTCTACCGTGCAGTTGGCGAGCTAGCAGAGTTGGACAATTAATTGAAATGTAATCAAAGAAAAACGATTAATGACCCCCAATTGGAATTTACTGTAAAACTGAACACACAACAAAAAGAATTTCACACATTACATATTTAAATACAAGACATCATTTTTATATTTAAAAATGTCGCCAGTGCTAATGCTAGCAGTCAATGTAAAATCCCATTAAACAGCTAATAGACAATTAGCATCGAGCTCCAGGAGTAATATTCCTTCAAACAAAAATTAGTCACGCACAAAAACTGTATGAACACATACTGAGAAGTAATATAAAAATACTTCTCGGCATATATTCTTCTTAATCTGTTAAAAAAAATAGTATTAATAAAGCTATATATATAAAATGCTATTAATTTCAGTGATGATGCATTTTCATTCCATTCAATTTCAGTTATTTTTATTTTTCTTTCAATTTATTGTTATTATTTTTTTAAATTTCAGTAGTTTAATGAACACTACATTTTGAAATCAATGAATAATTGTGTATATTAATCCTATTTTCAATCGCAAATCAACCGTGACTATTATTTTTCTCATAATTGCCCAGCCCTCCTAGCTAGCTAGTTTAGCCTTCGCCCCCAATAAAAAAAATATTTAAAAAAGTGTCTTCCATCTCTTCATACAATTACAGAACAGCTGCTCTCACTTGGAAAGTCCTCTCTCAAATCACGCAGAAACCAGAGTCAAGCAGCACCAAGTCAGGCGACTGGAAGCGTTTCTTCCCATTGGGTAACCAAGTCTCACCCCATTTTGGGCCACAATTTTTTTTTCCTCCCCCTAGCAACACACTCACCATACTGCTTCTTCTTGTAGAAAGCCCAAACCTACACTGGAACTCCATTTCCCAGTCTCCTTCACTCTAGCCAGGAAAAGAGAGCTCACTATACACCTCGGCCCCTCCTCAACCCGGCCCGTGAAGGGACCGGCCTTTATTCCTCCTTTTCCTCCATTCAGCCAAGAGAGAAGGATCCGCAAGCTGCGGAAGCGTAAGTCTATTCACCAATCAAGAAGGTGAAAATGTGTGTGTAAAATCTGGAAAATAACGAAAGAAAGAATTATTGATTTATGCAGACTTATTCTGATAACACATATACAAAATCGGCTTTTAATTAGGAAAACAGTGATCAACATTTTATGACATGCTAATCCAGAAACTGAATAATAGAAAGGAGAAGAAAAACATTCAGCCATTCTCCGCACTGCCAATTTAAATTAATGTCCTATTATTGAACAGTCTTTATAAAATCGTATTCATCGACAAAATATACTGCAGATTAATCTCCATTTAAAAAAATAATTATTTGTAGCCTTTTAATGTGTGTTTATATAATATATATATATATATATAGAGAGAGAGAGAGAGCGAGAGAGCGAGAGAGAGAGAGAGAGAGAGAGAGAGTCTTTAATTATAACAATTATGCTTGATTTTCAGTGAGCGAAATTTTAAGCTAAAATCTTATATGTGCAATTATCATGAATTAATTTGAACAATATGGGTCGAGGGCGGCCCGGTAGTCCAGTGGTTAGCACGTCGGCTTCACAGTGCAGAGGTACCGGGTTCGATTCCAGCTCCGGCCTCCCTGTGTGGAGTTTGCATGTTCTCCCCGGGCCTGTGTGGGTTTTCTCCGGGTGCTCCGGTTTCCTCCCACAGCTGGGATAGGCTCCAGCACCCCCCGCGACCCTAGTGAGGATCAAGCGGTTCGGAAGATGAATGAATGAATGAATGAAATAGCCTTTGCTTCTTTAATGATAACATACACTCCTTGCTCCATAGGCTCAATTAGCATCTATGAGCATGGATATCTGAAGACTTAACAGGCATATATTCTTTATCCTCTGTGAAGAGTGACTGTACTATAAACCCGTATGTTTGTCCTATCTGGTGATAAAGAGGTGTGCACCAGAATGAGCAGCACAAAGCCCCACTTGTCTTGCTTTGGCCTTATTCATTCTTCATTTTTCTTATCCTGGACTCATGCTTTCATGTATCATTGCTTTTATTTTGAGACGTCTGACACCATTTGTCTTGGAGGGTAGCAAGATAAGGCTTCTTTAATTAGGAACCCGATAATGCCGACAATTGGCCTTTCTTTCTCCTCAGAATGATCAATATCGGCAGTGATTTCCAGGCGGAGGTCCCCGCGCTGAGCTTTGGCGAGGGCGGGGAAAAACCAAGCTGGGAACAGTCTCTGTGGAAGTCATGTGAGGCGATCACAGAGAGCCGCAAGACACAGGAACAAGGTGAACAGGTGTCCGCGCTGGAATGGTCTGAATATTCGCTAGGTTTACGACACAAAACATCTTTTTGTGGCCGCTCAGTGGAAAAGCTGCTGCTGCTGAGCAGCTCCGGTTGCTTTCCAGGAGGGGGCAGCAACATCGAGCTGGCCCTGCACTCTCTGCACGCCTGTCAGACCAACATCATGGTAGGTGCGGTCTGCGTCTTTTCGCATGTCGGTCATTGCATGCCTCACAGCTCAGCTGCTCTCCCATGCAGGCCGCGCTGGAGATGCTCCTGCTAACGGGGACATCACCGATAGAAGACTACCACTATGCCGGTAACCTTTGACCTCCACCTGCGCATCTGTATACATAGACCCTCCCCACAGCAAGTGACATTGGGCTTTAAAACAATGAATTAGTCGGCAAAGGAGAGCACCACTGTGGGTACAAAGGAGGTCTTTGTCTCCTCCCCCCGCACCCCCACCTCCCCACCACCTTTCCCCTTGTTGTGGTTCACTCTTACAATACCGCATTTGTCATCTTCTTGTCCAGGTAGTGACGTTTGGACCGAGAGTGAAAAGAGAACCTTCAACGAAGCCCTGAAAACTCATGGGAAAAACTTCTCGCTCATACACAAAAAGGTATAACCCCCCCCCCCCCCACCCCCACCCCCCAACCCCGCCTCCTGCATATTCATGCTTCACTATTGAGTCACGGCGCCAAAGAAAGTGTCATCAAGTGAGCTGTTTAAGAATGGACGTTTTCTTGCACGTTGCACACTTGGATAGCGTTTGTGTGTTGCAGGTGAAGACTAAAACGGTGAACCAGTGTGTGGAATTTTATTACCTCGTCAACAAAAGCCAAGCCAAGCGGCACAAATATACAAAGCTGAAGAGTCGTGATGAGAAGGGAGGGGAGTCGGAGCGACACAAGATCACTCTTGTTGTGAGTACTTCAGTGGCAGAATTGATGCTGAATTACGGTTAGGGCCCCGACTCATAAAGGCCGATGCCGATTTCGATATTTTGGCAGATTAAGATAAAATAAGGGGCGGTCCGGTAGTCCAGTGGTTAGCACGTGGGCTTCACAGTGCAGAGGTACCGGGTTCGATTCCAGCTCCGGCCTCCCTGTGTGGAGTTTGCATGTTCTCCCCGGGTCTGCGTGGGTTTTCTCCGGGTGCTCCGGTTTCCTCCCACATTCCAAAAACATGCGTGGCAGGCTGATTGAACACTCTGAATTGTCCCAAGGTGTGAGTGTGAGCGTGGATGGTTGTTTGTCTCTGTGTGCCCTGCGATTGGCTGGCAACTGATTCAGGGTGTCCCCCAACTACTGCCCGAAGACGGCTGGGATAGGCTCCAGCACCCCCCGCGACCCTAGTGAGGATCAAGCGGCTCGGAAGATGAATGAATGAATGAATGAGATAAAATAAGATAAGAAAACCTTTATTTGTCTCACAACGGAGAAATTCCCAATTTACAGCAGCAAAATTACGAGAGAGAGAGAGAAGTAGAAGAACAAAAAGTAGATAAATAAATAGAAATGATCAAATGTAGATATAAGCTTATTAAAATGTTAATAGTAATAATGAGAAAAATTAAATATATTAAAACATTATTAATGAATTAAAAACAATCTATAATGAGTAAAATTATATTTTTGGTCCTTTAACGAATGCAACACCAAAGATATGAATTACAGGGACATCATTTCGTATTTGTCACAGCTGAGAGAAAAATCAACTAATATTGATTTTTTTTTTGTAGTTTCAGTTAGTTTTTATTTTTTCATAAATACATTTTCCTTATTATTTTATTTCTCTTAGCAAAAATGATCTTTTTTCCATTTTAGCTTTAGTTATTTTGTTCGTTTTGGTGAACAATAATCACTTGGTTGGGCCTAAATCAAGACTGGTGCCATCTTATGCAGGATATTGCCGCCTCCCTGCCAGCGGAAAAGCAGTCTGGACCGCAGGAGGTGTGCCCTGGGCTCCCATTGGCCGGCTCCTTCCCTTGCACAAAGTGCGGCAAGTGGGTCAACCCTGTTCTTTAAAAAAAATAATAAAATTGTGGATGCCGTGTAATCATTTTCTCTGTTTGCTCCAGAATGTTCAACAAGATCAAGTCCCGAAACGCTCACATGAAAGTCCATCGGAAGTTTTCAAAAGCCTGGCGCAACAATCTCCTGGTTCAACACTTGACTCCTGCGGTTGACTCCTCAATCGATGACTTCTACCGTCAAAGCAGTCACAGCGTCAGTCCTGAGCCTTTTGCTTGCCACAGTGGTAGCTTGCCGCTCGCATCCACTTTCACCGGAGACCCAAACCTTTACGTAAGCGCCGTTGTCGATGCTGATGATTCCAAACCAAAAGAACCCCCGCACGTTTCAGTTTTTAACCAGTCGTGGCACTCCTTTGCAGAGTTTCAAATGGAGTCTTACGTACCTTAAATCGTGTGTCATTTCCTGCATCACGGTAGTTGAGCGTCATCGGCAAAAGTCTCTTTTTGTATTCTTCTGCTTCCACGCAAGCCATGTTTGAATGTGTATTGTAAGCATTTGGACATGGTCAGAATTGTATCGAAGCCCATTAAAGTGTGCAAGTCTTTGGAATCTAGTGGCTGCTGAATGGTTATTATGTACACATTAGATCGATTTTTTTTTTGCAGGCTTACTATCACTTCAGCAGATGTTTTAAATCTTGTAGTTGTATCTCAAGGCGGCCCGGTAGTCCAGTGGTTAGCACGTCGGCTTCACAGTGCAGAGGTACCGGGTTCGATTCCAGCTCCGGCCTCCCTGTGTGGAGTTTGCATGTTCTCCCCGGGCCTGCGTGGGTTTTCTCCGGGTGCTCCGGTTTCCTCCCACATTCCAAAAACATGCGTGGCAGGCTGATTGAACACTCTAAATTGTCCCTAGGTGTGAGTGTGAGTGCGAATGGTTGTTCGTTTCTGTGTGCCCTGCGATTGGCTGGCAACCGATTCAGGGTGTCCCCCGCCTACTGCCCGAAGACGGCTGGGATGGGCTCCAGCACTCCCCGCGACCCTAGTGAGGATCAAGCGGCTCGGAAGATGAATGAATGAATGAATGAGTTGTATCTCATTTTACAGCATGCTTGTCATAATTTGATCCTATATCTAAATGAATGCTGATTACTCTGTTGGTGCAAGATAAGTACGTCTGCGCTGTGTGACCTCATGACATCACTGCAGACAGCAGCCTTTGCCCTATTTAAAAAAAAAACCCGATTAAAGTCCAACATTCCCATCTGCTGCCATGTTTCTCTTTGATTCTGGATTCGACTTAGATCTGGTCTCACGTTTCCGTGCCAGTGTGATCGCGCTTATGAAAACCAATCCGGAGAAGTCACATGACACCCGCCTGACAAAAATGAGCAAAAACGCCTGGCTTGTTCTTCTAATAGTGGAGGATACACCTGATGTGCTAAAGGGCTTCCGAAAATTGTCAAATAACACGGATGAGAAAAGTCTAAATGCCGACAGCGTGCCAGGGTGTTTGCTCACTGGAATCCATGTGGCTAGGCCACACTGTGCCAAGATCAGTGATCTAATTCGCAATCATCGCTCAGTTTTTACAGTGTAATTCTGTCTCTAATCCTCATGGGTGAAAAGAAGGAGTCAAACTTGTGACCATAACAATTTGAAGAGTGTGCCCACACCAATGGTGCTAATTACAAGCTTTGAGGCAGCAGCAAGAGGAATGACCAAAGAAAGAGAAAAGCAAGCAAAGTCCAACACGTGCACACGAGACAGAAAAGTGGGTCAATGCATGTTGGATGGCATTTTAGATGATCATTAAGTTTCATCGCTTTGTGCCACGGAATCTCGACTTGTTTATCAAGAGCCAGTAAGACAGCAAACACAAGTACGGCAGTCATGAGTTTGTGTTATGTCACAGTCCCTGGCAGTTGTGGTGCTAAAGAAACGTTTTGTTTAGTTCACGTTTCATGGTGGAATTGTGGCAAAGCATGTGAATGTGAAATATGTGTTTTAGTCTCATAAAGGTTGGGAAACCGCTGGGCACAAAATTAGGCCCACAAGTTAATTAAGCTCACTTTCGTTGAATGAATAAAATACTGTGTACCCAATATGCGTAATGTCCCACTGAGATGAAAAATCTGCTAAGGTAAAAAAAAATCTTGTGAACTCTAAACGAATATTATGTATCCAGTTTATTGGTCCATGTCGGAATTTTTTGTAGTTTACAATTAAATTATGTATGTAAGCGTATTGCGTGCGTATTTTGCATAGCGTTTTTAATGGTTCTGTTTTTCAGAGTATTTTGACAGCATTTTAATCCAAAAAACAGAAATTTGAAAAAATACATATCTATATATATATTGCGCGTCGTCCCGCACGCGGTCTGTCCTTCCGTCTGTCCCTTTTCAAAACGTACCTACTTCACGCGCCGCCACTGCGCCGCTCAGGCAGTGGCTCACTACGATCGCGCGGGCATCTTAGCGAAAAAATGTTGTCTACCCACAAGCATTGCAATGAAATTGTTAGTTATTTAGTAGAGCTAAACATCTCTTTATTTTCGCGATAAGCAATGAAGATGAACAAAAAGTTGAACCAAGCAACAACACCTTTGTGGGCCGAAGGCCCACCTTACCAGCCTTCCGCAGGAACTAGCTGATGAGCCGCCCGGAGGGCGGCGAACCACCACCTTACCAGCCTTCCGCAGGAACTAGCTGATGAGCCGCCCAGAGGGCGGCGAACCAGCTAGTACTGTATAAAAAAAGAGAAAAAATCATTACAAAAATGTTTTCCCCCCACAGATAGTAGTCACAACATTATATCGTGTCTACATTCAATTCACGACACGCGTACAAATTTATCAGAAACGTACCAAAATGCCTCAAATATTACATCATGACATTCAAAACCCGCGCGAGCCCGTGACGCCTCGCCCTCTCCTCTGATTGGCCGAGCGCCGACAAGGCGTCGGATGACGTCAACTGCCCGAGCAAGAGGGATCAGAGTTTGTGCTAGAAGAGAAGGGATTAAGGCAGCCAACCCACCCAGCTGCTAGCACCGTAGCATTAGCCGCTCGCCCACTTCAGCGTGTTTGACAGCACGCCTCCGTCCTCGAGTCCTCCCGCGGCCACTCCGCCAGCCAGCCCGTCCTTCCACGCCGTTTCCTTGAGTGCGCATATGAAGCCAATTGAACCCGAGTAGCAGCAGACCTTCCCGTATCCCCCCCTCTTCCACCCTCATCTTCCTCTTCCAAGCGTGACCGTGCGTGCCTTGAGCTACGTGGGCAAAACCCAAACAAACTAGCCAACGCGCCCGTCAAGTACTCGACTGTTTACAATCGGTGTCCTGTTACCTGTCATCGGACGCACAACGTGAGTACCGATGCACAACCGTGTGCTAGCTTTGTGTGCCTTCCGTGTGCTTTTTGCTTCCAGGCTGTCCGGTTTGTCATTTGTCTCCGCGTGTGTCACCCTGTCGCGTCTGTCGGAGAGGAGGAGAAAAAAACCCCGTAAATGCACACCTGATTGGAGCTAGTTGACTTTAGTAAGCCTCGCGTTGCTAGTTTGGAGCTTGCTGGCTCTTTTAAAACGTGGACGTTGCAGGCGGCAATGCGGCTGCTCAAGTCGTAGGAAGTCTTTTCGGCAACTTTTTGCCAAGCGGCTCAGCCGGTCAGCTATTGTCAGAGCTTTATCGGTAAAAGCGTTTTCAAAACGCAAACAAAAGTCGCTTGTAATGAATTTTCAAGAGTTGCATCTATGACGGTTGTTAATAAGGTTGTTGTTGCCGGGCACCGTCCTGCATACCAACGCGAACGCCGCATTTTTTTCCTTACATCATTATTTTCTCGGTACCAAGCGTATTGCTGCCACAGCAGAGAAAAAAAATATCAGGATCACGTTATAACGTAATAGTTTTTAACATGATACATTTCCCGTAATTACGAGATAAGTATAATTTACATTTTAAATGAATACATTTCACACGATAACCTGATAGGTTCAGTATAACGTTGCTAAAGTTGATAAAGTCCCCATTTTGCATGTTGAATTTGACGATATAACGTGATTAATTAAATGTTTTTAACGTGACCATTTCCACGTTGTAATGTGATTAAATTTCACGTTCTGCGATTGAAATTAAAATTTCAGTGTGAGGAAAATGTTCCCATTTTAACGTCGCTAGTTTCAAGTTTGAACGTGAATTAAAACATCACTACCACCTTATTACCTTATTTTAAATACAATTTTGTTTGTTTGTCTCAAAGCTCTAATAAGGATGGCCATTGGATATTATCATTAGCTATAAACGCTGTGCTGAGTTTGTTTTTCATTCGTCTTTGCTGTGGCCGTATTCAAATTAACATGAAATGAAATGCCCCACAATCCTACGGTGTTCCACAGGGTTCAGTTCTGTTAAAACGAGATGCGTTGCCACGTTACAACAGCGCCTACAACCAAACACTTAACATGAGTAAAAGTGCAATAGAGAGCACTGCTGATTATCTGCGTAATCGTCTCTCTGTGTTCTGTTGCCAGAGTAGTTTTGTTTGTTTAGTTGTTTGTTCGATGCTCGTCAGCGTTGTTTCGTCACCGCGAAGTGAGCACCCCCGGGGACAAAACCGACTCTGTTTACATGTAGAAACCTGCGAGAGTGCACATCGTGCTTGTTTGCTTGCCCGCCACACGTCACGCACGGCCTCACTCCGGTGTCTCTCTTTAACCTTTGAACCGTCTCTCGTGCATCTGCCGCTTCTTTTGTTGTAACAACCTTTACTCCAGTCACGCTTCATCCCCGAGCTGCGCAGCGTTTGACTGCGGTCGTGAGCGACGGGTAGAAGTTCAGATGCGTTTCAGACATTGTCGGGTGTTTTTTGTTTCAACGAGCATTCTTTCACGAGCCACCCGCCAGAAGCATGTGGAGTTGATTAAGTTTGTTGTATAACAAACCGAAATGAAATCCAGAGATGCATCTGAGAGGGAGGCCGCCGCGTACGAGTTGATAGAGTATTCGACAGGAAGTTGTCACAGAATGGTTTTACACATGAGCCGATTTTAAATGGTCTGAGTGGATGGGTCAGTCGTGTGTTTTGAATCCAAAGATGAAGGGAGATGTGTGCACTTATGGCACAGCACAGGGTTGGCATAATACACACACACACACACACACACACACACACACACGCGCCACACCCCTTCAAGGCAAGCATCCAACACACAAATACGTACAATATTTAGACCGCATAAAACAAGTTCAATTCTTTACATTCAAATTCAGGCACGACCAGTTTGTTGCCTTTATGGCCCGACGTCAAAAATCAAAATGGGAAGAGAGCATTTGATGACTGCCAGATTAAGTTTGTCTTTATTTTTATTGCCAACAATCACTGGATGGGGTTAAGGTGCGGCTTGTACCCCCTTTCCAACGCCCCCCCCCCCAAAAAAAAACAATTGGTGCTTGTTCGACGCCAGGGTCGGTGCTCCACTGGCCAAGAGCCAAGTAGGAGCTATGTCATGACGTCATCCTAAAGCGTTCAAACGCCACCGCTTCGGTCGACGTTTACCCAAGAGCACCCGTGCTATTAACTCATTCACTCCCAAAGACGTTTTTATACGTCTTTTCCGACTTGGTCCAAAATTGGCTGGTACTGAATGAGTTAATAATAATAATAACAATAATGTGCTGTTAGCGTCTGCTAGGCAACTTAGCATAGCATCGATTATAATTCATTCATTCATTCATCTTCCGAACCGCTTGATCCTCACTAGGGTCGCGGGGAGTGCTGGAGCCTATCCCAGCTGTCTTCGGGCAGTAGGCGGGGGACACCCTGAATCGGTTGCCAGCCATTCGCAGGGCACACAGAGACGAACAACCATCCAAGCTCACACTCACACCTAGGGACAATTTAGAGCGTCCAATCAGCCTGCCACGCATGTTGTTGGAATGTGGGAGGAAACCGGAGCACCCGGAGAAAACCCACGCAGGCCCGGGGAGAACATGCAAACTCCACACAGGGAGGCCGGAGCTGGAATCGAACACGGTACCTCTGCACTGTGAAGCCGACGTGCTAACCACTGGGCTACCGGCCCCCCCCCCCCCCCCCCCCAGCGTAGGTGGTGCCAGAGTCTGGCCCGGCAAATAATCGGGGGCAGCTTTCGCACCAGCTAAATGGAAAAGGAAAGAACTGGTGCTAACCTAGGAACTGGCCAGGCGCGGTGGAAAAGGGCCATGAAGGGCACCCCCCCCCCACCCCCGCCCCCCCTCAACCTGATTTGAGAAGCGGCAGCTGAGTGTACCCGCTGCCAAAACACCAATTGTGGAATTGTCGCGAGTCTGTGCACGTGCTCGCCGGTTTGTCTCTGCCAATCTCTCAGGAAGTCGGGCAGCTCGGTTGCCTGTTGGGAACTATCGTGGAAACGTGATGCCAGACAGCGTTCGTCGAAAATAGAAAGCATCATCTCGTGGCATCGAGGGGGGGTCACTCGGTTGAATCGGTTGCTTATTAAATGTGCAAAAAGGTCCTCCAAGTCTTTCCGATCTCGAACATAACCTAAAGTGTGCATTTACGTGTCACAAAAGCACTTGTTGCGTCATAACAAAACTTTGCTCCCTGTGAGGTTAATATGTCAACTGTAGATGAGGGTTAATGGTAAAGTTGTATTTTTTTTGTCCCCCCACCCCCACCCCCCCTGTTGGAATATGTTAGTTGAGTAAATGAGATATCATGGGGCGTACCATCGGGAGGTTGAGGTCCGCTTGGCATTTCGAGCCGCATTGCGCTTTGGCTTGCATGCTGTAATTTTGTTGTGTTGAGCAGTTTCTCAAATTGCGTACCGAGAAAGATTTTCAGATGACTGTCTTTGCCGGTTACAAGCGGCCGAAATGAGTTTTCTCCGCAGGGTGTCCGGGCTCTCCCTTAGAGACAAGGTGAGAAGCTCGGTCATCCGGCAGGGGCTCAGAGTCGAGCCGCTTCTCCTCCATATCGAGAGGAGCCAGATGAGGTGGCTTGGGCATCTGATTCGGATGCCTCCTGAGCGCCTCCCCGGTGAGGTGTTCCGGGCATGTCCCACCGGGAGGAGACCCCGAGGAAGACCCAGGACACGCTGGAGAGACTATGTCACCCAGCTTGCCTGGGAACGACTCGGGATCCCCCGGGGAGAGCTGGACGAAGTAGCTAGGGAGAGGGAAGTCTGGGCTTCCCTGCTAAAGATGTTGCCCCCGCGACCCGGCCCCGGATAAGCGGTCGATGATGGATGGATGGATGGATGTATATGCCTGATATATGTTGGCACCAAGTTGTTGCACATTTCTACTTTTATCGTAGAGCTGATACTTCACCTCATGTGAACTTTTGTAAGGAACATTTTGATTTGATTAGGATCATTTGTAGTTGCGGATGACTCTTCAACATTACTCAACTATGCTGATTAATGTCGACGAGTCATGAACAAATCACACAACTTTTTACTTTTAAGTGGAGTCATATTATTTTAACCTTCGTGTGTTGATTTTTCTCCTGCTGCAAGAGTCACGCGTCTCCTCTTCGAGGCTCGGCCTCCGTGTTGCGTAAGAGGCATCATTATTAAGCGAAAGGAAACAATTGGGAAGGATTTTTTTCCTTTGTACGTGTTGCCCCATCGAACCACACGAGGGCGCTGCTGACTTACCGTATGTGTGACACATAGTTGTTCCTCTGCCAGTTTGGCCCCGCGTTGCACCGAAATGATCTTTTATAACGCAGTCGTGTTATTTGCATACGCGGCTCCTCCATCTTGCGTAACTTTCCACAAACGAGGCGATGTGACAAAAGTAGAGCGGTTGAAAAGAGTCCCCACCATCTGACATTCCTCACATTCCACGCCCGATCCTCGACTTGCGTGCTGTCCCTGCAAGCCACGCCATTTAAAAACAAAAACAGAAGCAGAAAACAAGTTTATGGAGATTTTCGCCTTGACTATCATTGCTGTGTGTGTCACTGCGGGTTACGAAGATGTTCTCTGCTGCGGGGCTTGGCTGCCTGCTGTACTTCCAGCTTTGGAAGTGATCAAAGAGCATTTTTGATACGCGGCTGAGGCTTCACTTACCATCTGCGGGCAGGCTAATATCTCCCACTGTGCGAGCGTTTGATCAATTTAAATTCCGGTCGTGGATTGCAACCCTATACAAATGCTACATTCCATTTTTTTTATTTAGTCAGAGATGTTTTTTTGAATTAGGAAAATTCTGCACATGGGCATTATACAAGTGGGGGGGGGGTCCCCTCTGCACATGTTTACAACGACAGGCACCTGCACTGTGTGTGGCATCTGTTCATGAATAAATAAAACACAGCGAGAGTAGGCAGTTTTGGAAGTAGTATTGTGGAATATTTAACACTTGGCCTCCTCTGCTAACTCTTAATACAATTAAGAGACCACTGAAGAAATTGCGCGTGAAGCATTTCGAAGGAAAAAAAATGGAAACATTGAATTATCTTGAAAAAATATGGAATGATATTGAAAGATAAAGAATGACGTGAATTGATATTGAATGTACTTGGCGTTTTTTTTCTGTGTCATTGGCAATGAATGTGGACGTTTTTGTGGGGCCCGGAAATGAAAGAATGTAGAAAATAATTTTCAAGGTGAATTGAATGAGATGAAAACGGAGCATTTCTTACGGGAACGACTTTGCATCTGTTTTGTTGAATGTGGCATGGAGAATGAATTGGGATTTTTTTGTGGGAACTTTTTTTTGGGGAAAGGAAAACTTTGAATACAACACAGCGATTTTTTTTCTTTTAAATTCAGATACCTCCTGATAAATTCCAGATAAAAATATTGCCCTGCACAGCGTTTATTGTCAGAAAATAAAAAATGGTGTAATGTTCTAGTATTTATTTATTTATTTATTTATGAATTTATTTATTTTTGGGGGGTCTGTTAATTATTTTCCAGAACTATATAGCATTTCGTACATAATCAAGGAAATGATTGCATTCCACCGCTGTAAGTAATGCTGCCAATTGGCCACGCGGTGGCAGTAGCATTCCAAGATGCTTTGAAAGAGCCCAGTTTGTTTTCCCGTACCTTCATTTACTCAAGTAAACAACTGGAAGGTGCCCATTGTGTGTATTTATTCATTTTAATGTGCTTGATCGTCCCCCCGCCCTTTTTATGGCCAAAGATCTCTTTATGATTGAGTTAATAATGCATCCATTGTGTGGCAAGTAACCGCGAGTACTCGCATTGCATTTGTAGTAGTATATTATGCAACATTACTCCCCAGAATACGGATATAACGAGTACTAATATAGTTTGGTGATGATTTTATTTGTTGACGGTTTGTTGACAGTTTTGTTGTGATTTGGAGGCGAAGCGAGAGAGCTGGATGCAGCTGTACCTAATTGGACAGTGCGAAGCTGAGTAGCCACTGATTGGCTCTCACACTTCCTGCTTGTGAAACGACTACCGCATTGAAATTGCGATGGTTTATATTTTGAAATGAAGTTGGCACTGCCTCCAAAACCACAATAATCAAAAGATAAATTAAATATTCCTGTCCTGGATGTAAAGACATTTCTCATCTTGAATGGTGGATATTCAAGCGTATAAAATGTCATGTCGTGTCTTACGCAGGATGTTGCTCCACGGCGCAGTGCGAGGCGGCCTCAGCCTGCTGGCCCTGAGGAGGGCGTGTCTCCTGTGCCGCTCCGCCCACTCGACCCCGCCGACCCAGTATCGGCCAATCAAAAAAGTGATGGTGGCTAATAGAGGTGAGAATGCAAATGTGTAATTCCGATTCGAAAGCATAATGCCGCTTGCTTTGTTGATCATTCATATTCAAGCACTCGTCTGTGTGGGCGACTGCACAATCCACCTTTTATTTGTTTTCCCTCTCCTTCTGCCTCACTGAATAGCTTTATTTTCCGTTTCTGTTATTGGAGAAAGCCAGGTTACATTTAACGCATATTAGAGGTTTTCACTTCAGCGCTTGGGGAGGGGGTGGTGGGTTGGTGTAAATGTCCTGAAGGACATTTGAATATTACTGCCAATCAGTTATGCCATTTAATTAGCATGGCGCTCTTTGCAATTTAATTCTTGGGTTGAAAAATATGAAACATAAAACCTGAGACAAATTATTCAGTTAGGGCTCGAACGAGCTGCTGGAGATTGCTACTTCTTTTTCGACTTCATCCAACAATACCAAATAGGGAGAACCTCTGGAGACGGCGTGCGCATTGAAACATTCATGTCAGCCTTCCTCCCTTTCGAAGCTGTATTAAACTGCTTTAATCCATCATTGTGATTGAGATGGCTTTTGTTGTGTGACACAAGCACGCACTCACACCGTGGGGCTTTCCGTCAGTGTCTGTCCTTCACTTTGGCGTGGCACGATAGCTACACCACATTAAATCACATTCATCACACTGCAGTGCACCCTGCTGAGCTGGGCTGTTGTGTGCTTGTGTGTGTCAGAGAGAGAAAAAAATGTTTTTCAATGTCACTTCCTTTTGGGTGCTTTGTGTTGGGAGCCCATATTTGTATTATTTGAAATATGATGCCATTTCTTTCTTTAAAAAAAAATGTCTCCCTCCAGGTGAGATCGCCATCCGTGTGTTCAGAGCCTGCACTGAGCTCGGGATTCGAACGGTGGCCGTCTACTCTGAGCAGGACACTGGACAGATGCACAGGTATGCTCGCCGGTGTGATAAAGCGATAAAGCTTGCGAAATGGCACACTGCAGCACCCGGAGGGCTTCTGCAGTGGTTGAAATAATGAGGCTGGCAGCCAGACTTTTGAGCGAGCAGCTCAGCTGCCACTGCAGATTATTGATCACGACGCACCATTAGAGGAAGCCTTTCAGTGTGTCTTTGTGATGCCTTGTGAGGGGGTGCTATATTCATTCATTCATCGCTCAATCCTCACTAGGGTCGCGGGGGGTGCTGGAGCCTATCCCAGCTGTCTTGGGGCAGTAGGCGGGGGACACCCTGAATCGGTTGCCAGCCAATCACAGGGCACACAGAGACGAACAACCATTCGCACTCACACTCACACCTAGGGACAATTTAGAGCGTTCAATCAGCCTGTCGCGCGCGTTTTTGGAATGTGTGAGGAAACCGGAGCACCCGGAGAAAACCCACTCAGGCCCGGGGAGAACATGCAAACTCCACACAGGGAGGCCGGAGCTGGAATCGAACCCGGATTCGGAAAACGGATATTGACGTTACAAAACATTCAGTCCAGCATTTTTGTCCAAACATCCTCATGTCCCTCAATGCCAGTGTTTTTAATTTTTTTCCTCCTAGCATCTCTGTCTTATTGTTTTTCTTAAAGCTGAGCTATTCTGACTAAATACATATAAAATATGCCTACACAATGTATTTTTTTTCTTTTGTCTTTGTAGGCAAAAAGCAGATGAGGCCTACCTCATTGGAAAAGGGCTGCCGCCTGTCGCCGCCTACTTGGACATCCCCGACATAATCAAAGTAGCCAAGGTAAACTCTCATTACTTTGCTTAACTTTATTGATAGCGCACTTTTAAAACAAAGCTAAAAGCTATGATGGCCAGTCCCTCCCACCCCCTCCAGCCCGCCCTGACAGCACTTGGTAGCTCCTTCAGCCAGGGACTGTTACACCCGCGCTGCAAGAAGGAGAGATACCGACGCTCGTTCCTACCGACTGCTGTCAGGCTGATGAATAAAAATAACAATAATAATAATAATAATAATAATAATTAAATGATGTGAAAGACAATTGTAAATAGCACTGCGATTTATCCATTTTGTGTTTATATTGCAGTTAATTGAAAGATGTTTGTTGTTTTTTTTTTTTCTTCTTTCTTCTTTCTACCTACATTCTTGCTGCTGGAGGCTGTAAATTTCCCCAGTGTGGGACAAATAAAGGATATCTTATCTTAAAGTCCATGGGAATGGGCGTAGGCGGTGCAGTGGGGTGGGGCCTGTAATCGGATATGCTCCCTCTTACATGTTCCCATTAAGAGGTGAGCAAGCAGCATTTTGATCCAAATGGAGAGTCGGATTGGCTTACTCCAACACACACACACACACACACACACACACACACACACACATACACACACACATCGCTAGATTGCAAGTTAAAATGTTTAGGAAGTTCATTCATTCATTCATTCATTCATCTTCCGTACCGCTTGATCCTCACTAGGGTCGCGGGGGATGCTGGAGCCCATCCCAGCCGTCTTCGGGCAGTAGGCGGGGGACACCCTGAATCGGTTGCCAGCCAATCGCAGGGCACACATAGACGAACAACCATCCACGCTAGGGACAATTTAGAGTGTTCAATCAGCCTGCCACGCATGTTTTTGGAATGTGGGAGGAAACCGGAGCACCCGGAGAAAACCCACACAGGCCCGGGGAGAACATGCAAACTCCACACAGGGAGGCCGGAGCTGGAATCGAACCCGGTACCTCTGCACTGTGAAGCCGACGTGGTAACCACTGGGCTACCGGGCCGCCGTGTTTAGGAAGTTAACAACTCTAAATGAAGTACATAAGCAGTCTTTTTTTTTTATTCTTTTTTAAAAATCAACGTTCATTTGGCTTTTTTTAGCCTAAATCTTGCCCATAAGACCAAAACATTCATTTAGTGAGTTTGTTGAATGTAAAACAGATTCACTCATTGCTAGTTTGTGTGCTAAAAAAATACATAGGAAGAATACCATGGAAAAAAAAAAGCTTATTAAATTGCAATCGCAATATTGAGGAAATTAAAAAAAAATCGCAGTTTGATTATTTTTCAAAATATTTCAGCACTAAGCAACTGGTGTAGATGACTGTACTACGATCGTTTATGGATTTCTACTATCAGCCGTTGAATCTGCTGAGAGCTCATGTCAGTTGTCTCTCAATCCGGCATTTTGTTCCCCAACCTCTCATTGTAGTCGAGGCATAAAAATGTCTGAAAAGAAGGCTCTTTTATCAACATTTCCATAAACTTGACATTTAATATGTGTGAGTGTGAGTACATGTCATATAGCAGCCACCACCTCCCTAGGCCCCCTTTGTCAGCCACATCGACCAATTATCTTGTCACTTTTGTTCTTTTCGTCTTTCCCTTAATACGCTCTTTAGCACGTATGCAGCCACGCTTGTAAAAAGCTAAAATATAATGCTCTCCTCTTTGGAGCTTATTTGCCACTTCCACATGCCACCGGACTGCTCCCTTGCGTGACGTTATTGTCAAATACTGTGTGGAACGGTGTGTCTCTCTCACCTGCCTCTTTGTGTCTATGGGTGTCCAGACTTCCCTTAGCAACAGGATCGTCCGTGATTAAAGTCAGCCTTGCACTTAGGAGCAGATGGTACACGCTGGTGTGTGTGTGCGTGCGTGCATGTGCGTGTGTGTCTGACCTTGTCATCTCATCAGACGTGTCTACATGCTCCCAGATGACGAACTTTGATAACATGAGAATGAAAGTGTGTCCAGCTCCAGTCTCCTTTCGTGTCACCTGACGTGTCAATTGCATAAACTGAGGGGCCCAACTTAAGATAAGATATCCTTTATTCGTCCCATGCTGGGGAAATTTACAGCCTCCAGCAGCAAGAATGTATGTAGAAAGGAGAAAGAGAAAAAAAACAACAAACATCTTTCAATTAAATACAATATGAACACAATGGATAAATCTCAGTACTATTTACAATTTTCCTTCACATAATTTAATTATTATTATTCATTCATTCATTCAGTCATCTTCCGTACCGCTTGATCCTCACTAGGGTCGCGGGGGGTGCTGGAGCCCATCCCAGCCGTCTCCGGGCAGTAGGCGGGGGACACCCTGAATCGGTTGCCAGCCAATCGCAGGGCACACAGAAACAAACAACCATTCGCACTCACACTCACACCTAGGGACAATTTAGAGTGTTCAATCAGCCTGCCACGCATGTTTTTGGAATGTGGGAGGAAACCGGAGCACCCGGAGAAAACCCACGCAGGCCCGGGGAGAACATGCAAACTCCACACAGGGAGGCCGGAGCTGGAATCGAACCCGGTACCTCTGCACTGTGAAGCCGACGTGCTAACCACTGGACTACCAGGCCGCCCTATTATTATTATTATTATTGTTGTTATTTTTATTCAGCAGCCTGACAGCAGTCGGTAGGAACGAGCGTCGGTATCTCTCCTTCTTCCAGCGCGGGTGTAACAGTCTCTGGCTGAAGGAGCTACCAAGTGCTGTCAGGGCGGGCTGGAGGGGGTGGGAGGGACTGGCCATCGTAGCTTTTAGCTTAGTTAGCATCTTTCTGTTGCCCACCTCCTCCAGAGTGTCAAGGGAGCAACCCAGGACAGAACTGGCCTTCCTGACCAGTCTCTTTCTGTCCCGGGCTGAGATGCTGCCTGACCAGCAGACAATGCTTGACTTGGTTTCCCGTGTTCATTTCAATCCAATCACCTTGGCTAAACTCGCGGGCCTCATTTACAGTGACGAGAAAAAAAAAAAAAAAAAAAAAGCAAGAGGCAGAAACAGTACATTGGCAACAACTATGATGTGACGAATTTCAAAATACAAAGAGGGGGATGTTAAAATGGCTAAGGCCGAGGAGGGGAGGCAATTTTGTAGATCTTTGCAGGTAATTTCTGGACACAGGGGCTCCAACGCAATAGCAGGTGAGCCTAAATTGGTATAAAAGAAGGCTGTTTACCTTTGAAATTGCCTGTGCATCTCGTCTCAAATGGAAAGTGCGGGTTAAGCTAGCCAACTGATACAGAAAGCAATGATTCGCCGTGTAGCTAGCGCCAGAGATGAACCCAAGTGCTGATTGGTAAACAGTCTAAAGATCGAAGGGGGAGGAACAGAGACATGTCTGTGGACTACGTCGCTGTCGTCCAGAACAGATAAAAACTCAGCTTCAACCATCCTCTCTTAATAAAACGGTGGAAAGTGTTTCTAAACAAGAAACCAAGTACTCTCTCTCTCTCTCTCGCTCTCTCTCTCTGATGGAACCATTAGATGCAGCGATAACAGCATCAAGGTTAGGGGCTGTAGCCTTGGGAAACAACATAGACGGTACATTTCCTTTTTGCACAAGCTGGGAGATAAGCAAGGGTTTCTTGAAAATGATTAAAAGGAAGTTGGCGTTTTTATCACCGCTGGTGGAACAGCATCCGCTATCTAAGTATAAAATAGTGTCACGAGCATTAAAATGGTGACTGTTACTTTCTGGAGCCACAATATTGTTACTCATTCATTCATCTTCCGAGCCGCTTGATCCTCACCAGGGTCGCGGGGGGGGGCTGGAGCCTATCCCAGCTGTCTTCGGGCAGTAGGCGGGGGACACCCTGAATCGGTTGCCAGCCAATCGCAGGGCACACAGAAACGAACAACCATTCGCACTCACACTCACACCTAGGGACAATTTAGAGCAGGCATGTCCAAAGTCCGGCCCGCGGGCCAAATCCGGCCCGCGGTCGAATTTCATCCGGCCCTCGGCCCCCGTCATAAAATCAGTGCCGTCTGGCCCGCAGGTTGGGCGCAATGGAACACGTGTTGCATTGACTGAGGTCTCGTAGACTGGTGAGTGATGTTTCATAGAGTACTGCTTCCCTCTAGTGGCTAAATGAGTAATAGCATTCACTAAATGAGTAATAGCATTTAGACACTAGAGGGCGTCACTCACGAGTTAACAAGACATCACTCCGTGTTTATATTGACTGATATGTCATATTTCAAATTCCTGTTTCAAATGAACCAAAAGAAATTCTTAAGATTGTTGAAATTAAAATAAAAATGGAAATGTGAAACAGACTGGCTTACTAAAATTTGTTGAACAATATTGTTGTTCAATGTAAAAAATGTCAGCCAAGGTCGGCCCCCCGACATTTTACCACATAAAATCTGGCCCCCTTGGCAAAAAGTTTGGACACCCCTGATTTAGAGTGTTCAATCAGCCTGCCACGCATGTTTTTGGAATGTGGGAGGAAACCGGAGCACCCGGAGAAAACCCACGCAGGCCCGGGGAGAACATGCAAACTCCACACAGGGAGGCCGGAGCTGGAATCGAACCCGGCACCTCTGCACTGTGAAGCCGACATGCTAACCACTGGACTACCGGGCCGCCCCAATATTGTTACTATGAAGCGTAAAAAAAAGCACCGGACCTAGAATTGACCCCTGAGGAACACTGTGCGTTCACGGCTAAAGGGTCCGACCGGACACTCTCTTGTCATCCTTTGTCAACAGCGGGTCTTTCTCTCCATAGGACAACGACGTGGATGCCATCCACCCGGGCTACGGGTTCCTGTCAGAGCGCTCGGACTTTGCTCAGGCCTGCGCCGACGCGGATGTGATGTTTGTCGGGCCGACTCCGGAAACGGTCCGCAAGATGGGAGACAAAGTGGAGGCCCGCACTCTCGCAATCAGCGCCGGTATGTAGACAAAGGGAGCGTGACCGACGGACTCTTGATAACGGAAGTCCGTATGGATGCTGGACTTGTTTCTACGTAACACGTCGCTCGCGCTTGTCAAGGTGTACCCGTAGTCCCGGGAACAGACTCCCCCATCAGCAGTCTGCAGGAGGCCCACGCCTTCGCCCAGAGCTACGGCTTCCCCATCATCTTCAAAGCGGCCTACGGAGGCGGCGGCCGAGGCATGCGGGTGGTCCGAGAGTACGAGGTGAGCCCTTCCGATCCGCTTCCGGACAAACTTGCGCTTTATATTCATGACATTTCTGTTTTGTGGCGAATTGCGAGGGATATGATGACCGACCGCGTTTATATATCCGCAGCTGCCACTCACCTCCTGCTAGCCGGTCCGCCGTCTGAAATTGCCTCAAGCGTGCATGGCAGCTAAAACATTGAGAGCAATTTTCTGTGTGCCGGGGGTCCTATTACCAGAATGTATTGTAACACTTTTCACATGTGTGGAACGTCTGCCTTATTTCCCACACAAGTAATGTTTACCGCAAAAACAACTCTGGCAATGTCCAAATGTAAATCTCCAGCGATGATTGACACATCCACTTCCCTCTGCTGATGCTGGCCTGTCTTCCTCTTTGCCCTCCCCCCTGCCAGCATCTCCTCAAGTTGCAGCCATTTCCTTTTGCATCTTATGAAAACTAATCGAGTTTTCCTTCACCCTTGTGGATGGAGCAAGGCACATTTTCGCATAATGACGCATTGTTCCTTTGCTGCAAGTGGGACAAATGCGGCTTCTTTCCTCAACCCCGCATCGCTTTCATGTCCTTCTGGCGTGCGGCTGTCTCTGAATGTTCAAATGACCTTCCGCAGGCACATCAACGCCCTCGCGCTTTCGCTGCACACAATTTTCACCGAGAGCGTGCAACCAGCTTTTTATGTTTCCAATGTGGTTTTTTTTTTCTTCATCCCGTTTCTCAAATTTGGCCATAAGATAAGATCAGATAAGAAAACCTTTATTAGTCTCACAATGGAGAAATTCCCAATTCACAGCAACAAAGTTATGAAAGTAAGAAGTAGAACAACAAAATAAAGGAGCTGCTGGAAAGGCAGCCACTCTCGCGGCGCCATTTTGAAGTCAAAATAACAAAAATAACACAAGACAACACATAGGAAACAGACAGTCGTTCAATCTTCACCAATTTTCTGCATACACTTTGTTGTCTGAAGCAGTTCTAGATGAAAGAGGAGAGGATCAAAGTGTCCTTTCTCCAGTGGATCAGAGACGTCATGCTGAAAAATGTGCACACGTCTGCTACAAGCAAAGTTTTGAAAGCAAACACGAAGCTGTAGCGTCCATTGACGAAAAGAGATTAGTTCACTTCTCCTGTCCCACGTAATCCGCTTCAAACTCCAAGCCGCGACTCCCAGCTCCAAATCCGCATCGGCACTCCGCGCCAACGCTCCTTTCTTCTCATCGTCGGCTCCTCAAGACCTCCATCCATCCAGCCGCAGACCGTTCAACAGCACCGATCTCTCCGCTGAACAAAGCGGGGCTGTGAAAAATTACAGGCGCAAGACAAGCGCCCCGGGACTGTCCAGCAACGACAGTCAAATGGCGCCGACATTCCTCCAGTCAAAAACAGTGCTGGTATACCCATGCTGCCGAGAAGGCGCAACCACCAAGCACAGAGTCTCCTCCTTGATGAATGTCGTGGCCAAAAAATGCTGAAAAAAGGTCCACATCAAGTCCACACGACGTAAAAACAAACACAAAGTGACAAAAGAAACACAAAAACAACAAAAAAAGCAAGGCTCATGAGAGCACTTGCTGACGGCTGCCTACTCGGGCGCCATCTTGACTTCAAATGGACTTCATGTCCAGCTTTCTTTTTCCATCCAATAAAAACATCACTTCCTTTTTGGTTGCGATCACTGAAAATGACAAAACGGTAACTGTTTTAACAGTCACGGCGAGAAAGTCCAACACCAACACACTGTGCAGAAATCCTTTGAAATGCTGCGTACGGTCTCTGCAGTGGCGTCTTGAGACACGAGTAACCCAACTCAGAGATTTTTCGACAGACGGGTCACCATTTTTGCTTTGGCTTGCGAACCACAAGTGGAGACGGATAATAATTACGCACACAGGGATGGGTTCTTTATCATCTACAAAGAATGACTGATATTTCTGCAGGCGACAGAGGAGCTGCCATGTCTCCACGTGTTGAATCTGCATGTCTGTATTGTTCTTTGGAGGCACCTCAGGGCTCTAGACCGAGACCAATTTGGGTTCTCAAACACACCCAAATTTCTCAGTGTTATGCCTTAAAAAAATAATAAAAAAGTTGTACCAGTGCAACCAGCCTTTCGAGCGACAGGGGGGGAAGGTATTAGTGAGTGTCTGCGCCAAAGGTTTAATGTTTGCTCAAGTCAGATTTTTGTCACCTGGGTTCTGTTCTACTACTATTATTATTATTGTTTAATTTACCTCAGACATTTAATTTATGGTTTCACATTTTCTTGATGTAACAGGTTATTTGTTTTTGCAAATGGTTTACTCGATTAAACGTGCTCTATCATAGCAGCAGCATAAAAACAATATTATCGTTGATTATTATTGATTATTGATTTTTGATATATAGTATTGATTATTATTGTGACAGGCTTAGGTGAGTTTAGGTTTTGAGTGGAAATACGGTAGCTGCGGCAAATCTACTTGCGGGTGTTATTTTATTAATTTAGAAAGTTAAAAATGGCTTGCTCCCTTTGCTGATGCAATATTAATGTTTGAACAAAGATGCTGTTTTTTTATGGTCTCCTGAAAAGCCAGCATTTTGGAAGGTACGAGGATTGTGCCCGACGCCAGCGATTATGCAATATATGCAGCATCCATACACACCCAAAGTGCAACGCCGATACAAACTCCTCTCGAAAGATGTTGCCTTCACCCCCAATACGCCGCTTCTCGATTGCATTGCTCTTGTGCGAAGAAACAAAAACAAAAACGCATTGTTGTTCACTTTTCGTGCCATCTGATGTTTTAGAACCTTTTCAAAAATTGGCCTTTGACCTTTGTGACTGTTGAGTCTCAGGAGCTCGTCATGTGAAGACTGCAGCTTTTCAAAAGCAACAACTTGACTTCTCGAAATATATATCATATATCATATCATCTTCCGTACCGCTTGATCCTCACTAGGGTCGTAGACTGGTGAGTGATGTTTCATAGAGTACTGCTTCCCTCTAGTGGCTAAATGAGTAATAGCATTCACTAAATGAGTAATAGCATTTAGACACTAGAGGGCATCACTCACGAGTTAACAAGACATCACTCCGTGTTTATATTGACTGATATGTCATATTTCAAATTCCTGTTTCAAATGAACCAAAAGAAATTCTTAAGATTGTTGAAATTAAAATAAAAAGGGAAATGTGAAACAGACTGGCTTACTAAAATTTGTTGAACAATATTGTTGTTCAATGTGAAGAATGTCGGCCCCCCCGACATTTTACCACATAAAATCTGGCCCCCTTGGCAAAAAGTTTGGACACCCCTGATTTAGAGTGTTCAATCAGCCTGCCACGCATGTTTTTGGAATGTGGGAGGAAACCGGAGCACCCGGAGAAAACCCACGCAGGCCCGGGGAGAACATGCAAACTCCACACAGGGAGGCCGGAGCTGGAATCGAACCCGGTACCTCTGCGCTGTGAAGCCGACGTGCTAACCACTGGACTACCGGGCCGCCCTACTTCTCGAAATAAATAAGTAAACAAAAATTAAAGGGCCGACAAAATCCAGTTTCTCCACATCATAGAGTCCATTATGGGCCCAAGAAGTTCTCTTGTTCATTGGCTCAAAGTTTGGGCCCCGATGATGCACGACGCAGCCTTGAGCACTCGCTCGATTTGCCTCTCTTTGAGGCGACTCGAGTATCCTCCTTTGAGGCAGGAAAAGTGTGTCACCCCCCCTACCCCCTTTTTCTTGCCCCCCGACGCAGGGGGCAACACCATGGGCCAGCAATTTGTCGCAGACTGACAACGCAGATTGAGTCATGCCCTTGACTTGCCCTCGTGCCTCGTGTGTGTGTGGCGTTGTCTCCCCATGGCTTCTTTGCAACAAATTCTGCGCCGGCAGAAGAAAAGACAAAAAAAAAAAAAGGCACGGGACAAACTGTACCATGTGGTTTTGACAAATTGTGTGAGATCTCAGTGAGGTTTTTGAACTCAAAACGGTAGCCAACAGCCGCCGAGGTGCACAAGTTGAAGTTTTGATTGCAAAAAAAGTGTGGAGAAATGTACGTGGCGGACTTTGTTTTGCCTCCTTTACCGATTGTTTATGGATTTTTGTGTTCTATTTGTCAGGAACTGGAGGAGAATTACCAGCGGGCCTACTCGGAAGCGCTGACTGCTTTCGGCAATGGCGCTCTGTTTGTGGAGAAGTTTATTGAAAAACCAAGACATATTGAAGTGCAGATCCTCGGTAAGTGCGCTCGGTTGCCACGGTTACCTGACTGATGACTTGAAAAAGTCACTTTGATTTCTTGATTTGTGATATTCAACAGATTGCCGATAATGCCAACAAACATAAAATGTGACAGTTTTTTGATTTATCACTGTGGTATTGAAAAACATTTTCTTTTTAACTAATTCAGTACCAGCCAATTCTAGACCTCATTTTTTTGTATTTTTTTTTTTAACCCAAAATCTTGGAAAAATTGAAAAAAAAAAAAAAAAGGATCTGGGGTTGAACGTGTGGAGTGTGAAAAGACGTCTTTGGGAGTGAAGGAGTTTTAATTACAAAGACAACCATTGTCAACTGTTTAAAATGTATTTATTTATTAAGGCAGTTTTTTTTTGCCTTCATATATTTCGCTGTTCATGTTGTCATGGCAACCTTCACATTTATCCTGTACATTGTTTAAAAATATAATGACATTTTATGGACCTCAAGTGGTCACACACCCTTGTGGGTCTTTCTGTTGATGCTCGAATGTTCCGCAATATATATTTTTTTTAAATTTGAGAAAAGAAAATCACTTGCGCCAATGACTGTGTCACGTTGTGCACGAAGCGATAGGATAATTGCTTCGTGCACAACAAAAATAAGGAAGTGGATCCCCGAAATGCAGACACCAAACAAGGTCTCCGTAGCAAAAGGGTTTAATATACAAAAATTCGCACCGACAAAGTAGTAACATAAAGTGCTGGTCAAAACAAGGACCAGAGGGCACAAAAAACGAATAACAAAAAGCGCTTGCACAAAAGGCAAGGGGGGAAAATAAGAATCGCGAAGGCAAACAAAAAACAATGTACCCGCTACACGCAAGCGAGAGCCAAATCACAAACTAAGAATCATACTTACAAAATACTGAGCACCGAGAGTTCAAAAAGCAAAACACGACGAGGTCTGTAGCAAAAGCAGTCAATGAGCAAGGAAGTAGCAAGGCGAAATTCAATACTCCAGCGACAGAGGGCTCCTTAAATACATTCATTCATTCATTCATCTTCCGTACCGCTTGATCCTCACTAGGGTCGCGGGGGGTGCTGGAGCCTATCCCAGCTGTCTTCGGGCAGTAGGCGGGGGGACACCCTGAATCGGTTGCCAGCCAATCGCAGGGCACACAGAAACGAGCAACCATTCGCACTCACACTCACACCTAGGGACAATTTAGAGTGTTCAATCAGCCTGCCATGCATATTTTTGGAATGTGGGAGGATACCGGAGCACCCGGAGAAAACCCACGCAGGCCCGGGGAGAACATGCAAACTCCACACTGGGAGGCCGGAGCTGGAATCGAACCCGGTACCTCTGCACTGTGAAGCCGAAGTGCTAACCACTGGACTACCGGGCCGCCCTCCTTAAATACAGAGTGAGACTAATCATAGATTGGCAGCAGGTGTGCACAGAAGTCCGCAAATGCCACCTGCTGGCCAGACTGAAACATAACCGTGACAGACTGTTGAAGCTACATAATGCTTTGTCGACAGCACAAACTTTCTTCAGCTGAGACAAACTCCCCCCCAAAAAATAGTGAGTTTTTTTCCAGCTTGTGAATGTGAATCTATCAGCTTTCTCCATTGTTATTTTCCCATGTGGTCAAAAACATGACGCGGTGCACGCGTGACCTGATTGAAAAATGTCTGATTCGTGTTCCTGTGTTGTCAAATGTCACTCACTGCTGCCCTCAAGAGGCAGTGAATGGCACCGCAACTTAATAATGAATCCATACAATAACGAACTGTGACTTTACAAAGTAACTGTAGTCAGACTACTAAACGGAGAAAAGTAGAACATTGGAGTAGTTGCTCCTGTTCCATTGACACCAAAGTATAACAGTGGTTAATTTTTTTTTAAACAAAACCGGCTCACTCAATTATATTTTCACTCGTTAGTGTGTAAATAACGCAAAGCTCCGTAATGCAGCTCGGCCCCCCTGGCGTGAGGAACCAGGCCCGGTATTTACAACATTTATAGATTTGTTCTCAAGCTATTTTCAACACCATAAATTGGTTAATATGGCGTAAAAATAACGCCGGCACAGACCAATAATATCGATTTGTGGAAAAAATATAAATTATACCCCTGGGCTTTTTCTGGAAATGACTTGTTGCGACGATAATGTGAGTCACAGCACTGCCTGTTTATAAATGTATCAATTGTATTTTTTACACTTGGGGTGGGGGGGTTGGGGGGGGGGTAGAATAGTTTTCTTTTCCCCCGTTCTGACTTGTGTGCCTCCACAGGAGATAAATACGGTAATGTCATCCACCTCTACGAGAGAGACTGCTCCATTCAGCGGCGCCACCAAAAGGTGACTTTCTCATACCGTCGACGGCATTTCTGTGGGTGGTCACGCTCGGCAGAGAGGTCTCACCTTCCCGCGCGGAGACGAGGATAAATCGGCCTAATCGGCTTTTGTCTGTCAGCCGTGCGTCTCATTAGGGAACATATTCATACTTGAGTTGATTATGATAACGGAGATTACGGCGCACGTGTGTGTGTGTGTGTCGTAGGTGCCAAGAGGATAATACAGCAATGAAAATGCCCTAATGCTGTTATCGGCGTCCGCGGCGCTTAAAGCACCCCGCGCCAAATCAACTCTGCTCTTGGAATTATCCGGGAATTAACACTCGCCCCTTTAGGCGGCGCGGCGCTCTTTGCGTCTCTCCTAATGAATTAGCTGTTTTCGCCTCGTCTTATGAAACGAGCAAACATGCGACGGAGCACCAAGTGGCACGTCATCATATATGCCGCATGCGTCACCCTCGCGTTTCATCAGCTGATCGTAGAAACGCGCCTGCTTGTTTTTTTTTTTTTTTTTTTTGCAAGCTACTACTGCTCCTCGTTGAGCCGACGCGACTTGATCTGCATTTGGCCTAAATCTAAAGTCTTTGGTTTTTTTTTTTTTCGCTCTCCCTCGCTCACATGAAGAGTCGCCTGTTGGAATAGATTTGGAATGCTGGAGTATGGATGGGATATTTTTAGTCGTTCTGTCTCAGAAGTGAAATTCATACTGGGTAGAGGAGGAGGAGGAGGAGGAAAAGATGAGATAAGAAGGCTAATTGACTTCCGACTGTGTTTTATTTGAGTTTATTTATTTTTGGGTTCTCACTTGAATTTCCTTGGGTTAGTTAGCTTGGACCGTAGCCCCAGGCTAATTGTTGCATTGGCACAAATACTTTTGAGTTAGCTTTTTCATCCTCCCCACTTTAAAAAAAAAAAGTTGTTTGCTCTTAGATCAGGCATTTCCAAAGTCCGGCCCGGGGGCCAAATCCGGCCCGCGGTCGAATTTCATCCGGCCCTCGGCCCCCGTCATAAAATCAGTGCCGTCTGGCCCGCAGGTTGGGCGCAATGGAACACGTGTTGCATTGACTGAGGTCTCGTAGACTGGTGAGTGATGTTTCATAGAGTACTGCTTCCCTCTAGTGGCTAAATGAGTAATAGCATTCACTAAATGAGTAATAGCATTTAGACACTAGAGGGCATCACTCACGAGTTAACAAGACATCACTCCGTGTTTATATTGACTGATATGTCATATTTCAAATGATCCTTGCAGTTGTGGATATGTGTATTGCTTGTTCATTTCCCTGTTGTTCGAGTCAAAGGTTTTGTGACTATTGAAAAGTCATGGTGATACATTTTATGTTTCAAATCAATCAATTTGCACTCAGGAGACTTCTGTTTAAGAAAAAGTCAAGTGAATAAGCAGTTGCATGTGATATACCCGTTTCAAATCAACCAAAAGAAATTCTTAAGATTGTTGAAATTAAAATAAAAATGGAAATGTGAAACAGACTGGCTTACTAAAATTTGTTGAACAATATTGTTGTTCAATGTAAAGAATGTCAGCCAAGGTCGGCCCCCCGACATTTTACCACATAAAATCTGGCCCCCTTGGCAAAAAGTTTGGACACCCCTGTCTTAGATCATGCTAAGGAAAGTGACCAAATAGAGATTTATTTCTCTCAGTGGCCATCGTTTAAAGATGCTGTAAGATGCTAGCTTGTTGCTAACGCTGTGCGCGCTTTACAGGTCGTGGAGATCGCACCGGGTTTCCAACTGGACCCTCAGCTGAGAAACCGGCTTCATTCGGATGCTGTCAACCTTGCCAAATTGGTAGGCTGCTCCCCTGCTGTCTCGCGTGTTTTGTTTTCTTTTTAAATAGCGATCGAGTACGCGTCAATAGCAACTACAAACTGCGTGTCGTGATGATGACAAAAGATGGAGTCCGCGGAGTGAATGAGGAGTGCTGACGTTTAATTCGGCCAAGGTGGTGAGTCGGTGCCGCTCGGGATGCTTTTCTTTTGAATGAGATGAATATGATACATATTGCATTTTCTACATTTTATGCTGGATGTTTTTTTTTTTTGCGTTCAGCTGTGGTTACATTGTGTCTAAAAAGTCTTCATAACTCATTTTAAAGTATGTGGATGGCATAAAAGTGTGTGTGTGTGTGTGTGTGTGTGTGTGTGGCGAGAGACCGAGATCCAGTCTTATTTTAATTTTTTTCATAGCCTTTTCTAAAGGCATCATGGCATTTGAATTACAGTCCCCCAAACTATTTACATTTTGCCAAACGAGTGGATTTGAAATATTCATTCATTCATCTTCCTAACCGCTTGATCCTCACTAGGGTCGCGGGGGGTGCTGGAGCCTATCCCAGCCGTCTCCGGGCAGTAGGCGGGGGACACCCTGAATCGGTTGCCAGCCAATCGCAGGGCACACAGAGACGAACAACCATCCACGCTCACACTCACACCTAGGGACAATTTAGAGTGTTCAATCAGCCTGCCATGCATATTTTTGGAATGTGGGAGGAAACCGGAGCACCCGGAGAAAACCCACGCAGACACAGGGAGAACATGCAAACTCCACACAGGGAGGCCGGAACTGGAATCGAACCCGGTACCTCTGCACTGTGAAGCCGACGTGCTAACCACTGGACTACCAGGCCGCCCGATTTGAAATATATGGAATAAAATTTGTTGAGTGCTTTTGGAATCAACACTCAATATCATGCATCCTCCCTGACTTTCGACGAAAGTAGCTGTGACAGCATCATTTGAAGGGGGCCCGGGGGCGGGGGCTCAAAGAGGAGATTTCATGCAGATTGCAGATGAAGAAAAGGACAAGGGGGAGAGAAGATCTTACGTAAGAGGGGAATGAATGCAAAGTGGCTAAAGATGATTATTGTTAGGGATGCTGAGATGGTGGCAAGAAGGATTTTCTCTGTTGATCCAGACCAGAGGTGGGCAAACTACGGACCGCGGGCTTAATCCGGCCCCGTTGGTCTTTTTAATCCGGCCCGCCGAAGGTCGGTCCACAATTAAGGTTCAATGTGAATGATTGCATTCATTTCAATTGGACTTGTAATGACAGGCATTTCACCGCCAGGTGGCGCATTGACTTGAAGTTGCAGAACACAGGGAGGGGCGGGATCTTTTCGACCACCCAGGACCTCTGTATCGCTCTACTTCTAGTGGTCTGATCACAACCCATTTGCAGAAATGCACAGGCTAAAATAGGTCATCAACAACAATGTCATCATTAAAAAAAAGTATATTTATGCAGTACTTTCATGCTTTTGTTCTGTTGATGTTTGATATGGACTGTCAACAAATGCAGTTTTTTTTTAATAGCTCGTGTTGACCTGGCCCTTCTGTCAAATTTTAAAAGTCAATGCGGCCCCCCCGAGCCAAAAAGTTTGCCCACCCCTGATCTAGACTGTAGTGTAGACTCTTTGAACACGTTTGGGGGCGCCTTCTTGGAAGCCAAATGAAGAATTTTTATTCCTTAAAAATCTTAAGGTCTTACAAACCGATTACCGATCCAATCACAATTCATGGTTCAAAAACGTATGAATGCTTTTAAATTCAGATTAAAACTATGCTCATTTGCCATACCTATGATGAAGCCTTAAAAATCAAATTTAACCGCTCATTAAGCCAAAGACTTAAATTACGCCCGTACCGTATTGTACGGCGCCTGTTGGCAGCGTTGAGTGGCGGTCGCGCTTGTGGCTAGCGGCGCTGACAACAGCTGTCATCTTATTTTTCAAAGGCAGTTTATTAGACGTAAATGACTGCACAATTTGATGCTGATACTCTGACACAGTTAACCAAATTACACAAAGTCGGAGAGAAAAAAAAAATGTGACAGATTTTGGGGCAGCGTATTATACAATATACACAGGATTTTACAAAATGGATAATAAATCTGTTCGTTGTCATGCAGATTAATTTATTGCTTGTGTTTGTAACGCGTACACGAGGACTTTGATAAACTAAACGCGTATTTAATCATTGTTAATTTAATACTAAATTCATTAATTCATTCATTCATCTTCCGAGCCGCTTAATCCTCACTAGGGTCGCGGGGGGTGCTGGAGCCCATCCCAGCTGTCTTCGGGCAGTAGGCGGGGGACACCCTGAATCGGGTGCCAGCCAATCGCAGGGCACACACAGACGAACAACCATTCGCACTCACACTCACACCTAGGGACAATTTAGAGCGTCCAATCAGCCTGCCACGCATGTTTTTGGAATGTGGGAGGAAACCGGAGCACCCGGAGAAAACCCACGCAGGCCCGGGGAGAACATGCAAACTCCACACAGGGAGGCCGGAGCTGGAATCGAACCCGGTACCTCTGCACTGTGAAGCCGACGTGCTAACCACTGGACTACCGGGCCGCCCATACTAAATCCAATTTTCAGAATATTTTTTTTCTTGTTTTGAGAAATCTGAAATCATCTAAAAATAATATTCCTTATTTTTTTTCAAAAGTGCCCTCACTGCGTGTACTTCCATGTTGGTAACAGCTTGCAAATGAGATTGAAAGCACTTTTGGGAGGACAGGGGAAGCCTTTTGCTTCACTGTCAACTCTCTCCGCGCGTATTGAAAGCTGCTCGCTCCCTAGCAACGCTCGACTTCGATTGTGCGGCGCCCAAAACAAAAGAGCGAGATGCTCTTCAGCAGAAAATTGTGCTCAAGCATCTTCTTGCAACGCCTCTGAATGAATAAATTGCTCAGATATGTATGTGTTGAGTAACCCCGTGCAATTGTAGCCTTTTCATGTTAATCAGCATCACACTAGGGAAGTAATGACATGCTCTTTGCGACATCAACCTGCTATTGTGTCTTGCACTGTGGTCTTGATGCTGGCGACAGGCACTCGGTCTCCCTCGATGCCCTGTTTTTTATTTTTTTCTTTTCAATCCTTGTTGCTCACCGGATGTTGGATATTCCACTATCGTTTCAGCAAAGTCAACCCCAGGCTTTGGGTTGTGAACGATTGACACCTAGCCGGTTTTTGTTTGTTTGTTTATTTATGTTATGTTATGTTCAAGGGAGTAGGAAGAAGTAAAAAACTTATCTAGTCCTACCCCGTTATGTGTTTATATCTACTAAATCATTTTTATATCAATCAGAAAAGAAAAAGTAAGAAGAAGTCTCCATTAAGGCTCATACTTTACCCTTAACCGTGATATTTTTACAACTTTTGGTTTGTATCGGGATTATATACATCCTCACCGTGGCACTCTTGTGTCAATTTTCTCTTGTATTCATAATGGATATTTCAATACCTTTCTCTATTTATCAACTTAGTTCTGATTTATCATTATATTTCATGTTTAGAATTGATCATTTTAACTCTGATTGATGTAGGTTGTACTATTTTTTTGAATTTGTTTTTGAACTCAGCAAGCGACTTACTCATTTTTAGGTCCGTTTCGAGATTATTCCACAGATTTTGATTGATGGTGTCTGAAAAATCAACCTTTTATACTCACAGTTTTAACGAAATTGATTACAATTTTTTTGTTTGTTTTATTTTGGGGCAGCGGGGAATTGCACATTCCCGTTTTTGTTCGATTTTTCAGTCATCTATCCATGACAATTTATTTTTCTGGTCATATTTTACATTCATTCTCTACGTTTGAAAACCGAAATTTCCACCTCGTAGGCTTTTCGTTATCAAACCACAACAAGAGATGCCCGTCCATCACTCTGTTTCAAGGATGGCTTCTTTAATTGTTCATGTATTGCTTGATTCGTCGAAATTGATTAGTTTAGCTTGGATACATGCACTTTTGTCTGATAATAAAAGTGGGAGATGAGCTTAACTAGCCAGTGGAGGATCTGCTTTCTCCCTTTACGGCGCAGGCGACGGCGTTGTGTGCGTTATGTCCATGGTGCGAACAGAGCCCGAGCTTGTAAATGAAGCCGCCGAGACACCGGACCAAAGCGGCACACTGCTTTTCATGACTGCATTATCCATGCGTGTGTAGTTGGCAAATGAGCACCACATCTGCCGCACCCCCCCCCACCCCGAGTGTCGAAGTTGGCTTTAAAAAAAAATTTTTTTTAGTTCCCTGGTTCACAACCCTCCAACTCATTTAGACTTTTGAACTTAAGTACATTTCAGAGTCAGTGCGTCTGTAACTTTCCTCATGTCCAAAAGTTGAATCAGTACTCGTAAAAATTGTGAGCGTGAGTACTTTGACCACCTCTGATTCCTTGCGCGTCGCCTCCGAATTCTTCAGATCTTTTCTCATTGGCGATCACATGCACGCTCGCAATTTGTACATTGCGCTCACGGTTGTGTGTAAGTAAGCCAAAGCGCCTTTTTGCATGCAAATGCTGGTGGATACTCTCGCAGAAAAAAAAAAAAAAGGCAACGCTGTGAAGTAATTTCATGCCTGTGTAGTTCCAGACAGCGCAGATCTGCGCTGATAAAAGCATTCTCACGCCCAAACATTTACACCAAGCGCCTGGAGATGCGGTAGAAGCCGAGTAGATTTTTGTGCTGACTGGCTTTTGACAACTCATTAGTCGCTTTTTGTTTCTTCTATGAAACGTTTTGAGAAGAAGCTTCTCGCCAGTGTTTGGGTGGCTTCGCTTTGCGGATGCGCTGAGTGTCGTCTCGTTGAAATCGATTTCCAATCCATCTTAATTTGGCACTCGGTACAATGAACCGCGCCACGCTGGCATTTTTAGCATAGATGCTACAATAAAACTTTCAAACCACTGCTTGAAGGGATAAATCGATCAGCGCAAAAAATTGAAACAAATACCCAGTGAGGCCGAACTTGACTGGATGCTTTCGATTGAAAATCGCAACCCCCGTCTTGAATTTGAGGCTCCACATAATGTATATCGTACGGCACCACTTTGATTAAACCATAAAATCATAGCGTAATTGTCAAGGAGGAAGCGGATTTCTGCCAAGAGACGAAGTGGCCACACTGCACCTTTGAGTTGGGTTTAGCTTTTTTCAAACGGATACCAGTCCAGGTATTCACACTTTGAGTATTCACTAATATTGAGTACTGATACCTAGAAGACTTTTTGGGATATATAAAACTTTTTTTCAGACAATGACCCAAAAATCATGAACAAAAACCTTTTTTTCCCGAATATATTCCTAATGTTGATTCAGTGATGTGTCAAAATGCTACAGTACAGTGTCAACTACTTTCAAGGAGGACTTATTTGATATAAGGCCTTTTTTTGGGGGGGCATTAATTATCGGTGACTGGTTTTTGCAGCCTCCACGAGTATCTGATACCTTAAATTAAAGCGAGTATTGACCTGATGTCATTCATTCATTCATTCATTCATCTTCCTAACCGCTTGATCCTCACTCGGGTCGCGGGGGGTGCTGGAGCCCATCCCAGCCGTCTCCGGGCAGTAGGCGTGGGACACCCTGAATCGGTTGCCAGCCAATCGCAGGGCACATAGAAACGAACAACCATTCGCACTCACACTCACACCTAGGGACAATTTAGAGCGTCCAATCAGCCTGCCATGCATATTTTTGGAATGTGGGAGGAAACCGGAGCACCCGGAGAAAACCCACGCAGGCCCGGGGAGGACATGCAAACTCCACACAGGGAGGCCGGAGCTGGAATCGAACCCGGTACCTCTGCACTGTGAAGCCCACGTGCTAACCACTGGACTACCGGGCCGCCAACCTGATGTCAATACTCTCCAATTCTTAGTTTGGCCATCGCGTGTTAAGTCAAGTTATGTTGTGCTTGACTTGCACTACATTTTTAAAAATTGATGATTTTTTTTTTAAGAGCCTTCCTTCTTTTCACCATTTCGGATATTTTCCCCGCATGTGTTGGACGCAGCTTTGGCAGCAAGTGTCTGCGGTGCTTTCAAGTGCCGACCGTGATGGAGAGTTTGCCAGCTCTTAGAGTCCGTCTTTCATCCGAGAAGATCAAGCGTCTTTAAAAAAAAAACAAACAAAAAGGAGGTTTTGAACTTTTCCTTAAAGTGAGCCCAAGCGTTACGAGCACTCAAGAAATAAATAACAGGTGAACTTCATTGACGGGTACCGTGGTTAACATGCAAGGAGGGTCTTCACAGATGTCTGCGGGCGGAAAAACAAAGCCATCTAATTCGCTGATTGTTCTGTCGGTGTGGATTCTTGCATGTTCCTTTTATGCCGGTGAGGGCTCGCACACCCGCGCTGCGTTTAACCTTCAGACACAGCCGAGCGAGCTTAACCGTAATGATGCCTTGTTTGTTTTGCATGACTTGTTTGCACACCTTGATTCCAGTTTAACTCAAAAGTGAGCCTCCCTATACACGGAAAAGCCCTATAAATGCATTCCAAGTGATAAATGACACCACGCCCATAATAAGCCATTCGATGCGAAAGGCATGCAAACGAGCACATGTGGGTTGCAGGAAATGTAATGCCGAGCGTGTTGCGTTGACACCGAGTGTTTTGTATGTATAATCCACACATCACATATACATAATCAGGACACACAGGCATCCATCGTCTTGACTACCCCCCCCCCCCCCCCCCACGTTTCCTCACTCTTTGTGCAGCGTTGTACACAGCCTGTGTTATGAAGGAGAAAACCGAATTTTTATACATTTTATGTCTCTAATATCGGCGCCCAGAATAGATCCCGTTGGCGCATGTGTGGCCGTGTGTGCCTGGCCATGTGTGCTCATGTGGTGCTCTGTGATCACTAGGTGGCTTTATTCGCTCCACTTTTTCATCATTTCACAGACAAGGAGCTCATTATGCTTCCATTAAAGTGCTGACAGCGTAGAAGGGGGATCTGGGCCAGCGAGAGAGCAGTGGGACCAATGCGGGCACGTAATCGGGCTTCCAGGAGGAGAGCGAGTTGATACACCTAGCGCCTGATTTGCTCAAATCATAAATAGCAAGCGCTAAAATGCCATTGACTAAAAAGTAACCATATGAACAGGCAACGACTTTTATATGCTAGCTGCAAGGTGACAATGGACACCCACTTTACAAGCAGAATGGCTAATGGTTAGCCAGTTTGCAACTTACTGCTATCCGGAGTCATCAACAGCATTGACTCCCACGTCGCTCCCGGCCTCGCCTTTTTAATTCGAATTTACCTCAAAATCCGTATCGACTCAACTTGATTTGAAGAGTACTTTTAAAAACCATGGTTGAGTACAAAAAAAAAATCGGAGGCACCAAGCAGGTATGTAGAGGAGCTGTGACAGGCAGGGTTTAAAGACTAATAAAATAATCTTAAATTCTAAAATGTTACCCGGAGCCAAAGTAGGTAGGCCTGGATTGGAGTTATGTGCTCCCTCCAACGAGCTCCAGTTAGGAGGCGAGCCGCAGCATTTTAGACCAACTGGAGACGCGAGAGGGAGGACTGTCTGACTGCAGAATATAGCGCATTACATTAACCCATCAATATGTTTCAAAGGCATGGATTACTTTTTATAAACGTTGTCTTTGCAAGGAGAGACTTTACTTACTACAAAACAAAACATTTGCCAATTCAATTTGAAATCGATGTCTAATTTAAAACCCAAATTCCAGACTGATGGCGTTAGGTAACATGCTAGGGGGGCCAAGGCAACAGGGTGAGCAAAACAAGGCCCACTGGGACCAAACACCATCACCATGTGTTCTTGTTGAAGTTTATAAAGTTTTGTGCCATCCAGACATTGATTTGCCCCTGGCAGGGCAAAAGTAGCCTTAAGGAGAAAGCACTCTTTTTTTTGCTTAGCGAGACATTGATTTGACTGTTATCCACTTTATAATTAAAGGAAATTCCATGCTTTCTGAATAAGGAACACAGGGGCAACCAATACAATAAAAACAGCAGGGGCCACAAAGTTGAACCCTGTGGAATCCCACGTGACACTGGGGGCAGATGAGTGACTAATGTATACTTGATGCACATAGATTAAATTAAGCACGCACAATGTGATTTTTCAAATCTGAGACGAATTGCACTGGCTCATTTGGGGTGTTTATTTTTAAACCTGCAGCAAAGTCAGAAAATGTCAGCTTTGAATATAAAACGGGTAAAGGCTATGAACCAAGGATAATAAAAAAAAACACGCTTTTACATGGTGGCTTTTTACAGTGTCATTAATTAAATTGGTTTGATGCTCCTCTTCCTCTCTCGGTACGTGAAGTTATTGCTCGACTTGGAGGCATATTTTTCCCCATTAATTGATAGTTAACATCCATTTTTATGAGCCCTCGAATTTGCACTTGGCCTATATATGACACATTAATATGGCTGGAATTTCAGAGACTGCAACCACAGAAGACGGCTCTCATCTTTCCTCTTTACCTTCTCTGGATCCACTTTACAGCTTCATTCCAGCCCTCTTGTAAAATATTTGTCCCCCCCCCCCCACCCTTCCTCCTTCTCTTGCTGAACAATACGAGTACACTAGTACCTCTGCCATAAGACTAACCCGGTCAGCGGACTTTTACAAGTTATAGGTAGGGCATCGCTGGGCCTAACTGAAAATTCCACTAGCTTAATGCTAACACCCAGTGCAAAACGGCATAGCCAGGCTAATGAAGCTAGCGTTGATGTTGTGGTGAATATAACCCAACTGTGTAACAGAAAAAAAAATCTTTCATATGCTGTTTGACTTATTAAATCAACATACCATAAGTCAGGGCACGACTGTGTTATGGACCGTAGCCTCTCCTTTGGAACTCGGATTGTCTTTTTTTCCAACCGTGTGCATGCATTGCTCCCTTGCCGTCTGTCCATGGGTGACCTGAAAATCACTTCGCCACATTTGCAACACTTTTTAATTAGATTTCACGGAGAGGTAGCAGTGAAGACACGATTACCATTATTTTTGGACCTGTAGTCATCAAGGTGTGGAAAAGTGTGTGTGTGTTTGGCGGCAGTAAAATGAGTGAAAAAGGTCCCATGACCAAAATGGAGCTTGTGTGTGTGTGTATACGTGTACGTGTGTGTACGTGTACGCGTACGTGTACGTACGCTTATATCAGCTATGAATCAGACCAGAATTGTCTGACCAAAGTCCAAGCGGGAATTGGATATGAGTCACGAGAATTCCGGCGCCATCTTGTCAGCAGTTCTCCCCACAGATTGCAAGGGAACAAAGTTGCAGCAAACTCATGCCGCCTTTCACTTTTTTTAAAGATGCTCCCGAGTCTCGCCCCAGAATTGGAAATGAAAAGGAAGCGATACAGTGGCAATTTTCCGGTTCACGCCATTTCCCGCTCAGCGCGAGCGAATGAAAGGCACGAGCGGCGCGCAAAAGCCTTTCTGGCCTCAGAGCGCATCGCCACTTGACTTTGTTTGATTATGTCTGGAAAAGGAGTGACGCTTTTGTCGAATGTTCTTGCTGGGGATTCGGAAAAAGACTTTCAACTGGAGTGCCGTTTCCGACATGGCGAGACAACATTATTAGAAGCATTCTTTTGGCTTTGGCTACATTTTGTACATCCTCATCAAAACGCATTTTGAATATTCAGTGTAACCTTGCAAAAAGAAGGGCGCTAAAAATAAAATGTGAGAGTAGAATACGCTTTTAGAGAACTGACTCTACCCTGAATGATTAAACTCCACATTACGCAAACACAAAGTAGAAAATCGAGGACATGGAGGGCAAACGGTTACAAGCCAGCCTCTTGTTGTATGACTGTAGTTCTTTGAGTTACTTTTTCAATCGTTGCGTTTTGTTTGAAGCATGCTGCGAAACTAAGATAAGATAAGATAAGATAAGATAAGATAAGATAAGATATCCTTTATTCGCCCCACAATGGGGAAATTTACAGCCTCCAGCAGCAAGAATGTATGTAGAAAGAACTACCGGTAAACTAAACTAAACTGCGCTAACTGCCATTTCAATGCCAAATGTCGCGTTTTCATCAAATCAATGAAAAAAAATCGTTATACAGTATCTAGATACAGCTAGATATCGATATACTGTATATCTATATCTACATCTATCTATATAAATATAGATATATATTTATAGATATACTGTATATCTGGCTGATATACTGTATATCTGGCTATCTGGCAACCGGTGTGTGTGTGTATATACACACACACACACACACACACACACACATATATATATAATATAGGCAGCCCGGTAGTTCAGTGGTTAGCACATCGGCTTCACAGTGCAGAGGTACCGGGTTCGATTCCAGCTCCGGCCTCCCTGTGTGGAGTTTGGATGTTCTCCCCGGGCCTGCGTGGGTTTTCTCCGGGTGCTCCGGTTTCCTCCCACATTCCAAAAACATGCGTGGCAGGCTGATTGAACACTCTAAATTGTCCCTAGGTGTGAGTGTGAGTGCGAATGGTTGTTCGTCTCTGTGTGCCCTGCGATTGGCTGGCAACCAATTCAGGGTGTCCCCCGCCTACTGCCCGAAGACAGCTGGGATAGGCTCCAGCACCCCCGCGACCCTAGTGAGGATCAAGCGGCTTGGAAGATGAATGAATGAATGAATGAATATATATATATATATATATATATATATATATATATATATATATATATATATATATATAATGTGTGTGTGTGTTCAAAAAAATGTTCCAAAAAATAAATAAATATGTATATATATATATTTTTTTACATACACACGTGTGTGTGTATATATGTGACGACAAAAGTTTCCCATTCATATTTCGTGTCTCGGTTTGGACTAAAATGTAACAAACAAAAACCCCCAAAACGTTTGATGTTGTGTTTCCCCGTCCCGACTACTAAACTAGTTTTGCGCTGGTCTCCGTCCTTGGAGTTCAAAGACTGGAGGGATTGTTATGCTTGCCGCCACTCGTCTTCTGTTTGGATTCCTCGCCTGTACGTCCTTGCGGAGAAAGGTTGTGAGAAGTTGCTGAGAAGCACGAGCAGATGCACATAGCCTAATTGCAAATGTCTGTGCTATGTTGGAAAAAAAATGGGTGGGAGGTGTGAGGGGGAATTTGGTGATCGTGCTGCGCTCACAAGATTCAAGACAACGCTGGAAATGAGATGTGCAGCGACGGCAGAAAATGGCGACCGCGCAGAGGAAAAATAATGCTGTGAGCATCTCTCAAAACTGCCAGCCTGAAAGTTTTGCATTAGGCGGCAGGAAACAAGCACTCGGAGTGAGCGCCTGGAGTTTCCGAGGCACATAGTCCCTGTGAATTGGCACCAAGTGCACTCGGAAACAAACAATGTAAACAAAAGTATTTGACCGTATGATCACTGAGCACATTCAGTCGGCTGAGGCCACTTCTGGTACGGTTTTGTTCAACACCTTTGAGGACAGACGAGCGATGATGTGATTGACATTCCGTTCATCGTGTTGATGATCACGCCGCCATCGCAACAGATGTTTGGCTCGTCTTCACTTTTCGAAGTTCCATTGCAGCCTTTTGTAAGGCAGCAAACACTGTCCTCTGCTGGTTCGAATTAGACATTGCACTCAGTTTTCCACAATATCGCGATTTACAGTGTTTGTTCCCTCACATATCGCGGTTAATGGGAACCGTGACCCTGCCGCGATAAGTGAAAAACCGCGAAAGAGGGTTGCCCCCCCCCCCCATATAATTAAAGCTGTGTTTTATTCCCTTTAGCATAACTCCATCTAGTGGACGCATAACGCAACCGCAGCCACTACTGTATCTTCTGTTTATGCACCTTATCATGTAGTGCGCCCTATATATATGTGCCTTATATTCCGGAGTGCCTTATAGTACGGAAAATAATATATGTGTAAAAATATAGTGAATTGTTTTTATTCAAATGACCCAACTTTGAGAATTTACATGTTCACGCTTACAAAAATAAAGATATGAACTACAGACCACCCCCCCTCCCCCAAAAATTGTTCAATTTTATACAAGCTAATATCGGCCAATTACATCAGAATCATGAAACAAATTGAACTTATGTCAAAGCAAAATGGTGTTGCCCGTCGACTTGCCTGCCGTCGCTTGTCAAGCAGTGACAAATTAGTCTGTTACACTGATTCACTTAAACATGGTGAGAGCGTGTGTGTGTGTGTGTGTATGTGTGTGTGTTAGCTCAATGGCCTTGTGTGTGAAAGCTGATATAGACTAGGCCTTGAGCATTATGTATCCATCATCATTAGTGTGAGGGGTGCTGGTGATCGTGCTCCTTGTTTGGCGGGCACATCCGTTTCAGTTATCATCCTCAAAGTGAAGATGATTCACTGGGGTCAATGTGCCACCTAGTCTCTATTTTTGACTTTTTGTAAAAACAACTGCGGCACTTTTTTATCCCCCATGAAAAATTAAAAAGTCGCTCACGAGTTAAAAAAAAAAATCCAAGTTAGTTTTGCTTTACTTTTTAATTACATCCAAATAAAGACTTTGTCTTCCGTGAAGCCCTGTCCCGGATTTGCTGTTTTTGAGCTTGTCGAGTTTATTGAAGTTTCTTTTTTTATGTGTTGAATGTATAAATACAAAGTAAATCGGTCTACTTTTAGCAGTGGGAATTCTACCCTTTACATTCTTTTTTTTTTTTTTTTGTTACCACCTTTGTTGATTTCTTTTCTTTTTGCCATTGAATTCAACCTGCCAAGAGCAGAGGAAGCAAAAGTATACCCTGATTTTAGCAAGGGGGGGCAACAAAGAATCAGCGGTTTTCTTTTCCCGCAGGTGGGCTACGAGAACGCGGGGACGGTGGAGTTCTTGGTGGACAAACACGGCAAACACTACTTCATTGAAGTCAACTCGCGGCTTCAGGTGGAGCACACGGTGACAGAGGAAATCACGGAGTGAGTACAGCGAGATTTTGCTTAACTGCTACGGTTATATATATATATATATATATATATATATATATATATATATATATATATATATATATATATATATAGGAAGAGAAAGAGAGAGAGAGACGTATACACACAGACCATATTTTCCGCACTATAAGGCGCTTCGGTGTCTAAGATGCACTTTCAATGAATGGCCAATTTAATACGGTTTTGATATATAGGGCGCACCGCATTATAAGGCGCATAGAATACAAGTTACAAGAGTGGCTGCAGTTATGTTATGCATCCACTCTATGGGAATACAATACAGCTTTATTCATATCGGGCTTTCACAACCGCTGCAACTGTAACAAAGCGCTTTACAGAATCTTTCAAATACTACGTCCAAGAAATCAAAATATTGATCCATATATATAAGGCGCCTCTGATTTTTAGGCGCAATGTCGGCTTTTGAGGAAATTGAACGCTTTTAGGTGCTCCTTATAGTGCGGAAAATACGGTATGCGTGTGTGTGTATAATATATACATGCCAAAAGCCCCACCGTTGAAGGATTGCTGCATTTATTCGGAGCATGAAGCCCATTTGAATTGGCCCGAGAGGAGCCGCGTCCTGCATGAAGTGGCAGAGGGTGGACGTCATCTCGTTTGCACAGGCCGCCTTTACACAGGCAAAGGTCCAGCACCCCGGTAGCCAGTGGCAGATTATGCCCACAGGCGGTAGGGGGCTGGGTGATGAAGGGAGGAGGTGGGAGGGGGATGCATGAAATTGGAAAAAAGTATGTTTGGTAAATTTGCACTCCAAGCTCATTAGTCCTCAGGCTTTTCCCAAGGCGGCGCTATCAAACTCTCTATGTGGTACCACTGAACTTTGCGACATTTTCATGCCAAAAAAAGTGAAAGCCTCCCTCTTGCCCTATATTCCTGGATCCCACTTCACACCTTTTCTCTGCATCCCTTTCCTCATTTCAACTCGCTCCTCTCCAAACTGGCAGAGATTAAAAAAAAAAAAAAAAACGAGTCCCCTCCCCGGACTGCAGGTGGGCTTGTGAGCCCCTAAAGTCCTTCTTGAAAGCCCCTTCAGTCAGTGTTTGATCAACAAAGCCCCGCTGTATTTGCTGGAGATTGCATCTGCCAGTTTCCCTGGCATCCTCACAGCAGGCCTTGTGGATGTGTACCCTTGTCGAGCTCTGCTGCTGGGTCCTCGTCTATTTCTGCCTTCCGCTGAGAAGACCAGCTTGAACTGAGCTCGTTTTTTTTGCCCGCTTGGAACGTCTCACTGGAGGTCGCTCGGCCTCATCCCGCTCGGTGCCCGCCCATCCATCTCACCGTTATCACTGCTGTCACATGTGATGCCCCCTCATGCCATCATTGGCCCGCTCATTCATCTCCCCTCCTGATCGCGTTGTCCCGAACCTCACCTTTGCCTCGTTTGCGCAACACCATGATTCATATTGCTCTGTCCCCCATTGGTAGCCTGTCAGAATCAGAATCATCTTTATTGGCCAAGTATGTAGAACACAGGGCGGCCCGGTAGTCCAGTGGTTAGCACGTCGGCTTCACAGTGCAGAGGTACCGGGTTCGATTCCAGCTCTGGCCTCCCTGTGTGGAGTTTGCATGTTCTCCCCGGGCCTGCGTGGGTTTTCTCCGGGTGCTCCGGTTTCCCCCCCACATTCCTAAAACATGCATGGCAGGCTGATTGAACACTCTAAATTGTCCCTAGGTGTGAGTGTGAGTGCGAATGGTTGCTCGTTTCTGTGTGCCCTGCGATTGGCTGGCAACCGATTCAGGGTGTCCCCCGCCTACTGCCCGGAGACGGCTGGCAGCCCCCGCGACCCTAGTGAGGATCAAGCGGTTAGGAAGATGAATGAAATGAATGAATGAATGAATGTAGAACACACAAGGAATTTGTCTCCGGTATAACACGCTGCACTAGTATCATCGTAAACAACAAAATCATTGAACCATTTTAGAGTAACCAGTAGTTTTGTAGTACCATTTTGTGGTGCAAGAAGAGTGACTACGTCAGTGACTGTTGAAGGAGTTAATGGCTAGAGGGAAGAAGCTGTTTAAGTGTCTACTGGATTTGGTGCGCATGGATCTGTAGCGTCTGCCTGAAGGGAGTGGCTGAAAAAGGTGGTGGGCAGGGTGCGAGGGATCCAGGAGGATTTTCCGTGCCCTTGTCTTGATTCTTGCAGTGTGCAAGTTCTCAAGAGTGGGTAGGGCGGTGCCAACGATTTTTTCTGCCGTCCTAACTGTCCGTTGAAGTCGGATTTTGTCCTTTTTTGTGGCGGCCCCAAACCAAAACCGTGATGGAAGAACACAGGATTGATTCGATGACTGCCGTGTAGAACTGTCGTAGCAATGCGCCCCAACCACCAAACTCGCCTCCATGTCAACTACAGACGCTTGAACAAGCTTTAGATCGAATTGGATTGCGTGACAGCAATCTGCATCCACAATATTCCTTCGACTGGGCAGCTGTATCACACGAGTGAAAAAAATATAAGACTCGGCCCATTAAAAGGTAAGGGCCGGCCGGTCAAGATCCACCACACCAAACCTATCCAAGCATGCCTTTAAACGCCTTGCGTTTTGGGCCGTCTCTAAAACCATACACACAAATAATTGTGTTAATGACTTACTCAGCATGATTCCAATGCAATATGCTTGCATACAGCTTGAGGAAATGCATCCCAATTACGGGAAAACGCGGTTTGCTCCGGTTTCCCCCCCACATTCCTAAAACATGCATGGCAAGCTGATTGAACACTCTAAATTCTCCCTAGGTGTGAGTGTGAGCGTGAATGGTTGTTCGTCTCTGTGTGCCCTGCGATTGGCTGGCAACCGATTCAGGGTGTCCCCCGCCTACTGCCCGAAGACAGCTGGGATAGGCTCCAGCACCCCCCGCGACCCTAGTGAGGATCAAGCGGTTCGGAAGATGAATGAATGAATAATTTCACAGGTTTAGATTATACAGTGATGACAATAATAATGACCATCATAATAATAATAATCCACTACTTTTGGGTCAACGGGCATTTTTATTTTTTTGGTCTTTTGGCATGTCATTTCAAAATACGTAAAGCCCCTACAGAGTGATTTTGTTTTTTTCTCCCAGATTAGCAACTATCCAGTGCACTTGCGACACGCGTTTGGCTAACTAGCTATAGCTACACTCTAATCTTCCCTTCAAATAGTCCACTGGCATAACCGCTTTACAGTGCTTCGTTGTTGGCCACGAGTGCACGCAGGTCACAGAGAGGTCACACTAGTAGCACCCGCACAAATAAGAGAGAGCAGGTAGGATACCGTTTTGCGTAACCGGGAGAAAGGAACCAAGATCTCTCGCTCACAGATGGAAAAATCCACCCTTGCGTTGATATCCAAAGACTCTTCCGCGCTAGTACCTTTTCTTTTCGGTCTTCCTGCTCTTCTCAAGTGTCGCACAATCCAGTCCATTCTCCTCGATGTGCGCGTGTGTAAAAGAGAGAGGGGAAAAAAAATCTGCGTGATATTTAATCCCACAGGCATTCAGTGTATGGTGTTTGAGTGGCAGTCGTGTGAGCAGCATTAAGAAAACAAAACGGAATCGGTAAGCCCGCCTCCGCATCACTCTTCTTTTTTTTTTTTTGTCTCCTCTCTCATTTTGTCCTTAATTTAGCCGTGAGTAATCTCTGCGTTGCTCTCGTGTGCAGAGTGCGTGAGCGGCCTGTGCTTTCCATGGCGAGCCCTTCAGATGCTCAGCTCGATCCAACTCAGGCTTGCCTTTGTGTGTAAAAAGTGCGCTGCACAACTATTCTCAATGTACAACATATTCATAGTGTATTGCCAGGAGAGATTTTTTCTGCGTTGAAGGAATGCGATGAATTCATCCAGACGTACATGTGACGGACTCATCATTCACATGAATAAACGATGACGCTGTCGCAGCCTCATCTGGATGTAGGCCGCTTAGCTGAATTGTGTTCAGGGCTGATGATCATCATCATCATCATGCCGTTCATGCGTGCGCAAGTTAAAAGTGATTAAATGTCAACTTTGAATCGGCTTGAAGTGCTTTCTATTGACACGCTTTATTGATGGCTTTCACATCGAGTCGGCGCGTATCCCTCCATCATCGTGACAGGTAATACGGTCCACTCATTTTATCGCGGGGATCGAGGCCCCGCTCACCAGGAATAGGTGAAAACCTGCAATATACATTTATATATGAAAAAAAAAAATCCTCGTCTCACCCCCCCCCCCCCCCACCCCCCATGGGTGGTGTCCATCCCTCATTCAGCTCGGCTCCTCTACCAGAGGCCAGGAAGCTTGAGGGTTCTGCGCAGTATCCTTGCTGTTCCCAGCAGTGCACATTTTAGCATTACAATACGGTATATATGGATATATGTGTTTGTATGTATGGATATATGCATGTGTTTGTGTATATATATATGTATGTGTGTATTTATGTATATTATGTATATATGTGTGTGTATGTTCAGGATTTCAAGCAAAAAACATTTTCTGTACAACGGAGTGCAATTACAGAAGTCATTCATTGAAGGTGTGCCTTATACTCCGGAGCGCCTTATACTACGGAAAATAATATATGTGTAAAAATAGAGTGAATTTTTATTCAAATGACCCAACTTTGAGAATTTACGTGTTCACGCTTACAAAAATAAAGATATGAACTACAGACCCCCCCCCCCCAAAAAAAAAATTGTTCAATTTTGAACAAGCTAATATCGGCCAATTACATCGGAATCATGAAACAAATTGAACTGATGTCAAAGCATTCATTCATTCATTCATCTTCCGAACCGCTTGATCCTCACTAGGGTCGCGGGGGGTGCTGGAGCCGATCCCAGCCGTCTTCGGGCAGTAGGCGGGGGACACACTGAATCGGTTGCCAGCCAATCGCAGGGCACACAGAAACGAACAACCATTCGCACCCTTACACACACACCTAGGGACAATTTTGAGTGTTCAATCAGCCTGCCATGCATGTTTTTGGAATGTGGGAGGAAACCGGAGCACCCGGAGAAAACCCACGCAGACCCGGGGGAGAACATGCAAACTCCACACAGGGAGGCCGGAGCCGGAATCGAACCCGGTACCTCTGCACTGTGAAGCCAACGTGCTAACCACTGGACTACCGGGCCGCCTATGTCAAAGCAAAATGGAGTAAAAAATGAAGTATTATTGCGGGTTCTCAATGCACCCATTACGGTGCACATCTCCGTGGACTCATCCTACTTCGCATGTCTACAGTGGGCTCGAGAGCGTGCAAACACATGCATTGCGAAGTCGCGGCCGCACATTAGGTGCGCACGCCATCTAATTTGTCTCAAATGACCGCAGTCCTTCTCCATCAGAGCCACAAATGCTGATGGAGCGTCGGGAAGATGGAGAGATACGTAGCATTCATTTACCAAAGAAAAGAAAAAGGCCTCGAAAAATGAGTCGGGTGTGAAAGCAGGAGAGGAAGGAAGAAGCGTGAGATGAATTGTAAAGAGGAGGTGAGTGACCGCAGGCTACGGTGGGAATATCATCATGAATAAGCGGGACAACGGTTTCGCTCTGCGTCGGTTCGATATGTTTCAGCGGATTTGAAGTTGCGGCATTAGTCCATGTCACACCTTCTCGTCTCCTCCCAACCTTTTGTCACCTTTTGCACATTTCCCCTGCATTGTACCGTCCTTGGCGGCCCGGTAGTCCAGTGGTTAGCACGTGAGCTTCACAGTGCAGAGGTACCGGGTTCGATTCCAGCTCCGGCCTCCCTGTGTGGAGTTTGCATGTTCTCCCCGGGCCTGCGTGGGTTTTCTCCGGGTGCTCCTGTTTCCTCCCACATTCCAAAAATAAGCATGGCAGGCTGATTGAACACTCTAAATTGTCCCTAGGTGTGAGTGTGAGTGCGAATGGTTGTTCGTTTCTGTGTGCCCTGCGATTGGCTGGCAACCGATTCAGGGTGTCCCCCGCCTACTGCCCGAAGACAGCTGGGATAGGCTCCAGTACCCCCCGCGACCCTAGTGAGGATCAAGCGGCTCGGTAGATGAATGAATGAATGAATGAATAAATAATGATGCGGCGGCCCGGTTGTCCAGTGGTTAGCACGTCGGCTTCACGGTGCAGAGGACCCGGGTTCGATTCCAGCTCCGGCCTCCCTGTGTGGAGTTTGCATGTTCTCCCCGGGCCTGCGTGGATTTTCTCCGGGTGCTCCGGTTTCCTCCCACATTCCAAAAATATGCATGGCAGGCTGATTGAACACTCTAAATTGTCCCGAGGTGTGAGTGTGAGCGTGGATGGTTGTTCGTCTATGTGTGCCCTGCGATTGGCTGGCAACCGATTCAGGGTGTCCCCCGCCTACTGCCCGCAGACAGCTGGGATAGGCTCCAGCACCCCCCCGCGACCCTAGTGAGGATCAAGCGGTTAGGAAGATGAATGAATGAATGAATTGTACCGTCCTTCCAAGTGTCGATTCAAGCGGCCGCCATTCCCGCCGTCGTCCCGCTCGTCTCACTCATTCCCTCTTAACCCTTCCCCGTGCTCGCTGCTCCCTTTCTCTCCGATCTTATTTATTCATGTCGTTCATGGATAATTGAATGTGTTTTCCCGCTGCCGTCTCGGCCTTGTCTTGGCCCCTTCTTTAATCCTCGGCGTCACGCCGCGCACGGCCTTGGCGCGCCGTCGCTCTCGCCTTTGCTGCGTGTTTGTTTTTGCATTTCCGTGTTGTTGACAAGCCGGTACGCGGCTGCATCGGGCTTGATCATGATGACGACGACTGTAGCAGGGTTTGAGTCTCTCCTGTGGCGAATGGTAATTGTCCAAATCAGCCTTTACGTGCACGGATTGTCCTTCTGTAAGCACATCCGTACGCCGCTGAGCACGGCGCATTCGTGTGCTTTTTGTGCGGCCGCGAAATACATTTCAGGTGATTGTAATTGTGCAGTGGCGCGGCCCGGCGACTGATTAAGGAGCGAGCTGATGAATGACTGGAAAGGCTCGAATTGTGTGTGCGTGCGTGCGTGCGCTATGTATGATAATGACACAGATGCTTGTCACGATGATGCGCTCGCACGTCATTGTTTTGGATAAGGTGTTTTTGTTTGCGTCGCTTGGCGAGCATTTATACGCCTTTTTAAATTGCCGTTCGCCTCGTTTCGCTGGTCCGCTACCATGCACTTTTTGGAATGTACATCAATAAAGCGCAGCAGTTCATTCGGTGTGATTACCGTTTTAACCGAGAATGATCCGGTATTACCCTGCTGTCGAAGTTCTTCGTGACCGCCCTTGCTTTGTCATACTTTTTAAAAAAGCTGGTTTAAAGTGACGGCACCGTCTCCGAAATCGTTTCACATTGAACTGAATGGAAATTGAACTAATCTTATCCAGCGCTTCCTAAAAAGACAACAAAATTGCGTATTTTAATGCGGGTAAAATCGAACTACCTCGTGTTATGCTTTGCGTAAAAAAGTAATCACAATTTTACAGTTTTTGTCACACGTGCCATTCTTTTTGGTGTGCTCACCTTGGTCACATGGGGCCAGCATCAGACGCATTTACTGTTCGTTGGGGCGTCGTAACTCTTTTAAGATCAATTAGTCGTTCTTTACAGAGGGTAAAGATGACTTTGAGTACTCATGTTGTCTTTCTACATGTGTTGGTTGACTGTTTGTATTCAACTTGTAGCTTCAGCGCTACATAGATACTACTTAGCGTTAGCGTTATGCTAACAGATGGCAAAGCTATGCTCTTTTATATATTCATTCATTCATTCATCTTCCGTACCGCTTGATCCTCACTAGGGTGGCGGGGGGTGCTGGAGCCTATCCCAGCTGTCTCCGGGCAGTAGGCGGGGGACACCCTGAATCAGTTGCCAGCCAATCACAGGGCACACAGAGACGAACAACCATCCACGCTCACACTCACACCTAGGGATAATTTAGAGCGTTCAATCAGCCTGCCATGCATATTTTTGGAATGTGGGAGGAAATCGGAGTACCCGGAGAAAACCCACGCAGGCCCGGGGAGGACATGCAAACTCCACACAGGGAGGCCGGAGCTGGAATCGAACCCGGTACCTCTGCACTGTGAAGCCGACGTGCTAACCACTGGACTACCGGGCCGCCCTCTTTTATATACACAAAGTATAATTCTCTTTGTTTGATGTTTATTTTGACATGTACAGCACTTTGTATACAGCAGTGGGTGTTTTAAAGTGCTCTATAAATACAGTTGAGTTATGTTTAGCTTGCCGGTTAAATTTCAACTGGGAGTGGAAACCATAGATGGTATACAAATACTGCGAGTCCACATCAAGAGTATTGCTTTTAAAAGCCGCTGCTCTCACAGGAACGGAGCAGAGCTTCCCAACAACATCCAAGTTAAGTCGGTGTCGTCGTGACTTTTGGCTTGTGCCTTTGGGGCTTTGCTCAGCGAGTCCCCCGCATGATATCTTTGGCCCAATTTTCAGACGCTGGATGGCCTTCCTTACACAACCCAACATTAAAAAAACAAACAAATAAAAAAATTGGACGGCCGGGTAACAACATCAAGGTTGCGTAATTTATTAAAAACAAAAATGAAGTGACACAAGATTCACAACAAGCGTCAAGTCATGCCGCAGCAGACCTGCTTTTACAACCCAAGGCTGGCATGAATTAAAACCCCTCATTTACATAAATTACCATGACCTAAATGATAAATTAGACTGAAATTTCCATACATTTTACCCGGTAATCCCCTTTTGGAGTCCTCCTAAACCGATTCCGCCCTCTTGGGGATTCTGAGCAGAGCGCGATCAAAGGTTAGACTCCAACATGGGGATTGAGCATGGCAAGCATTGAAAGGTCCCGACACACACACACACACACACACACACATTCGCGTACGTGCACCCTTTTTGCCTTTCCGTATTCCAATGTCTGCCGCCACTCAGGGGACTATCAATAATGAAGAAGTCACTTTTTCCTGAGCTGGGATCCCACATTCCTAAAGCACGCTTCGTTTGCTCAACAGTGATTCGTTCGGAGCGATACGACGTGCGGCCATAGTCCTTGGGACGTCTGATGTCGCGGCAAGAAATGACAACTTGAGTATCTTCAGCCACTTACCTGTGCCTCCGTCGCGACCCTGATTTGACCCGCATAAAGCCGCATCATTGGCACCGATTTGCTCGCATGTGCTCGCCACATGTGGGGATTGCGCGTGACATCTGCCCAAGATGATTCTTCTTAGCGAAATCACGTCAGGCTTATTCGTCGTGCTTGAAATGGATTTGAATGACTTGGATGTGGCGGCCCGGTAGTCCAGTGGTTAGCACGTAGACTTCACAGTGCAGAGGTACCGGGTTCAATTCCAGCTCCGGCCTCCCTGTGTGGAGTTTGCATGTTCTCGCCGGGCCTGCGTGGGTTTTCTCCGGGTGCTCCGGTTTCCTCCCACATTCCAAAAAACATGCATGGCAGGCTGATTGGACGCTCTAAATTGTCCCTAGGTGTGAATGTGAGCGTGGATGGTTGTTCGTATCTGTGTGCCCTGCGATTGGCTGGCAACTAATTCAGGGTGTCCCCCGCCTACTGCCCGAAGACGGCTGCGATAGGCTCCAGCACCCCCGTGACCCTGGTGTGGATTAAGCGGTTCGGAAAATGGATGGATGGGTTTTCATATATAGGGCGCACCGCATTATAAGGCGCACAGAATACAAGTTACAAGAGTGGCTGCAGTTATGTTATGCATCCACTCGATGGGAATACAATACAGCTTTATTTATATCGGGCTTTCACAACCGCTGCAACTGTAACAAAGCGCTTTACAGAATCTTTCAAATACTACGTCCAAGGGTACTCCGGTTTCCTCCCACGTTCCAAAAACCGAATGATTGATCATTCTAAATTGTCCCTAGGTGTGAGTGTGAGTGCGACTGGTTGTTCGTTCGTGTGCCCTGCGATTGGCTGGCTACCGATTCGGGGTGTCCCCCGCCTACTGCCCGAAGACAGCTGGGATAGGCTCCAGTACCCCCGCGACCCTCGTGAGGATGAAGCGGTTTGGAAGATGAATGAATGACTTGGATGTTGACATCATTTGCGTTTTCTGTACATCGTGTCTTTCCGTGGACGTCGCTCGCAAGAGAGACAGCGGGCCTCCGTCGCCCTATGCGTTGTCACGCGTTTGGAAGAGAAGTCGGTCGAGGGAGCTAATGTGGCGTGATGCCGAGTTTTAGTTGATGTGCTCCTATTAATCAAGGGCGCACAGCCACCATGATATTAATTAGGCAATTAAGCAGCCCCAATCAGTCAGTGTTATCGCGTGACCCAACTTTTCAAAACTTCTCCAATCACATCTACTGTTTGCGTCACGTCTATAGAGTGGAAGCTTTCAACTCTCAAATCGCATAAAGAGAAAATGAATTGGAGGGGGAGATGCTATGAGGCCAAAGGTGTTTCCTGTCGAGACTGAACCCGAGCGCTCATGAATTTTCCCATCGCCGGCGTGCGCCGGAGAGACGTCCGGCGTTTATGGAGATGATCTGAATTAAATACCGCGCACAGATTTGACTCGTGCACGAACCGAATGTCAAATAAAAACGATGTTCAGCCTGTGTGTGTTGATACAGTGAATACACGGATTACCTTGGCAAATAGACTTGACTTTCCTGCCCATGTTGCATGTGTGCATTTCTTTCCAAGATGGCGCCCGAGTAGGCAGCCTTCGGCAAGTGCTCTTCAAGAGCCTTGCTTTTTTGTTCTTTTTTGCTGTTTTTGTCTTTTGTTTTGTCACTTGTTGTTTGTTGTTTCATTGTGTGGACCTGATATGGACTGTTTTCAGCGCTTTTTGGCCACGACATTCGTCAAAGGAGCAGTATCTGTGCTTGGTGGTTGCGCCTTCTCTGCAGCACGCCTGTACCAGCACAGATTTTGATTGGGAGGAATGTCGGCGCCATTGACTGTCGGTGCTGGACAGACCTGGGGCGCTTGTGTTTTTTGCGCCAGTAATGGGCAGCATTTTTCACAACCTCGTTTTGTTCAGTGGAGATGTCGGCGCTGTTGGACAGTCGGCGTTGGTGCGGCTGGATGGATGGTTGGCGATGCGTTGGCGAAGAGCGCCGATGCGTATTTGGAACCGTGAGTCGCCGCTTGGAATTGAAATGGATTTCCATGGGACAGGAGAAGTGAACCAATCTCTTTTTTCGTTAATGGATGCTACAGCTTCTTGTTGACTTTGAAACTTAGCTTGTAGCCGACGTGTGCACATTTTGAGCATGACGTCTCTGATCCACGGGTTAAAGGACACTTTGATTCTCTCCTCTTTCATCTCAAACTGCTTCAAACAACAAAGCGTGTGACGGAAAAGTGGTTAGGACTGCACGACTGTCCGTGTTTTATGTTATGTGTTGTGTTTATTTTTTTACTTTATGTTAACTGTTTTGTAAAGCGCTTTGTTACAGCTGCCGCTGTTGTGAAAGCGCTATATAAATCAGCATGTATTGTATTGTATTGTGTGACTGGCAAGCTAAAGATGATTTCGTTGTTGTCGGGTTTTTTTTTTCTAGCCGAGAAGATGAAGCAAAACGAACGTCATGTGTTGGAGGGAACCATCGTTTCTCGCAGGCGTACCTTAAAGATCAAGTGTGAAGTAACCAACCAACCATCTGAGTAATACTTGCGGCGAAAACAATTTCAGACATACTTTTGTTTTCATTCCCGCACCTCATGAAAATTTCAAGTTACAAACAGCCCCCATGGAACACATTATGCTCCTAACTTGAAGTCCCACTGTGTTCCTTCGCAAATTTTCTTTGGCACTTATTTCAAGCATTTTATTTGTCACTCCCCGGTGGGTGCTTCGTTTAAAAGTGACATCTAAAACTAAAGAAATTAAACCGCTCTGGATTGAAACCCAAAAATGTGGAACCAAGCTATATTTCGTCTCACAACAGTTTGCTAGCCTAACGCTAACGACTACTGCCGGAGACAAGCTAACAGAAATGAGCATGGCAATAATTAAAAGTTCCATGTATTGACTTGTTTTGCTTTATATTCCCCCCCCAAAAAGGACGCCTTTTCATTGTTTGCGGTGCTTAGCGTAAAATGTGCAGTGCGGCTACTCCGTGGAAGATATATTTGTAGCTTTGAGTATGCTAATCGCAGCTGTACCTCATCCAATGTGGCGGCGACTTGTTGGTGCGTAAATGTAGCACGGCAGGACGCATTAATGATTCATCCGGTCCCTGAAATGACGCTTTCGCGTGGTGTGCTATCCGTACATTGGCGTCGCGGTGCGTGTGCGTGTGTGCCGTTGACCTCGCATGTTGTCTTTAATGCAAATAGGCATCTCTCCTCCTCTTCACTTCTTCCTCGTCTCATCCGCCGCTGCCTTCTGGACGCCAGGCTTATTTTGTTTTCCCCTCCTCACTCCCCCATCTGCTTCATAACAAGGGAAGCAAGAATTAATTAGGGGGCTGATTTCCAGGCGGGAGAAAATGACGGAGTGCGTGAGCCGAAAAGGAGACGGAATCGCATCAGATAGTTGGGTGCGTCTTCACAATACACTACGTCTTTATTTATGTAGCGCTTTCACAGCTTGCAGCTGCAACGCGGCGCTTTGCAGAGCAATTAACAATATATAGCAGAACACAAAACGTGCACGGTCATACAATTGTGACATACGCCTTGTTGTTTGAAGCAATTATCGATGAAATAGGAGAGACTCAGTCTCTTTTCACCAGTGGATCAGAGACGTCACCCTCAAAATGTGCATGATGTCCCACACGTCGGCTACAAGCTCAGTATGAAAGTAAACAAGAAGCTCTAGCATCCATTGACAAAAGAAAAAAAAAGAGTGGTTCCCTTCTCATGTCCCGTGTAAATCCGCTTCAATTCCAAGCTGCGGCTCCCAGTTCTACATACGCGCCGACGCTCCTCTCTCCTCAACCTCGGCTCCGGCAGCCGTCCATCCAGCCGCACCAACACAAACTGTCTAACAGCGCCGACATCTCCGCCGAACAAAACGGGGCTGTGAAAAATGCCGGGCGATGACCTACGTCGCCCCCCGGTCGTTCGAAAGTGAGTCGCGTTCAGATCCCTGAAACCCGAGGCGCGTCATATTTGCCGTCTTTGCTGAATATGTTTTTCAGAGTCTGCGATCCATTCCAGTGCACGCTTTGTTTGCATTGGCTTCCTCCCTAAATTGATGTCGGAATGCCACCCTCATGCCTCAGTGATTCCAATTTCTTATTCCCCCCCCCGCCCTCTCCATCGTACGCGGCTCACCTCCATCTCGATCGCTTTCCTTTTGTTTGCCGTCGAAAAGCATCTCATGAAAATTCATACAAGAGCCTCGACGCCTTCGTCGCCACCTGTTTGTCGCTCCTCCTCCTCCTCTTCTTCTTCTTCCACCCGTTTGCGTTTACTCGTCCCTCCTTTTAACGGAAAACCTTTCGCAGAGCCGCTGTGTCGAGCCAGTACCAATCATGTGACCCTCACGTGTAACAAAATCAGCAACTGTTAAGCAGTCGATTGTGTACGCTTGAGCTTTAGCATTTAGCATTTAGCGCCACTTGCACCACGCGTTCCGTCCCTCTAATCAGTTGGACATCCATCAGCATCTCCTCCTCCTCCTTTCCACCCACGACCTGCTTCCTTTCATTCAGTGTCTTCCCCCTTTTGAGTGGGGCCAAATCCAATCCTTTTCCGCACTCCCACTTTCTCCACTTTGAAAGCAGCTGTTTATCCTCTTCCACACTCCCACTGCCTCATCTCTCCCCACTCCTCGCCTTCAGTGGGAAATGTCGAGCTTTCATCTTGTTTGTTTGCTTTTTTCCTTCCTCTTTCTCTGCTTCTCTCTTCTCTCTCTCTCTTTTGCTCTGTTTCTTCCTCGCTCTCCTTTGTCAGCGTGCATTGAAGCACGGTGGCACGCTGCTTTACCTGCCGACTGCTTCTCAATCATATTTTCTTCTTTGATGTGCCCCTTTTAGCTCCGGGCCTTGCAGTGTGAACTCCCTCACTGGCTCACGGCGATGAGTGCGGTGACTTTGGGTGATCGGTGGCTGTGATCATAAGGCTATTGTACTGTTGTAATGTAGTGAGGCTTCGGGGTTTTATCATTATTTTTTTTTTTTGCGGGTGTATGTGTAAGTTAAGATAAGAAATTGAACGGTGTTTGTTTGTTTTTTTCTTCTTTCTTCTTTCTAGCCACATTCTTGTTGCTGGAGGCTGTAAATTTCCCCAGTGTGGGACAAATAAAGGATATCTTATCTTATCTTATCTTAAAACTTTTATTTGTCTCACATCGGAGAAATTCAAAATTTGGAGGGAGAAAGTAGACATTTTTTTTGCACAAATAATAAAAAAAAGAACTGTACATGTTACAGAATGGGGCGGCCCGGTAGTCCAGTGGTTAGCACGTCGGCTTCACAGTGCAGTGGTACCGGGTTCGATTCCAGCTCCGGCCTCCCTGTGTGGAGTTTGCATGTTCTCCCCGGGCCTGCGTGGGTTTTCTCCGGGTGCTCCGGGTTCCTCCCACATTCCAAAAATATGCATGGCAGGCTGATTGAACACTCTAAATTGTCCCTAGGTGTGAGTGTGAGCGTGGATGGTTGTTTGTCTATGTGTGCCCTGCGATTGGCTGGCAACCGATTCAGGGTGTCCCCCGCCTACTGCCCGAAGACAGCTGGGATAGGCTCCAGCACCCCCCGCGACCCTAGTGAGGATCAAGCGGCTCGGAAGATGAATGAATGAATGAATGAATATGCAACTGCATATATGCTGCATAAGGTGTATGTGTGTGTGTGTGTGGGTGCGTGCATGCGTGCGCACACACTTTGCCACTTATTTCACCCAAAATAAGCATTCTGTATTACATAAGCGTGTTTTATTTTTAGTGATACAGGGGGCAGGGGGGAGCGCAAGGATGCTGCTCCACCTTTATCAGTGTGATCCACTCGTCCTCTGTGGCCGTTGCAGACTGAAGAGTGTTTTTCCTTCTAATTGGCTTTGCATTTGACAAAAACCGTTATTGCACCCTTTGACCTGAGGGATCAAGCACCTCTTTTAAATGGCAAAATGTACACATGGTAACGTCCAGTGAAACAAATCATGCTTTGAGGGAGCCGGTTGAAGCTGTTTTAGTTGTGGCGGGCCAGTGGTATTGATTTATGACTTGAATTTTTCTCTCTGTTGGACAAAGTATTGTAACATGCCAGTTCCAACGAGTATGTTCGCATAAAAACTGGAACCACAATAAAACATTAAAACAGCGATCAGTCTCATACTCAGTCAAAAGCCAAATATTAAAAATAGGTTGGAAGATGAGTTTTAAATATGGACATAGAGGGGCCTTGCCTAACGTTTAACGGAAGGTCATTCCAAAGAGTGGGACTGGCAATGGCAAAATCGCCATCCCCTCTGAGCCTCCACTTAGTTGTCGGTACCTCTAAAGACCTGAGGCCTCGGGCAGGTACGTAGAGATGGTGGAGCTCAGAGAGGCAAGGTGGGGCTAGGCATTTTAAAGACAATTTTTAAAAAAAATCACAAAATGAACTCTAAAATGTATAGGGAGCCAGTGAATGGAGACAGGAATTGGAGTTATGTGCTCCCTCCTGTGAGCTCCAGTTAAGAGGGGAGCAGCAGCATTTTTGACCAACTGGACACTGTTGAAGCCCTACTGGCTGACTCCAAAAATATAGTGCTTTACAACAATACGGCCGAGATGTAATGAAGGCAATGAATGCCGTTTCAAAGTGTTGTTGTGAAAGGAGAGGCTATACTTGAGCCAGCTCCCTAAGCTAAAACAACAACCAAAAAAAAAAAAAGGAACAAACACCATAATTTGTCAATTCTTGTGGCATTAAGGAGAAATATCCTTGAAAAGAAATTCCTTGCTTTCTTATGATGGAACCCGTTGCCATCAAATACAATAAAAACAGCAGGGGCCCTCCAATTGAACCCTGCGGAACACCACGCAACTGTGCGGCAGAGTGGGACTCAAGAGCAAAAAGTCTTACCTGCCAAGTAGGTTCGAAACCACTCTGGAGTGCTACCACCTAACTACTTAGTTAAAAGTAAGAGCCCATCAAGCAGACCGAGAGCATTCTGACTGTCAAAATGACTTCTGGACTTCTGCCATTTTCTGATCTGTTAGGCCTGGATAGCCAGTCGGGACCTTTTTAAATCCGACATAGAGCATGGTGTGTAAGGTAGAAGACCGGTACTCCTCGAGGCATCTTTGTCTTTTCGACCGGCAGCGATAAAATAGAATCTTGGCAGCCATTCAAGGGCCCGGGAAGAAAAAAAAATGCTCAAGTGTTCAGCTGGAGTTGCTGGCAAGAAAAATAGACGCACAGCATCGGGCTCGACATCTCGGCATGGCAAGAAATAACTAGATTGACACTTGAGAACATCACGTATGGCAACGGCATCGTAAGACTCTGTGAAACGATCCTCTTGCCAGAGAGTCCTTGATGCATTGAAAATTCAAGGAAAAGAGAACTTGGCTTAACCGTCTCCCTTTTTATACTTTGCGCTTAATTACAGCATATCGCTTCATCCACTTGGGGTTGAATCCCACAGTTGGGTTGAGTGAACGCTGGCGCGTTTTGGCTGCCGCTGCTCAACCCGTATCGTATTGTTTTGTGTTTTTTGTTATTGTAAAGTGTCCTTGGGTGTCTTGAAAGGCGCTTATAATTAAAATGTATTATTATTATTATTATTTATCCCCCCCCCCCCCCCGACTTGGCAGCCTCATTATTTGTATGCAGTACAAGTTGCTAATGACACAAAATGCTGTTATTGTGTAACGGTAACGAGCCGCACTGAAGGACAGATGCAGCTGCCGTCTCCTTCATTTGTCCAAGTCTTATTTAGCTCACAATGAATTCCCTCGGGCACGTTTTGGGATTTCAAAATGGCAGAATTATGCCTGAATAGTCGATGTAATTTGATCTCTGTCATTAAAAAAGTTTTCAGATGTGCTCATGACTATTTTTAAAAAAACGAGTGCTTTTCCGTATGAGACGCTTGTCTCAAATATGTAAATGAGTTTTTTTGAAAAACATATGTCAGTCTACTGTGGCTAAAGGCATACTTCATATTTTAAGGGTGCCAGCGGAGCCGTCGGAAGGACAACATGAGTGTCAAGTTGTCTGTGACTCGTCTTGCTGCAGCAACACATTTCACAACAGGCTGCTGCATAATTGTCCTTCTGCTCGGCCAGTGTGACACGAGCGCTAATTGAGGCGAGCGGGCGAAGACGGCGAGCTTCTGGTTGTTGCGCATACTTCGCTCCGTTGAGTTTACCGCTGTGCATTTTAGTCCGAAAGGTCAATTATCTGAGCTCGGGAAGGATTTCGCTCCCTTTTTTTCTTGTCTTCTTTTCCTCCACCTTGGCGTCAAGTAAGAATAAATAAACTCCCACGTGCAGAATATGAAGCAGCAGGCAAGTGGAGTAGTTCAGAATCATGACAAAAACATGAGGAATTAAACAGGATATATTCCGTATTTTCCACACTTTAAGGCGCTTCAGAAGTATACGGCGCACGTTCAATGAATGGCCTACTTTAAAACCGTTTTCATATGTAGGGTGCACCACATTATAAGGCGCATAGCAAAGATGCCACAATAGAGGCTGCAGTTGCATTATGCATCCACTAGATGGGGCTACGCTAAAGGGAATACAATACAATACAGATTTATTTACACAGAGCTTTCGCAACCGGCTGCAGCTGGAACAAAGCTCTTTACAGAACATTAAAAATACTACGTCCAAGAAATCGGAATATTGATCCATATATAAGGCACATCGGATTTCAAGGCGCAATGTCGGCTTTTGAGAAAACAATGTTTTTAGGTGCGCCTTATAGCGCGGAAAATTAGGTATGTGCTGTACTCAGCAGAGATGCTGATTCTTAAATGTGTGGGGATCGATCAAGGTTTTGCTCCTACCAACCAATCAGAGGCTGGAACAAATATGTAAATGAGTTTTTTTTTCATTCTATCAGTGAACGTGCTGTTATTTATCGGGCTTTTTTGCAGGCCGACTTGCATTCAATCATAATCTCCGACCTGATTTCCTTAATAGCACTCCAATGACATGAGACTAGACTGGAATTAATGATTTGCATTTTGAGTGTACCCAGGCTTTTCTCGGGAGAGGCACTTACATGATCACATTACACCTTTTGTATTTTAATCAAATTTGTTTTCTTATTTGACGGCGTATTCAGGTGGGCTTCGTTTCCTTTCACGCGTGGCGGATTTCATTTACTCAAATGGGATGTGCTTTACAAAGTCACTCATCCATGGCGAATCCGCGCGCTCGCTAGCGCGATTTGAGCCCAGGAGGAGCTACTTAGTGCAGTTTTCAATAGAAAAGGTGGAATTAGCAGGCGCTATTAACAGCGGGGTTGTGTGTGTCTTCTCAGCGTGGACCTGGTGCACGCCCAGCTGCATGTGTGCTCCGGCCGCAGCTTGCCAGAACTGGGCCTCAGACAGGACAAGATCCGGGTCAACGGCTGCGCCATCCAGTGCAGGGTGACCACCGAGGACCCGGCCAGGGGCTTCCAGCCTGACACCGGCAGGATCGAGGTAGGACTCGCAGCGGTTGCGCTAAAACGTGTTGAGGCTTCCTGTGTCAGCCTAAAATTGTTCCTCCGTGATCCGCATAAAGAAAAACACTTGCAAGTCCCGCTTAAAAAAAAAAAAAGTATTAAATCAGGTGACAAAGCAAATAGTTTAGGATTTTTTTTTCTGTTTTGGGATGGCCAACGAACTTTTCCCCAGTTGAATAAGCGCTACCTCTCCTTCATCCGACCACATCTCCACTTTCAGAACCCTCCATCCATCCATTTTCTGAACCGCTTAATCCTCACTAGGGTCGCGGGGGGTGCTGGAGCCTATCCCAGCCGTCTTCGGGCAGTAGGCGGGGGACACCCTGGATCAGTTGCCAGCCAATCGCAGGGCACACAGAGACGAACAACCACTCACACTCACATTCACACCTAGGGACAATTTAGAGCGTCCAATCAGCCTGCCATGCATGTTTTTGGAATGTGGGAGGAAACCGGAGCACCCGGAGAAAACCCACACAGGCTCCACACAAACTCCACACAGGGAGGCCGGAGCTGGAATCGAACCCGGTACCTCTGCACTGTGAAGCTGACGTGCTAACCACTGGACTACCGAATTTGCAATTTGTATTAATCCGACCACACGTGAGGACCATTCATGCGATACGTTCACAAATGGGGCCACGACACAAAGCAGAAAGTGGACAAAGTTTTTTTTTGTTTGTTTGTGGAACCAGAATTATAGAAGTATTCTGGACCACTGGAGTCTCAAAGTCACTTTATTGTCACAAATGCTTGGCATTATTGGTGAACGCAGCTCACATATAGTTTTGAATGGTATCTTTTCAACAAATGCGTTCCTCTCACCATTGCCTGACTTTTTATCACTCATCCTCCACATGTTTGTTTATCTCAAGGGCCTTGCAAGCAATTCGGTGGTAATGAGGGCCGGTAAGAGTCCATAAAAGTACAAGTGCGTATCATTTTATTAGGGACGATGTTAAGCGCACGGGGAAGAAAAGCCACGACGGAAATGTGCTTGCCGAATGTATTTCAGCACAACGTGACCACTGTGGCGGCCCGGTAGTCCAGTGGTTAGCACGTCGGCTTCACAGTGCAGAGGTACCGGGTTCGATTCTAGCTCCCGGCCTCCCTGTGTGGAGTTTGCATGTTCTCCCCGGGCCTGCGTGGGTTTTCTCCGGGTGCTCCGGTTTCCTCCCACATTCCAAAAAAAACATGCGTGGCAGGCTGATTGAACACTCTAAATTGTCCCTAGGTGTCAGTGTGAATGGTTGTTCGTTTCTGTGTGCCCTGCGATTGGCTGGCAACTGATCCAGGGTGTCCCCCGCCTACTGCCCGAAGACGGCTGGGATAGGCTCCATCACCCCCCGCGACCCTAGTGAGGATCAAGCGGCTCGGAAGATGAATGAATGAATGAATGACCACTGTGCAATTGTCATCCTGTAAGTCCACTTGCAGGACGTTGCCGCGAGCGCTCCTTTTCGTGCTTGTGTCTGGGGGGGGGATTCTGTACACCAATCGCAGCCGATGCTTTTGTCTCCCTTTTTAAATATGATTTAATTTGCCTCGCGCTATTGACTTCCCGATAAAACAACTCATCAGTCTCTTGGAGGATGGGTCTGGTGGGGGGGAAGAGGAGGAAACGGTTGGTTTTTATGTGCGCAAAGCTTCGTTTCAATCAAGACGTTCATTTATCGCCCACATTTGTTTGGTTATGTGATTCAATTACCGACAGCCCATCATCATTAACTCCCATATTGGGGTATAATCCGGAAATAAGCGCAGCGTGCACTTCCGTTTGCTTTAAGGCAGTTGACATTCTCACTTTCAAGCAATGTTAATCCCCGTGCGGGTTTATACTATAGAGGTGTATTCTGCATGGCCATGAAAGAGCTTGCGACCTTTCTCCTCGGGTGACTTTTCTGCCTCCTTTCCATCCCGTCTTCCTTCTCGGCTCTTCCCGCCCACCCGAAAGGAGTCTTCAAACGATATACATATTTTTCCATCTCCTTTACAGTTTCATCTTCACCCCCCCCCCCCCCCCGAGTGGCGCCGTCAAAATCCCACCCTGCGCTCGCCTATTTTCATCTCTCTCGTGCTGCTATCTGGGCTCACATCGAAAACCTCCCACCTACCCCCCAACCCCCCGCCTCCCCCGCACTCGCTTGCACCACTTTGCCATGCCGTTGAGTTATGAAACATGTTGACACGGTGAAAACCTCCCCAGTCGCCATACATTATGAATGAGCCAAACACAATCAAGACAAAAACGCCAGGATGGAGCAGTTTGAGGGGGGCCGGATGAATAAATGATTCATCAAGATGCGCCAAGGGCATCGTGGGCGCGGGTGCGTCTTATTGGCGTTGACAATTTGTTACCTCTTTCTCTGTTTTAGACTGGTTAGAAAATAACAAAAAGTGTCTTCAAAAGACAGCATCTTGAAAAGCAAGCTCAGGCAAGAGGGCCTTTGGACCCAAACTTGTGTGACAAGTGGACAGCATTGCAAATATTTATCATGACGGGGGCTTTCTTGGAATATTTTTTTGAACATTTCTCTTGATGGACAAGCCTCAAAAACCTTTGAGGTACTTGGTAGATATTTTTTTTGAAGCGGCCTGAATTTTCACGTCACTTTCAAGAAGTGTTGCAATTTATTTGAAGTCCACCATAATCACAAACGTAGCCTTGATACCTCTCTGAATGTGCCAGTCAAAGAATTTTGGATTGTGCAGGTGGATCATTTGACACTTTGTAAACTATTATCATCAAAGTATTATGATGATTATTATTATTAGTACGGCGGCCCGGTAGTCCAGTGGGTAAATGTGCTACATGTGAGTGGTTGTTCGTTTCTGTGTGCCCTGTGATTGGCTGGCAACCGATTCAGGGTGTCCCCCGCCTACTGCCCGAAGACGGCTGGGATAGGCTCCAGCACCCCCCGCGACCCTAGTGAGGATCAAGCGGTTCAGAAAATGGATGGATGGATGGATGGATGTTTTATGGGGTGGTGTTACATCGGTTTAAAGTTTAGATTCCTCCTTCCAGTGACAATTGAGTTTAACGGCTCAGCCTCAAGCAGTGACTTACACTGGCCTCCAATGCACTTCAAGGAGTGATGCCACAACAAAATCCAGGGCTGAGTCTCCGTGTATCGGCAGGAATAAGAGTAAACGTCGTAGAGGACAAGCCGTGATGGATTGTCATAGTGTGAAAAAGGTGCTCCGTCTTATTGACAGAGACGGAAGAACAGCAAAGGCTGGAGTGCACGCTGGCAGGGTGGGCGGGCGGGAAATACAGAGGAGGAGCGTTAAAGCGACACCTTGATTATTGTTTTTTTTTCTATTCACCTTGAGTCAACAAACTGTGGACGGTGGAGCTGGAAGGGGGGGGGGTGATGGCAGCGCAGTGGCGGCGGCCATCGCTCCTTTCTGTCTCTTCATCAATCTGGCGCCATGTTTTATTCCTCGGCACTTCACATCTCTGTCCGCCATTTCTCCGTCCTCACTTGCAGGACGACATCGCTGGCTTTCTCTCGTCTTCCTCCCCTTGTCCTGCCTCCTTCCGTTGCAAGTAATAAGGCCAATTCCTGCTGTTCTTCTCCCTTCTGCGTTTCTATTATCCACCTCCTCCTGACACCCGGCACCTCATTTCACTTCCTCCCGCTGTCATGTGCTATTCAGTGCGCTTGTTTTACCCGAAGTAAACCATGTAGCTCTGGTGAGAGGAATAACCCTTAATCTTGCAGTCTTTGCTCGTCTAGAGACAGAGACAGAGGGAGCGAGAGAAAGAAAGAGAGACGGGGGAAGTGTGTCTTCTCGCCTTATTGTTTTTGCTGTCATAATTGGAATATATATTAAAAAAAAATCTAATCATGGTAATTGATCCCATGTATCATGTCGCCATCCCAATAGCCCGTCGTCAGTGTTGACGTGCGTGCGTTTAATTTTACCTCCCTTCGTTCTGAGCGCCTTTACATCCATCTGACGGCGTTGCATGATTTATCGAACCAGATGCATTACATTAATATTAATTAACATTGTTGTTGTTACTCCCAGTTGAAATTTACTTTCACGCGAAATGAAAGCGCGTACATTACACAATGTATACATATGAAAAGCCGCCGCTGCTTCGCCTTCGGAAAGTCAGCTAAGCTTAATGCTGGACAATACAAAATGCGATAGACAGGCTAACAGTTAGCATCGATAGTTATGGGTATTAGAACACAAATGATGGAGCAACACATCGAGACTGATGACAATACTCGCAGGCTTGTTTATCCTCATTTCCATTCATGACAATGATGAAAGACAATTTGAGATGCTAATTTTAGTTAACGCAAACTAACAGGATAAAACTGTCATCTAGTGTCGATCAATAAAAAAGCGCTACCAGATGCCGTCAATCCTTGGCGACAGCTGCGCTTGCGTATTTGGAATGCCTTCCGTGCTTTTGTCACTCTCATCTATATACGTGTGTGTGTGTGTGTTCGTTCCATGGTGGGTGACGTATCTCATGGCTTCCATGGTTGCTCTTATAGCTCAAGGATCTCTCAAGGATCACTGATGCTGAAGCGTATATCAAGTCAAGTCAAGTCAAGTCAAGTCAACAGTATTTCTAGAGCACTTTCAAACAGCCATCGCTGCATACAAAGTGCTGTATGGCTTCGTCTGGCGAACTACATCCTCCAAAAGCACCAAGGACACAGTATCAAAAGAATTTAGTACAGCTGAACATGGAACATGGACAGAGGGGTCAGATGCGGTATTTGAGACCGGAGTCCTAGCTGTAGAGACCTTATCAATGAAAAACTGAAGGAATCTGTTGTATATCTCGGTTGAAGAATCCGAGCAAGTAGGCAGAGGGTTGGTTTCCATGATCGTTACTGTAGGGATCGCCCTCAGTGCTGCATTCATACTTTCCATAAGACTTTCAGGTGGTACTTCACATAGCCGTTGTAATCGGTTTCTAGGTTGCCCAGCTTTCATTCTCGCCATGATCTTAGCTTTCAGGTCAGTTGCTGCCTCGCTCAGCATTTCATTCATTGGGGCTTGCCTCCCAATCTCTGGTATGACCTCCTCTGATCTGGCAGCCTGGGGCCCTTCACCATGGAACCTGCGTTGTACCTCATCAATCTCAAGTTGTGACAGCAGTTGCAGTTTGTGGATGTTGGAACACTGAGTTACTAGTTGTTTCGTGGTCAACCGTGACTGTGGGTTTCGAAGTAACCATTTAGGCCACATACTCTGCATGTAACCCCTCTGACTAGGGTTGCTTGAGTAGTAGCATTCCAACAGAGCCATGTTATCGCATCTCGCTCATCTTCGCTTTGTTGCAGTAGCCCATTTTTCATCAAGGTGCTGGCTCGATTACTGTAATACCCTGTACTTTGGAGTCAGCCAGTCCTCCATTAAGCTAGAATGACGCTGCTCGCCTCTTGACGGGTACTCGTAAGAGGGAGTTTATAACTCCTACTCTGGCATCCCTTCATTGGCTCCCCATTCATTTTAGAGTTATTTTCAAGATCCTCCTCTTTGTTTTCAAATCTCTAAATAATCTCGCGCCACCTTACCTCTCTGAGCTCATCCGCCCCTACACACCTGCCCGTCGCCTCAGGTCTGTGGACCAGTCTTTGTTAGAAGTACCAAGAACTAAACTGAGGCTCAGAGGGGATCGAGCCTTTTCTGTTGCTGGTCCCTCTCTCTGGAATGACCTCCCACTGAACATTCGACAAGCCTCCTCGCTGCCCATCTTTAAAGCCCTCCTCAAAACCCACTTGTATTCTTTGGCGTTCGACTCAGCATGATTTTACTGCTTGGTGCTTTCTACCGCCTTTATTACCATTTCATCTTACTGTTTATTGTGTATGTTAAATCGCTTCATGTACAGCACTTTGTATGCAGCGATGGCTGTTTGAAGGTGCTCTATAAATACTGTTGACTTGACTTGACTTGGTTCCCCAGCACCTGACGCAGACCTTGTTTGGCCTGGCGACGTCTGAGCCGGCCGGCCGGCATGTCATTCATTTTATGGTCTCTCATCTTTGTATGAGGTAGGGATTAGCGTGAAGGATCTTGCCCAAGGACCCACACTGGATGGTGTTATTTGCTCATTTTTGGCCCCAAGCGGGATTCGAACCACCGTCTCCCGTATTCCAATCCGATGCACAAGAAATACACCCAAACTATTACAACCCTGTTTGAGATCCACTAAATGGAACCATAAGAGATGCCGTTGGACCATGTGACGTTAGCGTGTCTGTGAGGTCAGAGACCAGAGGGAGAATAAGACTTATGGGGACCCCCCCCCCCCCCCCCCCCAATCCTCCAAACCCACCAGCGAGGGTGACAACCACCAAACCACCCGGCACATCGCCTGACAAGGTCCGGTTTTCAAAGAAGGCCCACTTTGACCTTGAGAAGGTGACACATTCAGACAGCCTGGACGTGACCAGACTTAACAGGGGCAGGTGGAGACGAGCACAGAGAAATTGTGTGTGAGGACTGCGTCTGACAGTCAAGGCCGAAGTAATTATTGGAACAAATTCAGATAGTGTTTAAGGACTCAATTGTCTGCTTTTGTCCCCCGTCTGCCTTTGCAGTGTTTCCTCTTCCTGCGTGTCATCATTTGACATTTCATCTGGCCAAATTTAGCCCAGCGGAAATCATCGCTGCGGCCGCGGCCAGACCATTTTAATAGTGGAAATCGGACCGTTAAAATAGATGAGAAACCGCTCGCCGCGCCGAGGCCGTTTGCGGCTCCGCTAACCGCACGGACGAATGGAATATTTCGGAAAAGTGCGGCGCCGCCCCCAGTGGCTTTTTCTGAAATGATGTGTGGTCTGAGGAGAGGCCAGCTGTTACGGGAGGCAATCAGCCTTTGAATGTTTCCGAGCCGCGCAGACAATGCGATTAGGAATGATTACCTGTTCCTTTGCAAAGTGAGCAGCCAAGGCACTAATTCATTCGGGGAAATTGGTCTTGCGATGGAGTGTGTTTGTACATTTGAATTGATTCGTCCATTTATTTTTCCAGTGCTCGCCCAGGTCACTGGCGCTGCATTCTGTGAGTTTCACAACATTGTTTTGTTTAGCTAGCAGTAGTCAACTTCGCCTTCCCATCATACTGCTGAAACGTTAGGACCGGCAGAAAAAATCGTTGGCACCGCCCTACCCACTCTTGAGGACTTGCACACTGCAAGAATCAAGACAAGGGCACGGAAAATCCTCCTGGATCCCCCGCATCCTGCCCACCACCTTTTTCAGCCACTCCCCTCAGGCAGACGCTACAGATCCATGCGCACCAAATCCAGTAGACACTTAAACAGCTTCTTCCCTCTAGCCATTAACTCCTTAAACAGTTACTGACGTAGTCACTCTTCTTGCACCACAAAATGGTACTACAAAACTACTGGTATACTCTAAAATGGTTCAATGATTTTGTTGTTTACGATGATACTAGTGCAGCGTGTTATACCGGAGACAAATTCCTTGTGTGTTCTACATACTTGGCCAATAAAGATGATTCTGATTCTGATTCTTCAACAGTTTTTGTTTTTTTGATTGTTTGTTTTAACACGAAGGAGACGGCAAACGGCAAAGTACTGTTTGTGAGCCTGCTGACGGGAGTGGACATATTTGGCTAGCTGAGCTAGCTGGCTAGCTTTGCATTGCTCACAAGTTGGACAGTAACGGGGGTTGATTTCGGCTGGATTTGCAGGTGTGTTTGTGTGTCGCCGAATGCGTCTTCCGTCTCTTGTATGTTGTTTTTCCTCGGCGGGCTGTCAGTGTTTGTTGGCGCCTTATCACTTTTTATGTTATTTGTTTCAGAGCTAGGCGCTCTCCTCGCGCCGCTGTATGCAGTCAATCCTCGTCGTTCCCTTGCGCGCTGTTGTGCCTTCTTGATTTGTCCTTTTCAGGCTCTATTTTTGCATCTTTTCCTTGCCAGCCCTTGCCTTTTTCTAATCTCGGCGATTTTACTTTAGTGGGTTTCCTTTTCACGCCGCCGCCACATCCAATATTTACACTCCATTCTCTTTCCTCCTTCTTTATGGAAATCTCCTTTATTTGCCATTTTTTTTTTCCGTCCCCCACCGCCCTTCCTACTACCCCTCCTCCCTTTTCCCTAATTCACTTTGAAATCACATTCTCCGCGGGCCTTCAATATTCACCTTGTCTCCCGTTTCCTCAATAAAAAAAAAAAACCTCCTTTCTTCTGCGGCCATTTTTCATTTGTTTGTCTTCAGGATTTGTCTCCATTTGTCTGCACTGTCCTCATTTCCTCATTCCGGCTCGATCCGGTTCTTTTGCAATCATTTCCTCCTCCGTGCCCTCGCATCATTCACTTGTCTCCTGACTGCGCTGTAAATATAGGACGTGCGATTGTATCCGATTGGACCGCGCATGGCTATGGCGCGTGTGTCGGATTTGTTCTCCGATTTATTTATTAATTAAATTTTGCATTGTCTGCACGACACACACAAAAAAAAAATGTTGGCAGCATTTGTAAGTTCACTATTTTGCGGGAAAAATTTGGTCGTTATAATGAAGTTTACGTTGGAATGGAAAATGAACGAGATGAAATCGGGATGTTGAAATCTCAATGTTATAAGGGTGGAAATGTAAACGGGGTACGTTGAAAAGACGTTAAGATAAGATAAGATATCCTTTATTCGTCCCACACTGGGGAAATTTACAGCCTCCAGCAGCAAGAATGTATGTAAAAAGAGGAAAGGAGAAAGAGAAAAAAAAAAAAACAAACATCTTTCAATTAAATACAATATGAACACAAATGGATAAATCGCAGTACTATTTACAATTTTCCTTCACATCATTTAATTACTATTATTATTATGATTGTTATTTTCTATTCATCAGCCTGACAGCAGTCGGTAGGAACGAGCGTCGGTATCTCTCCTTCTTGCAGCGCGGGTGTAACAGTCTCTGGCTGAAGGAGCTACCAAGTGCTGTCAGGGCGGGCTGGAGGGGGTGGGAGGGACTGGCCATCATAGCTTTTAGCTTAGTTAGCATCCTTCTGTTGCCCACCTCCTCCAGAGTGTCAAGGGAGCAACCCAGGACAGAACTGGCCTTCCTGACCAGTCGCTCCAGTCTCTTTCTGTCCCGGGCTGAGATGCTGCCTGACCAGCAGACAATGCCATAATGGATGGCCGAGGCCACCACTGAGTTATAGAACGTCTTAAGGAGTGACCCCTGAACCCCAAAAGACCTCAGTTTCCTGAGTAGGAAGAGTCGGCTCTGTCCTTTCCTAATCAGGGTGTCCGTGTTTGTAGACCAGTCCAGTTTGTCGTTGAGAAGAACACCAAGGTACTTGTAGGAGGTCACCCTCTCTATGTCCATACCCTGGATGTTCATCGGTGCTGGTGAGGACTTTTTCCTGCAGAAATCCACAACCAACTCCTTAGTTTTCCTAGGGTTGATCTGGAGGAGATTCTGCTGGCACCAGTCCACAAAGTCCTTTGTCAGTCCCCTGTACTCCCGATCGTCCCCTTCTGTAATGAGGCCAACAAACAATCGCAGAGTCATCTGAGAACTTCTGAAGGTGGCAGTTTGGAGTGTCGTGTCTGAAGTCCGAGGTGTAGAGGATGAACGGGAATGTTCGACTGCATGATAAATTATGAATGATTCACTATCAAAATCACACTTCCTGGACTCGCCGAGTAACTTTCTCATGACCCCGCAGCGAATTTGACATCTTCACCAGTTATACACGTGAACATGAGCACCACCATCCATTTTGCACCCTTCCTCCTCATGCACTGTTCTTCAGAGCCCCCCGCCCCCCATCTTCGATCCTCAACTGTTCCACTATCATTTCCCTTCTCATCTTTATTCCGGCTGTCATCTTGTTAATTTTGCACTTCAGGGGGGGGAAAAAAAACCCCGGATCCGCCGCTTTCATCTTATCCTTGGCTCGTCACATGCCAGAAAGGCCTAATAGATTCTGTGTCCTCCACCAACGCCTCCTTTTGTATGTTCCGCGCGGGGCTTGTGTCCGTTTCAGTCCGGCGTTATCAGCATGCGCAGACATCCCGCGCCTCCCCATCCATCCTTCCAGTCAAGCGAGGAGCCTTCTGTTGAGTGAAGCCAAGGATTCACAGAGAAGGTGTGCGGAGAGATGAGAGGGCGGGGGGGGCGGTTGTTGTGACCGAGTGGACGGAGAACATCTGCTTGCACTTAACACCGCGGCCGAGTGTCATCTAAGACGAAATGACACCAAAATGCCTGTTTTGGGCGGCGCGGTTTGCCTGGAAGTTGTTGCGCTGTGTAATGTTTGCCGCTGACATCAAGTAGTGTACATGTTGTCGGTCAGCGAGGTCGGGGGAAGGGGAAACTACGGAAGATGGAAGTCGAGTGGGGATGCTCATTGGCAGATGTTGTTGGCGTGCGCGGTGGAGCGGGAACAATACGCAAAGAAGAGCGTCTGGGGGAGTCAAACATGTTGAGTCGCCCCCCCCCCCCGCCCCTCCACCACCACCACCACACGTTTCGGGCTGTGAAAGGTCACATCATGCCAGCCTTTTATGATGTTGTTCAAAAGGGCAAAGCGGTATTAGCATGCTGAGACAACAGAACACACAATGCTTCCAAGAATCTTGAATGAATAGACTTCCTGGAATTATTTTTGAAGAATCTTTCATCAGTGTTCGGTTTATTGTCAAGTGATACGTACCGTACAGCGACGCACGGGATTTTAAATAGCTAAGAAGAATGATGTTGACATGACAAATAATTGAACAAGCGGTTACGGGCGCACTTTATCTTGCCATGGCAATGTGCAGTGACGCTCTGAGAGGCACCTTCTGTTTTTGTTTACGCGGCGCAGCTTTCCTCAGCCGAATCCTTCCCACACGCCTCGGCAGAAGCGGGCCTTTGAAATGTCACGCTGATAATTCAATTCGCTCGGCCGACGCGGTCAGACGGGCGTCGGCCAGTAGTCACGCGGAAACTGTTGGATCGCATTGAGAACGTACTTGTTTAAAGCGGTTTTTGGTACCTGGGCTTTCGGTGTCTCTTGATACCGTCGAGATTGTTTAAATCAGCGGTCCCTAACCTTTTTGGTCCCATGGGTTTAACGTCAGACAATATTTTCAGAGACCGGCGTTTACTACAAAATAAAATGATTTGACCTGCATGAAAAGTGTGGTATTTTCTAAACCTAATCATAAACACGTATCATGATACAAGGAACGTCCTAACTGGCCACAACACTCTCTGGGAGCTATGAAACATGCCTTCAAAATAAAATAAGTCGAGATAAATGTGTATTTTAAGTAGAACTCCTGATACTGTCTATTAAATGTAGCCTTCTTTTGCTTGGAAGTGGCCGGGCCTTTTCCCCTTCCCATAGAAACTTTCCACAGACATTTTTTTTTTTTAACTCATTTTGCTAGCTCCTGCGTTTCATTTTAACGGAAACCTATCACGCGTCAAGAGTGACATACTGTAGATGGATGTAACTGAGACTCCGGTAATTTTTTCAAAATAAAACAAAATATCAGATCCTGAAATAAATAAAACATAAGTCATGTAAGTTATTTATTCTTTCTGTGCGGCCCGATACCAAATGACCCACGGACCGGTATAGGTCCACGGCCCAGGGATTGGGGACCGCTGGTGTAAATGACGCATGGTTGATTGTGAAGGCAGACTAGCTAAACATGGCAACACACAGATGCAAGAAGTAAGTGCTTTAAAATGACAAGCGCAATCGTTAGGTGTCATTTGGACAGTCCTACCCTTCTTTCTTTGTTTTCCAACTCCATTAGCACCTAATCTACGTTCGCCGCAACCCTGAATGTCTCATGTGTCGGCTGCAGGCTGGCAGCTCGCTAAGTATCCACTCCCTCATCACGCACCCTGCCGCCAGGTGTCCTTTTCCTGACAGCTCTGACATGCGAGGTGATAGGGATGCGACGAAGGGAGAGAAATCCAGCAGAGGATTGCTGGAAAGCTGTTGTTGTCTCCCTCGAGCACACTAATCGAGTATTTATGGCGATTGAGTCGAGCGGTGAGATGTGAGAGAAGCAGCCCCCGCCCCCATCCCCTTGTGCAGTGACACGTTTATAAGCAAGATTCAATATCTAATAATAGCCCGGCAGCTTGGCCATGTTGGATGCATAACGCGGTCAACACCGCTTGGCAGGAGGTCGCCACACAGACAGCCTCTTGTTGTCGGGTAACAATGTTGGCGTAACCGCGTTGCTTAACAGCTGCTTGCCGCTCAAAACACATCAGTCCCGTTAATAAGCTCGACATCTGAGGCCCCATTTAGCGCGGAAAACACACATCGGAGAGGCGGCCTCTCCAGTAAGTTGCTCTTCAAAGAGTGCTTTTCCAAAGGTTTATTCGTTTTGCTGACAAAAGCACAACAGAAGGCCACCTGTCCATGCGGCAAGTATTCTTCTGTTGCTGAATCACTCGCTGCATTCGTGAGATGCATTTGTAAACCTTGAACTTGATACCTGCAGATTCCTCATGGTTATTCTCGCATTTTCAAATATGTATCTTCAGCCAATCCTCCATCAAGCGTCTCCAGTTGGTCCAAAATGCTGCTGCTCACCTCTTGACTGGTACTCGTAAGAGGGAGCACATAACTCATCCCTTCACTGGCTACCTATACAGTTTTATTTTTAGATTCTATTTCTTTTCAAAACTTTATATGGCCTCGCCCAACCTCCCGCTGCATGTTATCCAAGCCCCCTCGATGCCCATCTTTAAAACAAATCTGAAAACTCATTTTTATTCTCCGGCTTTTGACTCGGTATGAGACTTGATTTTTTTTTTAGTTTGACTGTTATTGTGCTGGGCGGCCCGGTAGTCCAGTGGTTAGCACGTCTGCTTCACAGTGCAGAGGTACCGGGTTCGATTCCAGCTCCGGCCTCCCTTTGTGGAGTTTGCATGTTCTCCCCGGGCCTGCGTGGGTTTTCTCCGGGTGCTCCGATTTCCTCCCACATTCCAAAAATATGCATGGCAGGCTGACTGAACACTCTAAATTGTCCCTAGGTGTGAGTGTGAGTGCGAATGGTTGTTCGTTTCTGTGTGCCCTGCGATTGGCTGGCAACCGATTCAGGGTGTCCCCCGCCTACTGCCCGGAGACGGCTGGGATGGGCTCCAGCACCCCCCGCGACCCTAGTGAGGATCAAGCGGTACGGAAGATGAATGAATGAATGAATGTTATTGTGCTTTCCATTGTCTTGGTTATTCATATATTGCTTTATTGTTGGTTGTTGAATGAATTATACGGCACTTTGTATACGGCACTTGGTTGTTCAAAAGTGATCAGTTGAGTTGAGATATTACACCTTGTTTGAAAATAAGCGATATTTGAGAGCCGTTCAGTATCAAACAGCCGACCCTAAAGAGCCAACGAGTACCATCATAATTATTCATTCATTCATTTATTCATCTTCCGAGCCGTTTGATCCTCACTAGGGTCGCGGGGGGTGCCGGAGCCTATCCCAGCTGTCTTCGGGCAGTAGGCGGGGGACACCCTGAATCGGTTGCCAGCCAATTGCAGGGCACACAGAAACGAACAACCATCCACGCTCACATTCACACCTAGGGACAATTTAGAGCGTCCAATCAGCCTGCCACGCATGTTTTTGGAATGTGGGAGGAAACCGGAGCACCCGGAGAAAACCCACGCAGGCCCGGGGAGAACATGCAAACTCCACACAGGGAGGCCGGAGCTGGAATCGAACCCGGTACCTCTGCACTGTGAAGCCGTCGTGCTAACCACTGGACTACCGGGCCGCCCCATCATAATTAATTCACGATAAATCCTTCGTTGGGAAAACGGAAGAGAAGCAATGAAGCGTATCGACAAAACTTTAGATGCAATCGCTTCTTTTTTTCCCAACCGTATGATGAGACCAAAGCCTCGGCATCCTGTGACATTTTTCCAATGAATATTACGAATGCAGCTTCACCCCCCCCGTTCAGGTCACATCAAAACAGACGCCGTGCGTGCGAGAGTGAGTCGGCGTTAACACCTATTTGCCTACCATTGGATGTGGGTAGCTATGGAGGTGCAAAAGCAAGAGAAGCAATGTTTGTCCTTGTTGGAGAAGTGCGAAGAGGAATGAGGTGTCCTGTGTTTGGCACAACGTGGGAAGGTGTCGAGGCGCCCTTGAAATCATTTGGATTTGAAGTTAAAGACCAAGGTGAGATGGCTTCCCTGGGGTGTCGTGAATCCGATTCGAATCGGAAAATCGTTTTTTTTAGCGAACCGAAGCGGATTGTTCCACTTTAAACACCAGCCCTGTCGAATTCATTGACGATGGACGTCGCCGTCTCCTGCAAGGCGCGGTGAATATGTTTAAATCGCACATCCCATTCCCAAGCCAACTCAAGTGCTTCACACAACCAGCACAACAAAAGTAGCGTTTTAAATTCGGGAAAACAATGTACATTGTCAAGATTGAAACACTTCAACAAACAAAAAATCAAAGATATTTAAGAGTAAATGAAAGAAATAAAAAGTAGCCCTGTGAAATGAACCAAAAGACCGACCGTATCGTGAAATATTTATTTTCAGTCATTCATCTTCCGTACCGCTTGATCCTCACTAGGGTCGCGGGGGGTGCTGGAGCCTATCCCAGCTGTCTTTGGGCTGTAGGCGGGGGACACCCTGAATCGGTTACCAGCCAATCGCAGGGCACACATAGACGCGTATCGTGAAATAGATTTTTAAAAATGTTCAAAAGAACTTCAATCAAAGGAACATGGGGACAGAGAGCATCGTTTTGAACCTGGTTTTGAAGGCATTTTTATTCGTGGCTGACTTCAAAGTTGTTACATTTGCGTGCAGCATAACGGCTAAATGCTGCTTCACCATGTTTGCTGTGAAACGTATTAAGGCTCCAATTCATGGTTACTTGAATAATCATTTATTTGGTCGATTAATCGAGGAATCCGATTTTTTTTTTAAAACATTGATTTGCATCCATTTGTTCAAAAATGTTCTGACATTATTTCAAATGGACAATGCAATGCAACATAAATTTAATTCTGATTCCATTTTTGGTTTGGTCAGCAACATGCCAGAAAATGGTGATCATTGTTTTCAAAAATCAGGCAAATGTTTGATAGCCCGCCCACTTGAATGGAGGACGACTGAAAGTGGATAATATTTACTATTCAGAAGTATTTTGAGCTTTTTGCCGATTTTAAATATAAAAAAAAAGTTATTGATGCTCAAAAATTAATCCTTGATTAATCTGATTATCGATAAATTGCCTGTCAGTAGCTGCACCTCCAAGTGGAAACTTTAATCATCATTCCACGCTCTCATTGCCAAACGACTTCACACAATTTGAGCTGATCCACAGGAAATCGTGACGACCGCGCTTATTCAAGACAGCGGGAACGGCGTCATGTCATTCGAATCAGAATTCCAAGAGCGACGCTTCACAGCGGTCGGCGTTGGCAACCTTGCGCACCACTGGCGACGTCAGTCGCAGCTACCAGGCGTCCATGTTGAGAATAGAGCACTGTGAACATTATTCCTAGATCTCGCGGCGTTGAGGTTCGGGCGGGGGTGGGGTGGGGGTGGGTAGGCCTCCACAAGGGAGCAAAGGCAATAAAGCTACGTGTGAGTGGGAGAGCTCGAATTCTCTCTCTGGCCATCCGTCGCCCGGCCATCTGCGCCGAGTGCGATTAATCATCCCGCTTCTCCCAGACGTGGCGAGCCGATGCCATGACACTCAAAGCCGGTGTGTGGTCGTGTATGTCTTTCCCTTCTCTAGCCAAACATTTGCATATTTCGTCATGTCAGTGCTGCCTCGACTGCCACGCGCTCGACTTTGTTGGCATTTCTGAAGCATTCTACTTGCAAAGTAGCACGCTGCCAGCGGTGGCGCAGTCCTGCCGGTCAGCGGCAGTTGTTGATGGTGTTAATTTTGCAACACGTCCCTGATGGTCCGCTTGACTGACGGGTCTGAAGGGAAGACCCACCAGCATGTTTACTTAAGATTACCTTATTGTGGAATTAACTGACATCCACAAGTTGAGGTGAAAGAATGCACGCCGCTATTCTCAATCATCTCACTGGTTCATCAGATGGAGGAAGATTTCCCTGAGGGAATGAGTAACAGTCAGTGACGGGTTGAGAGACGAGGTCTGGGAATCAAGCTGAGCCGTCAAAAGATGCGCAGCAGCGTAGAAGCCCTCCACCAAGGCTCAAGAAAACTCATCTGGATCAGCACCAAGTTCCTTCATAGATCTTCTGAATATGTATGGCTTTCTCATTAAGCTTCATGCATTATTCAATGGGAAATGAAGAAAAATGTCAAAAAATGCTAGTTATGGTAACATGGCCTCAGCATTTTTCCTGCTTGCTCATAAAACGAGAGGAGACGTGCAGTGCTTTAACTGGGGGAGAGGTGGGGGTGCCTCCCCTTATTCGACTGTTGCCAGGTAAATTAAGCGGTGTGTAACAGCAGATCATGAAGTTATACAGTACAATTAATCAATAAATGTATGATAGATATAAATGTAATATTCATTCAATCATTCATTCATCTTCCGAGCCGCTTGATCCTCACTAGGGTCGCGGGGGGTGCTGGAGCCTATCCGAGCTGTCTTCGGGCAGTAGGCGGGGGACACCCTGAATCGGTTGCCAGCCAATCGCAGGGCACACAGAAACGAACAACCATCCATGCTCACACTCACACCTGGGGACAATTTAGAGTGTTCAATCAGCCTGCCACGCATGTTTTTGGAATGTGGGAGGAAACCGGAGCACCCGGAGAAAACCCACGCAGGCCCGGGGAGAACATGCAAACTCCACACAGGGAGGCCGGAGCTGGAATCGAACCCGGTACCTCTGCACTGCGAAGCCGACGTGCTAACCACTGGACTTACCGGGCCGCCTGTTAAATGTAATATAAATAAATTAATTCATATGCCCGTTTATAATTTATGAACGCAATTTCAAGGCACGATTTCTCCTTATTTTAGACAGGGGCCATGAATGAAAACATTCTCAAAGCGCATGTCAAGTCAAGTGCAACTTTATTGTCAAATGTGCTGCATGTCCTCTTCCTTTAAACACAGAGACAGAATTACAAACTAGCCTATGTCCTCTTTACAGTGCACTCCGCTTAATAGAACTCTGGTTAATAGAGTAATCCGCTTAATAGAGCAAAAGGCTCTGGAACGGATTTGCCTAATGCAATTTCCTATAAAGATACTCCGCTTAGTAGAACAGATCTCCGCTTAATAGAACAGGCCGTAAGCAATGAAAATTGTAAACTAGTGGTTTTCGAAGTGTAGCAATCGCGATACCACTATCGTGAGACAACGCGATACCACTGCTATGCTGTTGCGCCTACGATTACGCCATACAATGTTGCGCAATGTGTAGTTCTAGCCGTATAACAGGTAGCACGCGTCACTCCACACATAGACACACGCACGTCACAATGGCTTCAACTTCATTCAAGAGACGAGGGCTATCACCTGCGGATAAGAAGGACATACTCGGACGATACGATGCATTGCCGGATTCTCAGAAGGATTGTACGCCCGCGGTTTCCAGGACTTCCCTCTTATCCAGCGCATTGAGAGGGAAGTCAACCGCAAAATTACGGACTCCTGTTTCCAGACAAAAGTAACGAATTTTTTCCTCGTGATTTGAGATGTTTGACTGAAGCAGTGTTGTTTGATTAAAGATATGGACGTCCACAGTCGAAATATCTCTTCTAACTCGTCAGCAGGGGTTTTTCTGCGTGCATAACTTGGTCGTCGACATGTCTGATGACCATCTCCGGTTAATAGAAACTCCGCTTAGTAGAACAGAAGCGCTTCGGCCCTATGGTGTTCTATTAAGCGGAGTGCACTGTATTGAAAAAGAAAGAAAGCAAAGCAACGCAACAGCCGTCAGACGCTGTTGCCCAGCGGTCACTCACTGCTAGCCCTTAGCGGCTAGCTAGCCACTAACGCCGGTGACTTGTGCCGTATCATACAATGAGAGCGGAATTAGCTCGCAGTTTCTTAGCGTCGAATTAGCTAGCAGTTTCTTAGCGTCGTTATTTAAGGAGCGAGTTTGATTTTGGAATGGGAGCAACTCTGTGATGGCAATAAAAACTGGGATAATCTTTGTTTTCTCTTTCCCTGGTCCTTTCAGTGACTCCTCGTCCTAATTAGCGATTCTTTTCAAAGGTATTTTATGACTGGTACTTAGAGGAGCGGTTCGGCACTGTGGAAGAACACTGATTAGCCGTGCTAGCTAGCCTGCCGTAGCGCTGGTGGTACAGAGCAGCTTAGTTTAGCTCCTAGCATTTTACAGAGCAGAATGGATCTGTGGTCGGATTAACCAAACATGTTTTTAGACTTGAACAAGATGCTTTTGCCACAAACAGTACAAGCAATTCCGTGACTCATCTTAAACAGGCTAACCAGGCTGTACCAGTGAGAAGTGGTGATTGAGTTAAAGTAATGCTGACTGCGTGATGAGAGATGGCGGCAGCTGAGGAAACGCACGCCAGAAAAGTGACACCGGCATTACTCGCTGGCTGCTGGCAGAGATGAGAGAGAAATGCTGAGACCACGCTAATGAGGATGATCTGCGGCTTTTGGGGAGGAAGTGTGAGTTTATCCCAATGTCAGGCTAATTCTCCAGTCAACAAGCAGCCCCTTGTGGGGGCTGCTAGACATTAAAAAAAAAAAAAAAAAAAAAGAGAGAGAGAGATCCGGGCCCTATTTATGCTGCTGCCCCAGATAATAGCACTAATATGTTTTAAACAGCCTGAGCCTCGAGTGTGTGTTCACTTTCATCCTGGAGGAAGCCCGGCGTCCGCTTGTTTGCACTCGTGCGACCTCACAAAAAAGACAGGTGTCCTTCCGCCGACATTCGACACAAAAAGACACTGGTCCAGAAAAACAATGCTGTCTGAAATTTGTAAGCAGCCCCAGCACCACATCAAGCGCTGTAATCATTGTGAGAGGATGCAGGAAGACGCACGAGGGGTGCGAAGGGAAATAAATAATAGATGGCGAGCAGGGAGGGCAGACTAATGAGGGTCTGATTTCAAAGCGCCAATGATTTTCAAGTTTAATAGGACTAATCCTGACACCCACAGCCAGCGTTGGTCGACATGATAAATGATCGAAATGCCATCAACAGTGCGAGAGGGATGGAGAGAGTGTCGGGTTCCCACGTGGCCAGGAAAACCTGAAAAATGATTGACCTCTTTTCCAGCCATGGAAAACGCATGGGAGATGATGGGGGAGGGGGGAAATCTAATGTCCTGGAGAAGACTGAATTGCCCTGGAAAATTATTTTTCCGGGCGGCCCGGTAGTCCAGTGGTTAGCATGTCGGCTTCACAGTGCAGAAGTACCGGGTTCGATTCCAGCTCCGGCCTCCCTGTGTGGAGTTTGCATGTTCTCCCTGGGCCTGCGTGGGTTTTCTCCGGGTGCTCCGTTTTCCTCCCACATTCCAAAAATATGCATGGCAGGCTGATTGAACACTCTAAATTGTCCCTAAGTGTGAGTGTGAGTGCAAATGGTTGTTCGTTTCTGTGTGCCCTGCGATTGGCTGGCAACCGATTCAGGGTGTCCCCCGCCTACTGCCCGAAGACAGCTGGGATAGGCTCCAGCCCCCCCCCCGCGACCCTAGTGAGGATCAAGCGGCTCGGAAGATGAATGAATGAATGAATGAATGAATTATTTTTCCTTCCTCAGCTTCTCCCTGCCATGTGAATGAACGCAAACGGGTTCATTAGACATGTGCATCTGTTTTCGGCTGCCTTTAATGGGTAACAAGATTTCTGCTTCCTCTATGCTTCGAACCAGCACAGAGCCGCACGTGACGCTACCAACTGATCAAATTGGATTTACCGTGAGAACACTTCTAAATCCCTGTTTGTTGCTCGATAAACCGACTTTTCAGACCCAGGTCAAGATTTATTTTCTCCAAGATTTTTGCAGCAGGTTTGGTACGGTGTTTGGTAACATTGACACAATCTGAATTGAATGTATAATATGTAAGCTACAATTGTAGAAAATAGCACTTCTCCCAAGTTTGACATGATTAACATTTTTTTTTTGTATATGTTGTGATGACGTGCCTTATGCAGGGGTGTCAAAACTCATTTTGGTTGCGGGTCAATTTGGAGTTACATCTTCCCTCGAGGGCCGAAACCACAAAATTATTACTTCGTAATAACATATGATTTGTTTTCACGTGCCATATAAAATGACCTGGCGGGCCGGATCTGGCCCCCGGGCCTTGTGTTTAACACCACCTGATAATGTAATAGTTAAAAAAAAATCAGGAAAATAATTTTAAGTAAGTACCGGGTTCGATTCCAGCTCCGGCCTCCCTGTGTGGAGTTTGCATGTTCTCCCCGGGCCTGCGTGGGTTTTCTCCGGGTGCTCCGGTTTCCTCCCACATTCCAAAAACATGCGTGGCAGGCTGATTGAACACTCTAAATTGTCCCTAGGTGTGAGTGTGAGTGCGAATGGTTGTTCGTTTCTGTGTGCCCTGCGATTGGCTGGCAACCGATTCAGGGTGTCCCCCGCCTACTGCCCGGAGACAGCTGGGATAGGCTCCAGCACCCCCCGCGACCCTAGTGAGGATCAAGCGGTACGGAAGATGAATGAATGAATAAGCTACAGTTGTAGAAAATAGCACTTCTCCCAAGTTCGACGTGATTAACATTTTTTTTTTGTATATGTTGTGATGACGTGCCTTGTACAGGGGTGTCAAAACTCATTTTGGTTGCGGGTCAATTTGGAGTTACATCTTCCCTCGGAGGGCCGAAACCACAAAATTATTACGTCGACACAACAAATGAAGAAATGACTAGCTTTGAAATCAGTCAAGTTGATTAAAATGTTGATTGTTAAATTAGTGTTCAAGTGAGGGTAAACAGGGTAACAAAATTATTGCAAAGTCTCAATATTATTAATTACACATCACAATTTGACATTTTGGTACATATTTTAGCAAGTTGACACACATGATTTGCTTTCAGGCGCCATTTAAAATGACCTGGCGGGCCGGATCTGGCCCACGGGCCTTGTGTTTGACACCACCTGATAATGTAATAGTTAAAAAAAAAATCTGGAAAATAATTTGAAGTCAAGATTGGGAAACCTGAGAGTGATTATCGAGAAAATTGATAACGTTCAAGCTAGCAGAGTTTCCGTAAAAGTCAACTCAGTTCCAAGTTGTTAAAATTTCCCAAGTCCATTGAAGTTGGAAACGAGTGGAAGCACGATTTTGTTTCCGCTTTCTGTACACATTCGTGTTCATTAATCTTGTACTGTATTATTACGCCTGACAATTATTTTTGAATGTAGGACACATCATGTAAGTAGACCAAGGCAAAGGAATACTGATCAAAGTGCTTATAAATATACGAGAAGGACATCGGACAACCTTCACAGATCCTATTTTACGTTTCTCATTAAAAGAGAATTCCGCGTATTCACTCCTAAACAACAATCTTGTATTCCATGGCGGCATTCACTTCTGCTTCATCAATGCATCACTGCCTAATTCATTAGTCCCGGGGCTGATGAGAAACGCGAGTCGCTAATTCACAAGCAGGAGAGGGGGGTCACGGCCAGAATCGGACGGATTGAGAATTCATTTCCGTGTGAGTGAGTGAGTCCTTCAAGCGGCTGTGCCACTCACACACACGCAAAACTGAGATTTGGGATATTAACCCCCCCCCCCCCCCCCCTGGGTGAGTGGCATAGCGAAGGAGAAGGTTGCCAAATGCTAGCGCCAAGTTTGCCGCCGACAGAGACGTCAAAGAGAGGCCAGCAAAGGTGCCGAATGGGAGACGCGAACGTGCGGATGAGGGAGGATTACGAGGGATAACGTCGTACCGGAGTTGCCGGAGGGTGTCGAGATAAGCGGAAGTTGGACGCCGTGCTGTCGTTTTGGAAACTACTTTTGAGTTGGGTTCCCTTGTTCCCGGATGACTCGCGATGATAGTTTGCACCTCTTCTTTGTTGAGCCTTCATTCGCATTCCCTCTCGTTTGACTGACCGCAAATTTGCCATTTTGCTCAGTCGCCTTTCGCTATTGGACAGCGACAATCGTTATGCGTTTACAACCGCATGTAATGACGTCTCACCTCGTAAGCGTGAAAGGAAAAGAGAAAAAAAAAATGTAGGAAAAGGGCCATTCTTTATTGTTTCGGTGCCGGTAAGAGTTAATGAGGCAACCTGTGAGAGCATTCGAGAATTTATTGCTTGAGCCAGATTCCATTTCAGCATCCGTGTTCGTGTCGGGCAGTCAGCCAGGCCTGCGATTCGTTGTTTGGCCATCGTGTGGCTGCGCTGCGGAGTGGGGAAGAGAAAGCGATAATGGCAGGCAAATGCATCCGCAGAACGGCAGAGGAAATGGATTAGTGGCAGTCGGCCATGTTGGATCCGCTTGCTGCGGGTCTGTGGAGTGAGCTTCGAATGTTTGTTTGTTTGTTTGTTTGTTTATTGAACATAAAACATATACAGTAATAATTTGACAGAAAATAAGGTAGATAAAAAAGTAAAAAGAAAGAAATCAGTCTTCATTCAACACAGTTATTATGTTCAAGGGAGTAGGATGAAGTAAAAAAAATTATCTAGTCCTACCCCGTTATGTGTTTATATCTACTAAATCATTTTTATATCAATCACAAAAGAAAAAGTAAGAAGAAGTCTCCATTAAGGCTCCTACTTTACTCTTAACCGTGATATTTTCACAACTTTTGGTTTGTATCGGGATTATATACATCCTCACCCTGGCACTCTTGTGTCAATTTTCTCTTGTATTCATAATGGATATTTCAATACCTTTCTCTATTTATCAACTTAGTTCTGATTTATCATTATATTTAATGTTTTGAATTTATCATTTTAACTCTGATGTAGGTTGTTTGTACTATTTTTTTTGAATTTGTTTTTGAAATCCTTTCATTCATTCATTCATCTTCCTAACCGCTTGATCCTCACTAGGGTCGCGGGGGGTGCTGGAGCCTATCCCAGCTGTCTCCGGGCAGTAGGCGGGGGACACCCTGAATCGGTTGCCAGCCAATCGCAGGGCACACAGAAACAAACAACCATCCGCACTCACACTCACACCTAGGGACAATTTAGAGCGTCCAATCAGCCTGCCACGCATGTTTTTGGAATGTGGGAGGAAACCCGGAGCACCCGGAGAAAACCCACGCAGGCCCGGGGAGAACATGCAAACTCCACACAGGGAGGCCGGAGCTGGAATCGAACCCCGTACCTCTGCACTGTGAAGCCTACGTGCTAACCACTGGACTACCGGGCCGCCTGTTTTTGAAATCAGCAAGCGATTTACTCATTTTTAGGTCCGTTTCGAGATTATTCCACAGATTAACACCTTTGCTAGATACACTTCTTTGCTTGATGTTTGTTCTTGTTTGGAGTTTTTTGAATAAGTTGGTACCTCTTAATTCATAGTTGCTTTCTCGAATTTCAAAAAACTTCGAAATGTTTTGGCAGAGCAGGTTATTGTGTGCTTTGTACATTAATTGGGCGATTTTGAAGTCAACCAGGTCATAAAATTTCATCGTATTTAATTTGATAAATAGTGGATTTGTGGGTTCCGTATATTTTGATCTATTTGGATGGATCTGCTAATCAGAAGAAAAAAAGACGAGATGCGTGTGTATGTTCGTTTAAATATGTTCAGTAAATGTGGATATATCTATGATATATATATATATATCAGTGGCGGAGGGGAAGCTCAATTTTGGCCGACATCATAAAATGCGCCCTGATCGGTCAGTGCAATCCTCTTGTCCATTGAAAATGTCAGCTGTGAGATGACGAATGGGGTTTTCATTTTCATCTGAGAAAGAAAATCCGGTTTGTACTCTTTGGCAGGTGTTATTTAATGTTTTTACAGTAAAGCGAGATTGGAGCATTGAAGGTTTATGAAAAGAAAAACGATACTGGATTGGAATCGGCAAAAAAATCAAGACTGGCAGGTCAGGCTTTTTAAAGATTGGTGATTAGCCAGAAAATGGTGATGAGGCACCCAACAATAAATAATAAATATGATGGGACTACGCACCAAATATTATTTGCGTGTTTATTGTGAGATGAAGTTTGAAGAGTTATCTCACGCATCCCCTTTCCCCCTCCAAAGTTCAGCATTCATTATTAATGAGCACTGCGTGCACACAAGTCACATTGCATCAGCACTCGAAGACAACCTACATTCACGGGCGCTTTTTTTTTTTTTTTTTTTGTGGGTTGAGCTCGGGAGAATTTTTGTGAACATTTTGTTGTGATGAACCTGGCTGGCGTGTGATCGGATTGATAAAATTCTTGCATTGATAGTTCAAATCGTTTCATCAATAAGACCAAACACGGTGCGCCCAGCACTGTACAGCTTGGTTTTATGACATTGAAACGGAACATAGGCCTTTTTATTTTTCATGGAAATTCATAGAGGAGAAGTGTTTTGTTTTGTTTGGGGTTTTTTTGGGGGGGGGGGGCAATGATTGTGCAGTGTTGATGTGTTCCGCTTCTGCCGAAGATGTGCAAAATGCTCTCGTTATGTAACAGCCGAGCTTTTTGTAAAAGTGCCTGTGCAGATGGCAGCCGTGGCCTTTTTTTTTTGTGTCGCGCCGCGTTAACGTGCAAAACATGAACAATTGATGCCAACCTTTCTAACAGCGAGGCAATTACAAAAACATTCCCCGCCGCTCTTTCCTTGCAACGCTTGCGACGGCGGGCGGAGATGCGCGAAGTTTGAAATTAGGCGTAATGAAAGGGCGACGCACAGACGAGCTCGCTGAGGAGAGAGAGAAGGGCGAGCCCGGCTGGGGAAGGCTGATGAAAAGGCGACCGAGGAAAAGGCGGCACGCAAGGGATGAGAGAGTCTTGGGAGCAGGCAAAAGCAGAATGGGCCTTAATTGATGGAACATTCAGACAGCCAGGAAAGCAGAGCAGAGTCTTGGCTGCTCATTAAGGTCATTATAGTCTGGAGCACACACACACACACACACACACACACACACACACGAGCACGCACGCTGGAGATATTGAGAGGAGAAGCCAATTTGGTTGGGTATCAAAAATGAGCTTTTTGATGAGCGGTAACTCCAAGTGCTTTGTTTGTGTCAAAGCAGTTAGCGCATGCTCGTCGCCCTCTGTAATTGCGCCGCTCGCAGACAGAGCGAGACGCCGGCGGCCCCTTGAAGACGCCCCGCACAAAGATGAGGAGGAGGAGGAAGAAGAAGAAGCAGGAGAACAAATGAGTGATGCGCTGAAAAGATGGGAAGGAAGAAAGACTGAATGGAGAAAAGATTCCAGAGAGGCTCTGGGAGGGGGCCCATGAAGGTCCGAGGCCGAGATCAATAATGAAAACAAATCATTGTCGATACGCGGACAGGAAATGAAGGTAAAAGCGGATGCAGAGCGGCATAGCAGGGGGATCTTCCACTTTGGTTTCAGCAAAGCGGTCACCATTGACCAGTCTTGTCTTGAACGTTCCATTAGCTACGAGTGAACAATGGCAGTATCGGTCACTCAATAGCGATCGGGAATCCGATCGATAGGTGCGCTCGTTAACCGTTTAACGAGTTTAGAGTGAGGTGATCGTTAGCGAGCACAAGGTTGGCGGTCTGACTTTTAATTAAAGCAAGGGGGGTGGGGGGGGGCAGCGAGGTGCTCAAGAGCGGGGAAGGGGAAAAAAAAAGTCGCATGAAGGCCTCGCGGGACCGGGATCAATTCCCGGGCGACACACCGAGTCCATTTAAAGGCTTGCGTGTGCGTGCGATGATACGGGCCCTAATGATCCAGCGCATGCGTGGCTTGGCCAGTGCAGTTCATGTCGGTGCTGCTCGATACTGAAGTCGCTCGGCGGGAGCTAGCTGACAGCAAAAGATCACACGGAGGTTGATCGTCCACTACAATGCGATGAAAGTCACTTCGAGTAATCAAAGAGCGCCGCCGCATTTGTTCCTCACCGCCAGTCTCGGTAAATTACAAGACGAGCGGCTGTCAGAATCGCCCGATGATAATGTGACCAACCGCTATTGTTGTCCACCACCAGCTAATTTTTGGACTGTGATAGGGCCCGACCGATGATGGCCGCCTCAAACATCGGCCAAAATGGCGTTTGTACTTAGCTAATCTCGTGCACTCTAACCATTGACCGCAATGGTCTCGTTATTTATTACGCGAAATTCTGAACAATAACTACGTGTCATACGTGTGTGTGTGTGTGTGTGTGTATAAATATTTAAACATCGTGTTAAATATGATGTTACATCAAGGGGTAACGCATTTGTAACGTTAACGATCTGATTCAACCTACACCTGCCCTCTAGTGGTGATTTATCAGACTGCAATCGTTTCCTCACCCTCGATACCGACTGAGGAGGTGCGTGAAGCCCTTTAGTAATTATTTCTTAATAAAAACGACCCAAAACGTGTGTGTATGTATATATATATATATATATATATATATATATATATATATATCTATATATATATATATATATATATATATATATATATATATATATGGCGGCCCGGTAGTCCAGTGGTTAGCACGTCGGCTTCACAGTGCAGAGGTAGCGGGTTCGATTCCAGCTCCGGCCTCCCCGTGTGGAGTTTGCATGTTCTCCCCGGGCCTGTGTGGGTTTTCTCCGGGTGCTCCGGTTTTATCAACGTTGCTACATCTTAAAGCAAATACAATTCAAAACCTGAACTCCATTTGAAATGACATTTTTTTAAAAAAATCTAAGACCGACTTCTTAATGCCCCCTACATTGTCCAACGTTAGGACGATACGTCAATGACGAGCATCTGCCGACCAAAACCGTGTGTTGTTGGTTCTGCTGTCGCAATTGCATGAATGCAATCATTTCAGTCAATTATTTATTCTGAAAAATGTATTTTCAAGTTCGAGACTATTCACAATAACAAAACTACTTAGCGTGTGCTAGCATTTTTTTTTTGAAAGACCGATACCAGGCATTTTTTTTTCTTCTGGTCAATTAAAGCCCTGTTTTAAGATTTATGAATTCAGTCACTCCTCTGCATACGACAAGAATTCCGTGGCGACCGCAAGGCAGCCCTGCCGCTGAAAGCTTATTTAGTTCTACATCTGGGCCGAGCGGACGTTGTATCGGTCTGTCGTGGTGAAGAAGGAGCTGAGCCAAACGGCGAAGCTCTCAATTTACCGGTCTATCTACGTTCCAACCCTCATCTATGGTCACGAGCTATGGGTCGTGACCGAAAGAACGAGATCCCGGATACAAGCGGCTGAAATGAGTTTTCTCCGCAGGGTGTCCGGGCTCTCCCTTAGAGATAAGGTGAGAAGCTCAGTCATCCGGGAGGGGCTCAGAGTCGAGCCGCTTCTCCTCCACATCGAGAGGAGCCAGATGAGGTGGCTTGGGCATCTGATTCGGATGCCTCCTGAGCGCCTCCCCGGTGAGGTGTTCCGGTCATGTCCCACCGGGAGGAGACCCCGAGGAAGACCCAGGACACGCTGGAGAGACTGTCACCCAGATGGCCTGGGAACGACTCGGGATCCCCCGGGGAGAGCTGGAAGAAGTAGCTAGGGAGAGGGAAGTCTGGGCTTCCCTGCTAAACCTGTTGCCCCCGCGACCCGGCCCCGGATAAGCGGTAGATGATGGATGGATGGATGGATGGATCTGTGCCGAGCTAGTATCAGGATTGTTTTCGGAAACCCCCGCTGGCAAGTGCGCACTTAATGCTCACACTTTTAGCCATAACAATTTCCAAGGATGAAAGAGACGAGAGGGCAGAGATCAGCGACTGCAGCTCAAAGCCGCTCTTCTGTTGCATTTGCTCCCAAAATAAAAAGGAGCCAGGCGACAATTTCACACACTGGAATCCAACAGTGACGATTTGTCCATTTGCGTGTGTAGACGGGGTGTCGAACAGCAGGTGTCGAGCGACGACGGTAGCAATGCGGCTAAGAAAAGAAAAATCTTCCGGGACCCGAAAATGGAGCGAACGCTTCTTAACACATTGTATTCGTAAAAGCCCGGCGCCTCCCTGTAGACGGTCCCCTTTTTTGTAACCCGACAAATCAAAATGGCAGGAGCGTTGCAGCCGAGTGGAAAGAGCCAAATAAACGGCGCCGCGGAATACGTCCATGCATTTTTAAATACGCGCCGGCTCTATGCACGCGCAAGCCATTTTGCTTTAAATTAAAGTGCAGGGCTCAGAATCTTGTCCTGTCAGGACGTTAAACCCAAAACACGCGGTAAGCCAGATGTTTGCTGTTGCACTTTACTGCGCGCATACTTATTGTATATGGCCCATGTAATCAGACTTGAAGCCTCGACGGGCTTCCTCGGCAGACGCGCCGCACGAACCGCCTTTAACGGCGGCTCGAGAATCACAGCCAATGCACACAACCTCGGCAAATTAACGCTCAAACAAATGCTACATTTCACCCGCACGCTTCCGGAAAGCACCGAACGATTACTTACGTTTGTTTGCGCCTGTGCTAATATGCACTGTGACCCCACGTTCAGGTTTTTTTCAAGATACGAGCTTTTGCCCTGACAAATTTCCCCAGTTTATTCTCAAACTAAACACAAAACAAGGAGAATTTCATGGACCTAATTTTTTTATCTTACAAACGGCATCGGTCTTATAACCCCTGACACAATAGCTTTTTGAACACATAATTTTAGCAGAGGCGGCCCGGTAGTCCAGTGGTTAGCACGTCGGCTTCACAGTGCTGAGGTACCGGGTTCGATTCCAGCTCCGGCCTCCCTGTGTGGAGTTTGCATGTTCTCCCCGGGCCTGCGTGGGTTTTCTCCGGGTGCTCCGGTTTCCTCCCACATTCCAAAAACATGCGTGGCAGGCTGATTGAAGACTCTAAATCAGGTGTCCCCCGCCTACTGCCCGAAGACAGCTGGGATAGGCTCCAGCGCCCCCCGCGACCCTAGTGAGGATCAAGCGGCTCGGAAGATGAATGAATGAATGAATTAATTTTGGCAGATAGCGGCTCGGTGGGCGAGTGGTTATTGCGGCGACCTTACATTGAAGAGGTCATGGGTTCGATCCCGGGCTCCGGCCTTCCTGTGTGGAGTTTGCATGTTCTCCCCGATCCTGCGTGGGTTTTCTCCGGGTATTCCGGTTTCCTTCCACATTCCCAAAAAACATTAAATGAACATTGTAAATTGTACCGGGCGGCCTGGTAGTCCAGTGGTTAGCACGTCGGCTTCACAGTGCAGAGGTACCGGGTTCAATTCCAGCTCCGGCCTCCCTGTGTGGAGTTTGCATGTTCTTCCCGCGTGGGTTTTCTCCGGGTGCTCCAAAAACATTCCAAAAACATGCGTGGCAGGCTGATTGGACGCTCTAAATTGTCCCTAGGTGTGAGCGTGAGTGCGAATGGTTGTTCGTCTCTGTGTGCCTGCGATTGGCTGGCAACCGGTTCAGGGTGTCCCCCGCCTACTGCCCGAAGGCAGCTGGGATAGGCTCCAGCACCCCCCACGACTGACTGAATCGGTCTCAGGGCTTCGACGGAGCCTCTGCCATGGACGTTAAGACACACCCGACTCAAGATGTCAATTTGTTATGATACGCCCACTCGGCCGTCACTGGCTGCAGATGATCACGTGACATTGCTTGTCTAATCAGTGCTGCGGGAACTTTAGTTCACTCAGTTGTCACCGTGTGACTGTCGTGATAGTACGTCGTGTAATTTATTATTTTAGAATTTTTTTTAATCCGTGCTATGTCGACCCAAAAAATAAATAAATAAATTGATCGGACGAATATGTACCACAAGGATTCACATGCATCGCAGAACGTGATGGGACTCGGCATCCTACCTGCATGATTTGTCATGCCAAGTTGAGCAACTCGAGTCTCGCACCGGCAGAAAAAACTGAAGGACCACTTGTTGAGTCCGATTTTTATTTTCCAGTAATGAAGAGTCCGGTGAATGTGCTTCTGAATTGGTTGGGTTCGGTACCTCGAACAAGGTTAAGAACCACTGGAGTAATTACATATTTATTAAGGCATCACTCAACATTTTTGCCTTTGGACACTGAGATGGCGGAGACGAGTGCCGGCGCGGCTGTAGCCCGCCGATAAGACGACGCTCCTTGAGCTCACACGCAACAAGCCTTGGTGCATTGGTGGGGGGAAGGGGGTAAATCCACAGACGTATTCCCCATATCACATCTCTCCGCTAATGCTTGCACATGCTAACAGCCCAAAATGCCTCCACAGGACACCAGAGCATTCGTGTATCTCAATTTTACTTTTAAATGCTTTTTCGTTCCTCATTAAGTTTGCGAGACTCGTTTTTTTTTTTTTTTTTTTTTTGTAATCGGATTTGCTGGTGTGATGCCTCTGACTAAAAAGACAAAAATGTAAGTATTGTCACAGCGCATCGCAAAGGATCCCAGAGATAAATGATCTGAATTATACATGAAGAGCTGATTTGCAAAGATTTTCAAATGTTATTGCGCATTCTTGTTTTCTAGCATTAACAGGACCGGACCTTGTTTCTTTGTCAAGCTCCTCTTTTCCGTTTTAAAATTTCACAGATTGCTGGTTCCTGGAAAGAGGGAAAAAAAAAAAAAGACACTCTCACTTTACTTCCGTTGAGTTTTCAATTGGCTTCAGGATGAGTTAAACAACTGGTTGCCTGCAAGTGCAAACAAATAATGCGTGGGGGGGTGGGGGGAGCATGCGGCGGTGACAGCGGCGTGCAATCTCCAATTGATCGAGTAGTAATTAGAGCCCAGCGCGACGATAAGGCAGGCTGAAAGTATCTCAATAACTCTGGAAATCGGCGTTCCAAATGAGTCCATCAGGAGCGTTTGGCCGTTGTGCCATTTCTTCTTTCTTATTGCGAGGCGTAATAATGGCTCATGAAAACGGAAGCAGTCAGCGTTTGCGAGTTTACAGAGGGCGGACGTGCGAGGAAACGGTCTCGCCTCGAAGGCAAAATGTGAACTTTGAAAACTCGGCGTCGTCATTTCAAGTTCGATGTGGATTATCTCCCAATAGGCCAATTTTCAGAAGTCGTTTTGGCTTGGACGGCTTCTGCCGTTGCTGGACCGCAACGTGCTGCCGAGCGGCGAAATGTCCGTCCAACAGTTTTGACAGATGAGCGACTCAAGGGAAAGGCCCGACCCGATTGCTTTGGATTATTATTTTTTTGTTGTTGTTAGGAGGTGACAGGCGGAAACAGTTTGGTGTTGAGAATGGGTAAATACCGGCAGATGAGCTTTTTCAATTCCAAAAAAAAAAGTGTAGTGTTGATCCTGCACTGAACTGTTTTTTTTTGCCCTCAAGTGTCCTTTTTAGTGTTATCTATTATTCATTCATTCATTCATTCATTCATCTTCCGAGCCGCTTGATCCTCACTAGGGTCGCGGGGGGTGCTGGAGCCTATCCCAGCTGTCTTCGGGCAGTAGGCGGGGGACACCCTGAATCGGTTGCCAGCCAATCGCAGGGCACACAGAGACGAACAGCCATCCGCGCTCACACTCACACCTAGGGACAAATTTAGAGTGTTCAATCAGCCTGCCACGCATGTTTTTGGAATGTGGGAGGAAACCGGAGCACCCGGAGAAAACCCACGCAGGCCCGGGGAGAACATGCAAACTCCACACAGGGAGGCCGGAGCTGGAATCGAACCCGGTACCTCTGCACTGTGAAGCCGCCACGCTAACCACTGGACTTACCGGGCCACCCTGTTATCTATTAGAAAATGAATTATTTAGATATAGATTTTTTTATTTAGATATTTGAGCTATCACAAATGCAAAGTTCTGCTTGAAATGCATCCTTTCACAAAAAAAGCTTTTTTTCTGAATTTCTTGGAAACGAGTATTTTCAAGAAACGTACCAATGTGCAACTGCTGTTTACTAAAGTACGATAAAAATTTACTCCCCCCCCCACCCCCCTGATGAAAGTAGATGGGGAACGCTTTCTTTTAGTAGGTTCAATGCTTGTATAGCTAGAGAAATACATTTCTGGTAGGCCTTAAAAGAATTTGTCCAAATGGCCCAAAATGGGTGGGCTGACGAGGCTCCCCCGAAATTGCGATTTCATACCGCGCGTGATGATTTGAAATGTGAAATGCATTTTATTGACTTCCCAATTTTGCAAACATTTGACCAAACATGTATGACGTTAGTGCTTAAGAAGTGCTGTCCGCATTAAATGTTTAATTAAAACTCTTTTATTTTTCTTTCTTTTTGCGTGAAACATAAAAAAATATATTAAAATATTATAAATTATTATAAAATAGATTATGTTATAAATTATATAAATTATACATTATATGGGCGGCCCGGTAGTCCAGTGGTTAGCACGTCGGCTTCACAGTGCAGAGGTGCCGGGTTCAATTCCAGCTCCGACCTCCCTGTGTGGAGTTTGCATGTTCTCCCCGGGCCTGCGTGGGTTTTCTCCGGGTGCTCCGGTTACCTCCCACATTCCAAAAACATGCGTGGCAGGCTGATTGGACGCTCTAAATTGTCCCGAGGTGTGAGTGTGGGCGTGGATGCTTGTTTGTCTCTGTGCGCCCTGTGATTGGCTGGCAACCAATTCAGGGTGTCCCCCGCCTACTGCCCGAAGACAGCTGGGATAGGCTCCAGCACCCCCCGCGACCCTAGTGAGGATCAAGCGGCTCGGAAGATGAATGAATGAATGAATGAATGAATGAATGAATATACATTATATTAATAAATTATTAATTATTATAAATATTTTAAAACCACAGGTTTGATTGTATGCCGTCATCTATTTTGGAACCGAATGACTTGTCGCACCCGTTCGGTACAATTTGTGAAATTGAGACAGTGAGCGTTTAAAAGACTGCAAGTCAAAGTGTTACGTAAATTGACAGCTCGAACTGAAATCGAAATTCAATCGAAATTGGTCAAAATTCGCCAAAAAAATCACATTTTTAAATCTCAAAATATTAGCGGAAGTTTTTTGTCGAATCCAATTAATAACCAATCGGCTCGCTTCGGTCATGTTTTGGATCCAACTGTTATTTTCAAGTGCGTGATGTCGGCGGAAATGTTTTACTGGAGTAGATGTTTGCAGTGGCAAGGCAGCTGCAGACGTTTGCTGGCAAATCACCAGAGTGGCACAACATTGTAATAATTACAATTGCGAGTCATCGCTCGCTTCCAGCCCTCGAGGGGCTCCGTATGTTGCCGAGTTGGCCCCGGCCCTCCTTTCCCTTCCTCACATTTCCTCCTTCGCCTCTTCTGCTCTCCTGCCAAGTGTTTTGGAGCGCTCCGCCCTTTTTCATTTCTCGCTCATCCCATGTTCGCTCTCGCCCCCCCCCCCCCCCCCCCCCCCCCCCCCCCCGACCCCTCTCGCGTCTGCCGCATTCTCATCGCTGTGTCCCAGGTTAATTCCAACGCTTGCATTTCGGGCACTTAGCGGACGTGATGTACTGTCTTCCCGCCATTCCATTAAAAAAAAAAACAAAAAAAAACTAAAGCCTTGCAGTTTTTGTTAAATTCATCTCCGGTGCTTAGATGTGGGAATTTGAGGGACGTCAAATAAAAGTAATTGTGGCGAACGAGAGCGTAACTGACACTTTTAGCGAGAGGGAAAAGGGCTCTGAACAACACTGCTGGCATTCCTCCGCACAGCACCGGTAGTACGCTAATGAAAACACTAAATCTTCCTGACAAATTGTGTATTCAAATTGCAGGAAAATCCGCAGTCGTAAAACGCACAGCGTTGTTTAAGGGCCGCTACGTGTACAGTGGTGTGTAAAGTATGGCGCCGCTTTGTGTGGCCTGTATCTGCTTCGTGAAACTCCCTTTTATTCATTCATTCATTCATTCATTTATCTTCCAAGCCGCTTGATCCTCACCAGGGTCGCGGGGGGTGCTGGAGCCTATCCCAGCTGTCTCCGGGCAGTAGGCGGGGGACACCCTGAATCGGTTGCCAGCCAATCGCAGGGCACACATAGACGAACAACCATTCGCACTCACACTCACACCTAGTGACAATTTAGAGTGTTCAATCAGCCTGCCACGCATGTTTTTGGAATGTGGGAGGAAACTGGAGCACCCGGAGAAAACCCACGCAGGCACTCAGAACACGCAAACTCCACACAGGGAGGCCAGAGCTGGATTCGAACCCGGTACCTCTGCACTGTGAAGCCGACGTGCTAACCACTGGACTACCGGGCCGCCGCATCATTATTTATTCATTCATTCATTCATTCATTCATCTACCCAGCCGCTTGATCCTCACTAGGGTCGCGGGGGGTGCTGGAGCCTATCCCAGCTGTCTTCGGGCAGTAGGCGGGGGACACCCTGAATCGGTTGCCAGCCAATCGCAGGGCACACATAGACGAACAACCATCCACGCTCATACTCACACCGAGGGACAATTTAGAGTGTTCAATCAGCCTGCCATGCATGTTTTGGAATGTGGGAGGAAACCGGAGCACCCGGAGAAAACCCACACAGGCCCGGGGAGAACATGCAAACTCCACACAGGGAGGCCGGAGCTGGAATCGAACCCGGTACCTCTGCACTGTGAAGCCGATGTGCTAACCACTGGACTACCGGGCCGCCCTCCCTTTTATGTTTTTTTTTTTTACGGTATGTACAGAATTGCGAATTTTGACTGATTGCAGGTGGGTCTGGAAATATTTGGTTTGTCACCTTTTCGGTTTGTGCCCCACCAGGTGTTCCGAAGCGGCGAAGGCATGGGCATCCGACTGGACAGCGCCTCGGCCTTTCAGGGCGCCGTCATCTCGCCGCACTACGATTCTCTACTGGTCAAAGTCATCGCCAGCGGCAAGGACCTGCCCACCGCCGCCTCCAAGATGAGCCGAGCCCTGGCCGAGTTCAGAGTGAGGGGCGTCAAGGTAGGACAGCCGACTCGGATGTTCAGTCCCATCAAACCTCTGGTCACTCACGGCCCTGAAGAATATTTGGTGAACCAAACTTTGCTTTGGCTCACATTCTTCAGTTGGTAAAGGCAAGATGAGGCAAATGTATTTGCAAAGCGCATTTCATTTACAAGACGATTCAAATGGCTTAAAAAAAACAAAACAAAACATTAAAAGCATAACAGAGAAAGCAAAATCAAAATAGAATCATCGAAAAAAATTACATTAAAATGATTAAAACCAAGCATCAGTCAAGACAAAGTAAAAGATGGCGTGCAAGGTTCAAAATGAGCTGTTTCGCATCACAGTTTTCGGTTTGAAATGAATATTTTGCGCCTTCTTAATATCTATTGAATAGCAAAAATGACACTCAAGCGCTGAGACAAGCGTCAAAAGAAGAGAAAGAAGCACCGAGACGCTCCCTTAAAGCTTCGTTGGGCTCATGTCACCTACACGCTGTAGTCGGGAGTTCGAGGGAAGCTCTGTTCTCATGAAGCGGAAACAGCGGGCTAGCAACAGCGGAGTCGTTCCTAAATCAGTAATTAATCTCTGTGGCAGTGAAGAAATTACATTTCGGACAAGAATCGTTCCACGAAGGGATGACGAGAAAGATACAGAGCCATGCTAAATGCTAAGCTAACCTCAGAATGACACAGCTAGCTGTCACGTTGTGCCCGAAGCGATAGAAGGATCGCTTCGTGCACAACAAAATAAGGAAGTGGATCCCCAAAATAGCAGACACAAAAAGAGGTTTTGTCAGGGAACAAAAGGAGTCTTTAATACGAACACAAAATACCCGACAGGGAGAATAACAAAAAACGCTGGTCAAAATAAGGACCAGGGATGGAATAAAGAGAACAACAAAAAACGCTTGCGGCGAAATAGCAAGGAAGGTCTGATTAGACAATTATATAAATTTCATTCGCAAGAGGAACAAGGACGTGCAATAATAGCTACAAGGCTAAGAGGCAACGAATAATCCAAATAGGAATTGGGCGAGAGAATATTGGCGCGGCGTGGAATACTCCGGCAGTGAGTAGACTGCCAGAGCGTCCAAGTAAAGACAGAGTAATCACTCACAAATGGGTGACAGGTGTGCAGGCGGCGGGGAGAAAGCCCGCCCCCTGCTGGCAAACACGGGACGTGACACTACCGAGCGCTTGTGTCAACAATAACACTTTTTGAAGATGTCTGGCTGGAACCGCGTTCAAGCAGAACACTTTGAATGGCAACAAAGTGCAGTACCTTTCGGAGGGAAAAATCATACACGCTAAATTGAACCCGAACCGAAAACCAATTAATTTCCGTTATGGAAATTAATGGAAATAAGCCAGAAGGCTGCCATCTTACTTTAGACTTAGATTTGTTCTTGGTTTTACTGTTTGGTGCTTTCTACCGTCTTTATTACCGACTAGCTGGTTCGCCGCCCTCCGGGCGGCTCATCAGGTAGTTCCTGCGGAAGGCTGGTAAGGTGGGCCTTCGGCCCACAAAAGTGTTGTTGCTTGGTTCAACTTTTTGTTCATCTTCATTGCTTATCGCGAAAATAAAGAGATGTTTAGCTCTACTAAATAACGAACAATTTCATTGCAATGCTTGTGGGTAGACAACATTTTTTCGCTAAGATGCCCGCGCGATCGTAGTGAGCCACTGCCTGAGCGGCGCAGTGGCGGCGCGCAGTGGCGGCGCGCAGCGGCGCGGTGAAGTAGGTACGTTTTGAAAAGGGACAGACGGAAGGACAGACCGCGTGCGGGACGACGCGCAATATATATATAGATTTGTTTTGCTGTTTATTGTATATGTTAAATTGCTCCATGTGCAACACTTTGTATGCAGCGAGATGGCTGTTGGAAAGCGCTCTATAAATACAGTTGAGTTGAGTTGAGTAATGAGAGAGACTCCAAGCATTCCCGTATACGTCTATATCGCCAAGAGAAAGGGCCTAATGTTGAAAGTATATTAATATCCTATCAAATATTTATAATTGATCAATAATGTTGTTTGTTTTTCACAGTTGAGTCCAGATTATTTTAGGTCTGCAACCATAAATCTTCTCAAAATGACATTACAGAGGAGCTTTTTTCCCCCCCATCAATTTACCTTTGCTTCTCGACAAGAAAATGAAAATTGCTACAATAGATGAGATGAATGTAAGAAAAAAACCAATTCATTATATTGTCTCTTTTTATTGTTTAAAACAACCCTTGCTTCTTTGGGAAAGAAAAAAAGTTGCACAAAGTAAGAAAGTTGCTCCTCAAATTAAGTCAATGATTCACCAAACTACTCCAAAGGGGGGAGAAAAAAAAAGAGATTTCGAGTCTTGGCTTGCAAATGCGGATTACATTAAGACAATAAAGGTTGGATTCATCCGAATGCTGCAGTAAACAATCATGTTTTCAGCCCTGATTCAAACGACATGACGGTTTGAGAAGACCTCGGGTATTCGAGGTTTTTGTTCCATCGGTAAGGAACATCGGAACTAAATGCTGCTTCACTTTGTTTGGTCCTGGTTCTGGACACACAAAATCGACCTGTCCCAGACGATCTGAGTGCTCTGGATGCTTCGTAGGGTACAAGGACATCTTGCATGTTGTTGTCCAAGGCCATTTAGAGAGTGACAGACCAGGAGTAAGATTTTATCATCTATCCTTTGACACCCAGGAAGCCAGTTTTGTGATGTGAGGACAATTGTGATGTAGTCCAGTTTCCTGGCTTTTTGTAAGGACTCTGGCGGCAGATCAGCCGCAACTGCCTGATTGAATTTATTTATTGATCGTTTTTTTATTAAGACCTGAAAAGACACGATTACAGTAATGTAGTCTACTGAAAATGAAAGGTTTTCTGTTTCTGTGTTGGTAAACAGTCTTGGCAACGGGTTTGCGAGCCGAGGTTTGACTGTACATCCATCCATCCATCCGTTTTCTGAACCGCTTAATCCTCAATAGGGTCGCGGGGGGTGCTGGAGCCTATCCCAGCTGTCTTCGGGCAGTAGGCGGGGGACACCCTGGATCAGTTGCCAGCCAATCGCAGGCCACACAAAGACGAACAACCATCCACGCTCACATTCACACCTAGGGACAATTTAGAGCGTCCAATCAGCCTGCCATGCATGTTTTTGGAATGTGGGAGGAAACCGGAGCACCCGGAGAAAATCCACGCAGGCCCAGGGAGAACATGCAAACTCCACACAGGGAGGCCGGAGCTGGAATCGAACCCGGTACCTCTGCACTGTGAAGCCGACGTGCTAACCACTGGACTACCGGGCCGACTGTACATCATAAAATTCAAACAAGGTTGAAGAGACTCGATATACATGAACGTAGAAAACCCCCAAACACATCAAGGCATACAATGTGTTGAGCGATTAATGAGCTTGCCTAAAGAACATCTTTGTCATGATGTTTTAAGGTGTCTATGCAAAAATTGACTCTCTTGCCAATGAAAGTGGAGATTTTTAAAGGCCGCGTCTCAAACAAATGTCAAATAAACACTTAGCGGTCTGTCATTTCATGTACACGTACAAATATCCACGATGAGAAAAGAAAGCTCAAGTATCCAGTTCAGTAGGCGTAATTCTCCGCAAACCTCACCCGCATGAGCAAAAATGGCAACCAGTTGGTGTGAAATGTACATTTTCCACATTGACATGCCTACTTTGTGCCTTTTCCTCAGTTTTTCACATTACGGAGGCGTTTATTGAGGTCCAGGTGTCATGTTGAGCCGAGTTCATCTTCCACCTGGCGTCCCCGCTCCCATTTGTCACTGATTACATCTCCGCAAGAACACCAGATGGGCGGCAGGTTCGCAGAATCTGGCGTGCTCGTTGCGGTGCCAACGGATGTTTCTGAGTTTTCCCGTAATTGGGATGCATTTCCTCAAGCTGTATGCGAGCATATTGCATTGGAATCATGCTGAGTAAGTCATTAACACAATTATTTGTGTGTATGGTTTTAGAGACGGCCCAAAGCGCAAGGCGTTAATGCTTGGATAGGTTTGGTGTGGTGGATCTCGACCGGCCGGCCCTTACCTTTTAATGGGCCGAGTCTTCTATTTTCACACTCGTGTGGTACAGCTGCCCAGTTGAAGGAATATTGTGGATGCAGAGTGCTGTCACGCAATTCGATCTAAAGCTTGTTCAAGCGTCTGTGGTTGACATGTAGGCGAGTTTGGTGGTTGGGGCGCATTGCTACGACAGTTCTACACGGCAGTCATCGAATCAATCCTGTGTTCTTCCATCACGGTTTTGGTTTGGGGCCGCCACAAAAAAGGACAAAATCCAACTTCAACGGACAGTTAGGACGGCAGAAAAAATCGTTGGCACCGCCCTACCCACTCTTGAGGACTTGCACACTGCAAGAATCAAGACAAGGGCACGGAAAATCCTCCTGGATCCCTCGCACCCTGCCCACCACCTTTTTCAGCCACTCCCCTCAGGCAGACGCTACAGATCCATGCGCACCAAATCCAGTAGACACTTAAACAGCTTCTTCCCTCTAGCCATTAACTCCTTAAACAGTCACTGACGTAGTCACTCTTCTTCCACCACAAAATGGTACTACAAAACTACTGGTTACTCTAAAATGGTTCAATGATTTTCTTGTTTACGATGATACTATATACCGGAGACAAATTCCTTGTGTGTTCTACATACTTGGCCAATAAAGATGATTCTGATTCTGATTCTGATCAGCGTTTCCAGGTGTCGCGCTAATAGTTTGCTCCCTCTCACTGCGAGCTGCAATTACATTCGGCACCGTGTAAAGCTTCCTTTGATGGTAACACTGTAATGAAATGACAAAGGGAGTAGTGGGGGAGGTGGGGTGGGGACACCTGCATTGTGGCAGCAGAACAGGCGAAGTGACACTGAAGTAGCATTTCAGTTATGGCCAGGAAAAATTGTGTTTTTGGTTGTTGTTGTTTTTTTTAATGAATTTTCTGGTTTCTTGAAATTGGACTTCACCGTACAAATAATGTCTGACTTGTATTACAGGAAAAGTCGGCGTTTCTTTTTAAAGACAAGACTGAAGTTCAGCTCTGTCACTTAAATGTCACAATGACGTCAGTTGCCCCCTTGACAAATAACTTGACACAAGATAGATGCCCTTATTCCGACTGCCGCCAGACTCAAAAACACAATGTGCGGGGCGAGGTCTTCGGGGATAAACGGGATTTAACCGTCGGAAATCGTCTGTGACAACCGGGGAAGAGGAAATGGCAAACGGGTACTTGGGCGATACTGAATGACAAAATAGACGCGGGTGGGGGAGGTGGTGTCGCTGTTGTATTGTGTGCTGTTTTTTTTTTTTTAGACGTGCTAGTGTATAGTCATCACATTCTTTAGCAGTGCACAGGCAAAAGAAAATGAAAAATGATCCAATCTTATTCATCCATCTTCTGTCTGGGGTTGGGCGGGACCGGTCAGCAACCCTAGCGGAGAAGTCCAGACTTCTTTCTCCCCAGCGAATTTGTCCTGCTCTTCTAAGGCAATTCCAACATGTTCCGAGGCCAGCAGAGAGTCATTGTCTCACAAGGATCTCAGGGGGGGGGTCTTTCCCGGGGCCTCCTCACCAAGAAGCAACCTGAACAGAAGCCTGAGCGACCCCATCTGGCTCAATATAGAAAACCGGCGGCTCTACTCTGATTTTATCATCCTACCTGGATGAGTACCCGAACGAGGAAACTCTGTCAGTCCCCCCCATCTGGACATTCCAATATGGAAGACCAGCGGCTCGACTCCTGAATTTTTCACCCTGTCTGGAAGAGCACCCCGACAGAGGAAACACCGCGAGTCCCCCCATCTGGCTCCTTCCAATCTGGAAAACCGGCGGCTCTACTCTGATTTTATCACCCTACCTGGATGAGTACCCGAACGAGGAAACTCTGTCAGTCTCCCCCATCTGGCACAGTCCAATATGGAAGACCAGCGGCTCTACTCTGATTTTATCACCCTACCTGAATGAGTACCCCGAACGAAGAAACTCTGTCAGTCCCGCCATCTGGCACATTCCAGTATGGAAGACCAGCGGCTCGACTCCCGAGTTTTTCACCCTGTCTGGAAGAGCACCCCTACAGAGGAAACACCGCGAGTACCCCCATCTGGCTCCTTCCAATCTGGAAAACCGGCGGCTCTACTCTGATTTTATCACCCTACCTGGATGAGTACCCGAACGAGGAAACTCTGTCAGTCTCCCCCATCTGGCACAGTCCAATATGGAAGACCAGCGGCTCTACTCTGATTTTATCACCCTACCTGAATGAGTACCCCGAACGAAGAAACTCTGTCAGTCCCGCCATCTGGCACATTCCAGTATGGAAGACCAGCGGCTCGACTCCCGAGTTTTTCACCCTGTCTGGAAGAGCACCCCTACAGAGGAAACACCGCGAGTACCCCCATCTGGCTCCTTCCAATCTGGAAAACCGGCGGCTCTACTCTGAGTTTATGACCCTATTTGAAAGGGTACCCCAACTGAGGAAACTCCGGCAGTTCTCCAAGTCCACAAAGAACTGGTCGGGAGACGGTGAAGTAACGCCACACTCTCAGCAGTGTTCGGAATGGTGCATAGAACGAGAAGACAAAAAATGACAGGGCAAAAACCTTTTTTGGCTCGACAGATATCTCTCTCGACCTTCTCTTTGCCCTACATTCTCCGCTTTCACAACCTGGCATGCAATCGGAGCACAGCTCGAAAAAGCATGGAAAGCAAAACTCAGGCACCCTCCCGTCTCCCGGTGCAGCAGCTGGAACATCTCCACATGGTAATTTGTCATCAGAACGTGGAACCAGAAGATGTTAGGGGAGCGAAGCTGGGGTGAAGTAGAAAGTGATGACCTTGTAGAAGAGATGAAATTTGATGAGTCGGAGTGGGGGAAGGTGGCCTCTTTGCAGAGTTACGATCTGTCAAGCCGGGTTCACTCTCAGGTAGCGCAAAGGAGCCACCGCTGTCGATGACGGGTGCAATTACTCGGCGCCCCTGCAGGAGCCCGCGTGGGCAGCGAGAATAAAAGAAAAACAAATTGGCTTGGTTTGAAAGTAGGCAGCGGATGATTCAGCCCGCCGAAACAACAGATAAAGAGGGGCGGGGATGCTTTGCTTTCGTCTGACATTGTCACGCTGCCTTTGAGGACGATTTAGGAAGCGCGTGTGCTCTTGAGAAACATTGCATGCATCAAACCACGAGTCTTGTCATTTAGGTCGGTTGATTTGCAGCTATAGAAACATTTTGTGTGTGTGTGAGGACCTGCTTTCGGCATCTCTGGATTCCTCAGATCTGCCAGTTCTCATTAAAACTGACATTTTTGTGTTTCTTCAATGCTAACCTTGCAGCTCGGGTGTACATTGATACGCATATCAAGATCGACGCCGCAAACGCTCCCTTTTCACCAACGCATTTAAAAAAACAAAACAAAAACAAGAATACCGCGCCCTTTATTCATACAGTTCATCTGCGCCAAGTGCCAAGCTCTACGCCGCAGCACAATTAGCCCTCAACCGATTGTACTGTGTACATCCATAAGCATTTATGTGTGGGCACACTTTGGCAATTATGGGCCATTCGAGTGCTGAAGCGCGACTGCGGATAAGCGCGTCCGCGCCGAGGGGGGGGGGGGGGGGGGGGACACTGACGACGTTCGACATTTGACGAGCCAAATGTGCACGGTCGACAAAAGCCTTGTTGACGAGACTTCGCTGCTAGCAGACGCATCTTTGGGTCACCGTGACCCGCCCTCAAGAACCCGACATGAATTCGAATGTAAACGGGCGATCTCGTTCTTGTCTGCTTGAATTGAGACTTTGGTTTGAGATGAGCGGCACTTTGAGCAATGACTACAGAGCGACGAGTCAATGTGTACACGACGAGCTGCACGAGTGATAGCCAATTGTTTGGGTGACATGAAGAGGCGCAATGTCGCGAAGAGCACCCGTCGTTGTTGTTGTTTCGCTCGCTCCCGTCACCGGCTGAGAACAAACGTCTCCATTCTTGTTCAAATGAGTTTAATGATGGCTTTTGCAGTGGCATGAGATCGCGCCTGTATTCGCAAATTGTCTATTCAAAGCAAAAATCAAGCGCAGACTCCCTGACAAAGCCCAAGGAACCACATGCTCGAGTTGCAAGTGCTTGTTATTACCTCTGCTTGTGGTGAAGTGGCTTTGTGGCGGCTTTTACCAAACTTACAAATCTGACTTTAGTAGACACAAGCAGGGTGAGAGCCTCTTCCACGCCTATCCGCTGAAAGACGGAAATATACGTCAGTGGTATTGAACAGTTGGATTCATTTTCATCTTCCGAGCCACTTGATCCTCACTAGGGTCGCGGGGGGTGCTGTAGCCTATCCCAGCTGTCTTCGAGCAGTAGGCAGGGGACACCCTGAACCGGTTGCCAGCCAATCGCAGGGCACACAGAAACGAACAACCATTCGCACTCACATTCACACCTAGGGACAATTTAGAGTGTTCAATCAGCCTGCCACGCATGTTTTTGGAATGTGGGAGGAAACCGGAGCACCCGGAGAAAACCCACGCAGGCCCGGGGAGAACATGCAAACTCCACACAGGGAGGCCGGAGCTGGAATCGAACCCGGTACCTCTGCACTGTGAAGCCGACGTGCTAACCACTGGACTACCGGGCCGCCCCAGTTGGATTCCAGTTGGCGAATAAAAACATCCGCGGAGGTGAATTGGTGAATTCTACAGTGAGCTTCCCAGCACAGTGGCTGACGCTCTTCTGTCTCGAGTAGCAGCAACAGGCTGCGATATTTTGCACCGCGATTGTTTATTTGGCCTTCGGCAACTTGGCTCAGCATCACATTGACCTTGTGCGGACAGATTCAAAAATCAAAAAAGGTTACACCTCGACAACGGCCGTTCCTTTCTCCGTTTTATCGTGCGTGCCGAGTGGCGTTAATCGAAGGCGTGAGGCGCAATGGTCCCCCGGGAGCCTCCCACTTGAAATCTGGGAGCACTCTGTAAATATTGCCCAAATGTTGTTGTGCTCCCAGAGATAAGGAAGGTCTCTCCCGCTATCAAAGTGTCAGCATCTGTTGCAGGAGCTCCTTTTTGTTTTGTTCATTTATGTTGCTTGTTTTTTTTTTACCCTGTTTGCAAGAGATTTGAGGATATCCGGTGCTCAAACTTCAGAGGAGCCGGCACCTTGTTGCTTGTGACTGAACGGCTTTTGCATGCATTGCCTCACATTTGTGCACATTTATTCATTCATTCATTTTCCAAACCGCTTCATCCTCACTTGGGAAATGGTGGGCGGGGATGGGGGGTGGGGTGGCTGGAGCCTACCCCAGCTGTCTTCGGGCAGTAGCGGGGGACTCCCTGCACCGGCTGCCAGCCAATCGCAGGGCACACAGAAACGAAACAACCATTCATCATTCATTCATCTTCCGAGTCGCTTGATCTTAATTAGGGTAGCGGGGGGCTGGAGCCTATCCCAGCTGTCTTCGGGCAGTAGGCGGGGGACTCCCTGAACCGGCTGCCAGCCAATCGCAGGGCACACAGAAACGAAACAACCATTCATCATTCATTCATTCATTCATCTTCTGAGTCGCTTGATCTTAATTAGGGTCGCGGGGGGCTGGAGCCTATCCCAGCTGTCTTCGGGCAGTAGGCGGGGGACTCCCTGAACCGGCTGCCAGCCAATCGCAGGGCACACAGAAACGAAACAACCATTCATCATTCATTCATTCATTCATTCATCTTCCGAGCCGCTTGATCTTAATTAGGGTCGCGGGGGTGCTGGAGCCTACCCCAGCTGTCTTCGGGCAGTAGGCGGGGGATACCCTGAAACGGTTGCCAGCCAATCGCAGGGCACACAGAAACGAACAACCAATCGCGCTCAAAATCACACCTAGGGACAATTTAGAGTGTTCAATCAGCCTGCCATGCATGTTTTTGGAATGTGGGAGGAAACTGGAATACCCGGAGAAAACCCACGCAAGCACGGTTAGAACATGCAAACTCCACATAGGAAGGCAAGAGCTGGAATTGAACCCGGCACCTCTGCACTGTGAAGTCAACATGCTAACCTCTCGATTACCGGCTCGTCTCTACACATTGAATCAAGTCAAAATGAGTCAGACACTCTGAAGTCCAGAACCTCTTTCGAATCGTGATGCACGAATGAGCCATGAAAAAAAAAAGCAATTGAAAATGCCCATGGCTCGTCTGATGGTGGAAGGAAAAGAAGGCAGCCAGACGAGGGGGGGATGGAGAAAAGGTCACGCGGAAGAAAAACAAAAGTGCCGGTCATTAAAGTGACCATGATAAAGGACAAATCGTTTCTCCTCGTCTCGCCCAGAAATGTGAATCCAACAGAAGGCCGTCACGTTGAAGTTGACGGCAAAACAGCTCGTGAAGACGAAAAGGGCGAAAAGGAAAACGCTGCATTCAGGCTACTCAATCACTTTCGCACCCGACGAGGTTAAATCTCTCCTCCGTTTTTTTCCCCCTTGGTCCCATCCACTTCCGCCCGCTATCTGATCTTAAGTGCACCGTGTCGTAATAAACCGCCTCCAAGCGACACGGCGATGCGACTTGCTTGCGGATGCTCTCCACTCATCCTGTTCACCGCACGAAAAGACTCACTCGCCGGCTTCCCGCACGCGATCCGAATCCCTTGCGTCAGCCTCCTTCCTTTCATTTCATTTTCACTCCAGACTTTTCATCCCGGCCCCCAACCTGCGACCCAGGAAGGGAAATGGCTTCATCCTTTTGAATATCTCCGTGACGTCTTGAGGACACCCGATTAGTATGCCGCTCGACACTCTTCAGGACTGGTCCGATTGTACCTCATGCGGAACGCGCTGATGCATCCCGAGTGGGCGGTTATCCAGGCGGCACACCGGAGCCCGGGCTGTCACGATGACGGGAAATGTCACACTCCCCAGGTTCCTTTGGCTTGGGGCGGACATCCGCCATTAACGCTTGTTCGCGTTTGAGAGGTTACGTGTCTGTGTGAGCATGCTCGTTATTCAGCGTTTTGGATTAGTCAAATCCAAGTGGTGGTGGGGGGGCGCCCTGGTTTCGCCTTGAGCGGAAAAAACACAAGACTCCGGAGTCATGATGGCGGTTCTCTTTTTAACTCATTCATTCATTCATTCATTCATCTTCCGTACCGCTTGATCCTCACTAGGGTCGCGGGGGGTGCTGGAGCCCATCCCAGCCGTCTCCGGGCAGTAGGCAGGGGACACCCTGAATCGGTTGCCAGCCAATCGCAGGGCACACATAGACAAACAACCATCCACGCTCACACTCACACCTAGGGACAATTTGGAGTGTTCAATCAGCCTGCCATGCATATTTTTGGAATGTGGGAGGAAACCGGAGCACCCGGAGAAAACCCACGCAGGCCCGGGGAGAACATGCAAACTCCACACAGGGAGGCCGGAGCTGGAATCGAACCCGGTACCTCTGCACTGTGAAGCCGACGTGCTAAACACTGGACTACCGGGCCGCCCTTAACTCATTCAGTAACAGCCAATTCTAGCCCAAATCTGAAAAGACGTTTAAAAACGTCTTTGGGAGTGAATGAACCCAGTCGCTCTCATTCGTCCCCAAAACGTCACCATGAGACAGTCAATGCTCCATACATATAATTTTTATTTCATATCATGTCCAGAGAACAATATTGACTTTGGCAAAATGAAAAAAAAAAAAAAGCAAGAAAACGATGGTCATGTTTGAAATGGATCATTGATGTCATCGTTTCTTTCCTCTGTCTTTGTGTTTTTTCTTTCCGAACGTCATTCGAAGAAAATTCCAGAGAAGAGAAAGGCATAGTGCAACAAATACAATGATTTCAATTAGATGTATATGTGTGTGTGTGTGTGTGTATCTGTATCTCTATCTTTTGGACTTCCCGCTGATTGGAACAGGAAAATGTCGTTCCGTTGTTGTCGAAACAAGGTCAGAAGTTTTGAAAACCGGTCCGAAAACATTCACCGTTTCGTTGGAGATTCCGCGCGGCACAAATGAAGTGTCCAAAACAACCCAAACATCGTCTCACATATCTCACGTTGGACCTGGGGTCACTTTCAGTCCAGGCTGCGAAAATAACGATAAATTCAGTGTTGTGTTGTCGCTTTTCAATCACAGACTCGTGCGTGTTGCGAGAAAAAAAACCCCTAAAACAAAAAAACAAAAAATACCCCCACGTGGAACAGGAACAGAGATGCTGGACTCTAAAAGTGCTCACATAGGCGCACATTAACACACACACAGGCACAGTGACACACATCCCGTCCGCGATCCTTCTTCGCATGCACACCAGAAGCGGCGGAGCAAGTTCGTGTCGCCAAGGAAAAGTTTCCATCCTACGCCGACGCCATTTTGTAAATCCGTATCGACTGCATCGTATGCCGGGTGTTGTTTCATCATGTCCGTCGGCGCTCGCTCCGGCACGCGTCGATTGATCGCGGCCAGCGCACGCGATCGATGCTCCTATAATCCGAAGGCATGGCCCGGACAAAGTTCGGCCACAGAGGTCGTATGTGAGTCACATTCCGAAAACAATTTGACAAAGTCCAGCCACATCCAAGCGTTTTGGAGTTGTTTTGTTTTTTCCTCCCCTCCCGTCACCCCCCCCCTCGCAGTGTTGATCCAGTTCTGTGATGGTGCTTGATCCAGTGCAACCCCTTTGCGGTGTTGCGTGGGATGCGGCAGGTTCTATTAGCGTCGAGGCTTTGCTCCAATCCACGCTGAGCTCTTAACCCTTCCCCGGCGTCTTTGTTCTCATCTCACCTCTTCGATCGTTTGTCATCTTGAGAACTCCACCCCCCCCAACCCCCTCCAACTGGCTCTGTTGACCTCAATGTCATAAACACCCCAAAGCTATTTACTAGATTTTTTTTTGTTTCTTGAAATCAATCTCTGTCCTGTCCCTCCTTTGTCTTCAGATACAATCTTCCATCCGTCCCTACTTTCCCGCTGTCATTTTTACACCACGCTTTCCTCCAGCTCTTCGGCGCTCCTTCCGTCCTTCCCTTTCCCCTTCGCTCTGTCCCTTCCGCCGCCCTCCCTCGCGGTAGCCGCCCCGCAGTTGGAATTGGAGTTGGTTGTGTTGTAAGCGTGGATGTATCCGCGTTGAAAGTCGCCTCGCGCTCCGAAGGGTCCGGCGCTTTGGCCCTCGTCGCTGGTGGCGGAGGAGCCGCTGCTGGCGGTGGCGGCGGAGGCGCACTGCACCAGCATCCCGTGCAGCGACTGGCTGCGCCTGGTCCAGATCACACTCAGCCGCTTTGCGTAGCCGATGGCGCCGTAGCGTTTGGCCACGGTGGCGGCCGCGTCGGTTGCTAGGGCGACGGAGGAGCCCATGTCCAGCGAGTGGCGCCGTTTGCTGACGGTCCCGCGGGCGGGGTGGAGAGGGGACATGGGGCTCTGATAAGCCTGAGAGGAGTTCCATTTGTCCCGGCCGGGGGAACTGATCCTCCAGGCCAGCATATCGGAGTCTCTCAGGGGTGCCGCCAGGGAGAAACTGGCGCGGTTGGTCAGCTCTCGCTCCAGACGCGGTTTGGGGCCTTCCCTGAAGCGTGACTGGCGGGGCAGGGTGGATGAAACGGAGGGGGGGTAGTCGAACGGAGTTCTGGCGCTTTCCGCGCTGTACGCCGGCGCTTTGTCCGTCTTCCGCTGCCGCACCACCAAGGCCATCTCCCCTCCTGCCCCCGCCATGGTGGAGACCACGCCCCCCGCCGAAAGAAACTGCTCCAGGTCGACCTTCGGCTTGAGCCTTGGCTTCGGGGGCAGTTTTGGCGGCAGAGAAGAAGCGCAATCTGCCGGTTCCTTGTCCTTTTCGCCCTCCCCGGTTCTCTTGGAAGTCAGACCGTTCGGGAGGACCACCATCATCATGTCGCCGGCGCCGTTGGACTGGTAGCGGCCACCGCCGTCTCCTCCTTTATCCAGCGCCGCCACGCCGCTCCCCTGACCGCAAAGCCCGCCTCCGACCTCTGCGTTGCCGTCGCGGCACAGGATGTGGTCGGAGTGATCGCACACGCGGTGGCGAACCATCAACGCCACCGTGAACACCAGGAGGGTGACCACCACCACACCGCCCACTAAGATGGTCAGCGTTCCTCCCAGGAAGTGAGCCTGCAGAGAGCTGCAGGCCGGGTAAACGTCCTTGGTGGAGAAGGTGGTGCAGCCCAGCACTTTTGTCGCCGCCAGCGCTGTGATGGAGTCATCGTAAATGGCCAGCACGCACAAGTTGTAATCCACTCCGGAGACCAAGTTCTTCAGCAGGAAGCGGTCACTGGTGGATGGCAGGATCCTGACGAGGGCGAAAGAAAAAATAGAAAGGTCAAGCGTGCGCCGCGAACAATCCTCGCCGGCAGAATGTGAAACGGTGCCATGCGGACCGTTGTGGAGAGAAAATGTGAGGTTTTGAGAGAACCTGGGGGCCAAGGAGAACGAAACAGCCCACCGGTGAATACGGCACCAATTGAAAAATGAGGCTATTGATGAAGCGTGCGCCCAGGGAGCATGAAAAGAGAACTCTGTCTGCCTGCCTGCCTGCGTGCGAGCATGCGCCTCTTGCTCTCGAATTGCCCGAAGAAGCAAATGTTGGGCCATTTTGTGGGCCTCCGCACTTCATAAGAGGCCATTTTAGGTGCAGGCAAGATTACAGCAATGCCGAGGCGTTGTAGTGCGTTTGACAAAGCGTAAAGTGTCAGCGTATCGCCACCAGGCGATGGTCTCATTGCCGACTGTAAATGCAGAATCGGCGAGCGCTTGTTTTGGCTCGTATACGGAGAACCGGTGTCCATTTATCATCTTTTTAGAGCAGCCGCCGACGCTAACGAACCACGAGGTGCCGCGTTGTTGGACCTTGGATGTGTTTGTAGGATAATAGCTTGAGCAGGTTGTGTGTTTGTGTGGCGTGTAGGAGAGCGGAGCGCAGCTCGAGTGTCCCTCGCCGACGGCTACGACTTTGGCCCTCCGCCCTCACCCTCTTGTGTGGGCAAAAGAAAACAAAAATGTTTGCGTCCTTGACAAAAATGTGAATCCATTCGCATTGTTTTCTGGTTTTCTTTCATCTCTTGGTGGCCGTGACCGCGGTGGCCTCTTGCTGCTTATTTGGTTTTGTACAGTGAAACTCCTCTACAACAAAATCACGTTTGCAGCAAGAAATGTTTCACAACAGGGGGGTTTTCACTGTTGCAAATTTGATCTCGGATGTAAACACCCAGACATACGCAAACGTGTGCTCGTACACACAGACATATGTGTACGCTTGATTTTTATATGAGCATACACTTATTTGACACTCGTCGGTGTCGAAAGAAAAAAGGGAAATAAATTGCGAAATTTATGATCAGCATTCACTTTCGCTTACTTTTCGCTTTCGCTTATTTCTTGAATAATGTCTTTTATTTTATTCCTCCGTTTTTCATTTTGATCACTTTTACCCTCTCTTCCAGCGTCAGAGCTCTTGTTTTAGTTGCTTGGCATAAAGATCCGTTTTGTTGCCATTTTAGCAATGCAACATTCTTGCTGCGTCTGAAACTAACAATAAACTTCCTGGACTACTGCGCATGTGTAAACCAGTGTGGTGGTTGCGGTTGCCGTTTCCGAACGAAGCAGTAGAGGTCGCTGTTGGATTAGATTTCATTGTGGTGAATCTCGTCGCGAGGCAAGAGCAGAGAAAAATATTTCGTATAACGCAACAGGGTTTTTTTTTTCGTTGTATGGGGGGCAGGAAAGTAGGAATAGTGTTAATGCATGAGGATGTTTTCACACTAGGGGGTATTTCGTTGTAGAGGAGTTTCACTGTATATGCGCATGGCCTACATGACTAATAAGCCTGAAATGATGACCACCCCCCCCCCTTCCCCCGCCCACTAGTTTTCCTGTGATGCAGAATGAAGTAAAGCTATGCCAGTCGGTCTAATCTGAACAGCTTCCTTGTGCAAGTGGCCATGTCCAGATGTCATTAAGTCACCATAGATTGACATCCGATGCTGACAGAAATCCACTTAGGAACTCCTCCTACCCTGTAGAGGCATGTGGTGTTGCCATGGCAAAGGTTCATTACTTGGCCCAATAGCGCAGCACTCAAAGTGAAAAGAATCCGACGGCGCAGCCCTCGTGATGAAGACGGCCGTGACAACGCCGCCGCAGAGTGTACGCCAGGCGGGAAAAGTGGCGCCCAAGTGGCTTTCCGTGTTCCCAAAAAAAAACATAAAAATAAATGTCGAGGACTCCGCACTGCATTTGAAAGTCTATCCAAGTGCCGTTTGATTTGTATTCTGCGCGAGCGGGGCATACTGTGCGAATGCGTTTGCCGCGCGTGGATTAAAATAAGCATCCCGGAATGCTATGCATGCAAAAGTGGGGCGCGCAGAAATGCACGCATACACTTCAAGCCTGAAAGTTGTGCCCCCCCCAACCCCCTCATTGTTTGGATTGAAATCATTTCCTGTTAAATGTGCCCTCTGCCTCTGCTTCTTCAGATTTTTTTTTTTTTTTACGTTCCGACCTCTGTCTTTGTCTCACTGCCCCGCCTCTCACCTCCAAGCTGTTTCTACCGAGAGCCACAAATCCTTTAGGCAGTCCTCGCCGGCCGGACGCTTCCTGACCTCGCGCCTTCTCCCTATGCCTCCTTTTTTTTTTCCCACCAGACATTGCGCTACATCTCCATTAGCCGCGGCTATATCTGCGCGTGCCATTATTTAACAGCCAAGGTCGCGTCTTCTCCATTCAGTCCTCCCGGCGATCATTCTTTCTTTAGCTCAATCTCCACCTTGCTGCTCGCTTTCCCTTCGTCTTATATTTCCTCTTTGCCCCACTCTCCCTATATCACCTGCTTTTATCTTCCACCTCACTCCTGTTAATCGCGTCGCGTTTTAGCCTTTTCACAAGCGGGATGGCAAATTTAGACCTCAGACGTGACCCAAAGCGCATCGATGAAGTGAACGGGCGGACATTTGGAATAGCATCACGCGCCGGGTGTGCACCCGTGTTTCTCAAATGCTTCTAATTCTGGTTAATCCCCCGCTGAGGCACACAAACACAGATGCCGGGGGGGGGGGGGGTGGAGGGTTGTCAGGAAAGAAACTTGGGGCGGGGGAGGGATGCTGCGTCGGAACTGGTGGCATAGAATTAAGTTATTATTAGTGCCCATGATAGGAGGAACCGGAGGGGGTGGGGGGGTATTGTTCTCCATCATGCTACTTGCTTGCTTCCCTCTGCACCACCGAGCAAGATGGGCGAGGAGGAGGAGGAGGGGGGAGAACAGAACGGTGATCTCCTCTCGCGCCTCACGTCTCGGCTGCCCTCATTTCCTCCTTTTTACATATCGTGTTTGTTTACGCCTTTTCCTCCATGTTTGCTGCGGATTCCCGCGGCCCGTTCGCTAGCTTGTCGGCCGCGATTGCGTCTGAGCTCTTCTTCTGCTCTCCTTGATCAGTCTCTCCGCCCGCCGGTCCAACAGCCGATCACTAAGCCCCCCCCCCACCATCCTTCGGGATCATCATTCAATGTTTTTCTTCAAGCGTCCGTCTTGGTTCAAACCTCCTTTGCTCATCGCCTCGTGTTCTTCGCCATGGTACACACATTTTTAATGAAACGGAGAATCGCCTTTTACCCGCAAAGCCCATTCGGAGCCTCTTGCACGTGCTTATTTCCAATGAATTGCGTAACCAACACACCCTTTATTCGTCCTGCGCGTTGTCCTTTCATCCCAGTCTTAAACTGGACACTGATTTTAAATTGGACCGGCAAATTGGTGCCGTTGTTAAATCCAGCTTCTTTCATCGTAGGCAGCTGGCTAAAGTCAAACCTCTGCTTTCCCATGAGCGCTTTGAAACAGTAATTCCGGCTGGATGACTGTCATGCACTTTATTTTGGAGTCAGCCAATCCTCCATGAAACGTCTCCAGTTGGTCCCGAATGCTGCTGCTCGCCTCTTGACTGGTACTCGTGAGAGGGGGCACATAACTCCGACTCTGGTAGCCCCTCACTCGCTCCCGATATGTTTTAAGAGTTCTCTTCAAGATCCTATTTTTTTTGTTTTCAAATTTCTAAATGACCTCGCGCCACCTTACCCCTCTGAGCTCGTCTGCCCTGACACACCTGCCTCAGGTCTGCGGACCAGACCTTATTAGAAGTACCAAGAACTAAGCGGAGGCTTAGAGGTGATCGAGGCTTTTCCGTTGCTGGTCCCTCTCTCTGGAATGACCTCCCACTGAACATTCGGCAAGCCTCCTCGCTGCCCATCTTCAAAGCCCTCCTCAAGACTCACTTGTATTCTATGGCGTTCAACTCAGCATGACTTAGATTTGTTCTTGATTTTACTGCTTGGTGCTTTCTACCGCCTTTATTACCGATTCGTCTTACTGTTTATTGTGTATGTTAAGTCGCTCCATGTACACTTTAACCCTAACCCTAACTGGTCCCAAAATTCTTTTGGCTTTTGACTCGGCATGACTCAGACTTGATTTTTAGTTTAACTGTTTTTGTGCTTTCTACTTGTCTTTGTGATTAATTTCTCGTTTTATTGTTGTTCTATGATATTTGCTCCACGTACAGCACTTTGTATACAGCCAAGTGTGTTTTAAGAGAAAGACACTTGAGTTGAGTTTCAAAGGTCGGAAGGTCGCTCCGGTTGTGGCTGCACTTTATAGCCGACGACGCTACGGCCCCTCCTTCTCTCTTTTTTTTTTCTCTTAAGCGCGATATATCAAAGTGTATCATCCAATCACGTATGTTTGAGCGCTTTCGTTCCCAGCAAAGCTCGGCAACTTCAATCTGACGTCCAGCAGTTGCGTAAGCACAGTGCTGGAAGAAATGACTTTTTTGTCCAGAAATGAGACACCTTTGCCCAAAGGAGCAGATGGTACCACGCGGCTCCGGTTAAGTGGTGCCTCATTTACATGGAGGGACATTGTCTCCCCTGGTGTGCGTCCTTCAGGTGGGATGCACCTGAAAGGAAACCCGGCGTGAAATCTGTGATTTTTTTTTTTTTTTTCCACGGCGTGGTCATGCCGCGCGGAAACCGAGCTCCAGGAAAAGGCGGCTCGGCTCGTCTGATCATGTCAGGCGCCCCGACAGCTTGAGCAGCTCCAAACAGATGCCACACGCGCTCGCCATCCCACCTGGTCCTGTCACGCCACGCCGTCCAAATTAGACACGCCGCGTCTCCGGTGCCACTGACCTTTTGAAGAAATGATTCAATCTGGCAGACCTACCGAATGCTCTTTCCCCGGCACTGCGACGCCATCCAATTCAGCTGGTTATCGCTACCCGGAAGTTGTGTACCTGGCTTTGTTTTTCTATTCAAGTCGCCAGATTAATTGTGTTAAAATGAACAATAGGTGGGAAACAAAAATAAAGTCATGGAACTCTCTGCTCGGACTTTTCCAGCCGCTCGCTGGCGCGATATTGCGGTCGGCAGAGGCCCGTTAATAGCGTGATAGAAATCTATGGTGGAGATCCCTGGCTCCCATTGTGGCGTGCCCGCCCGTCTTTCAGACGTTTCCCTCATTTGTTTCTTTATCGCTGCTCGGGGACTTGATTTGCCTGCTTTGCCTCTCAAAGCCTTCTGACGTCTCATCTTCCCTATCAGTCATTTTTTCCCCCCCTCCCTCTCTCTCTCTCTCTATTTCACCTTTTGGCAAGGATGCTATAGAACAGCGTTATTATTTTTCCGGTTTGTTTGGGTTTCTCCCCGGCGTGTTTTGTTATTGCAAACCGCCCAGCTCAAGTTCATTCATCCATCCATTTTCCGAGCCGCTTGATCCTCACTAGGGTGCGGGGGGTGCTGGAGCCTATCCCAGCTGTCTCCGGGCAGTAGGCGGGGGACACCCTGAATCGGTTGCCAGCTAATCGCAGGGCACACAGAGACGAACAACCATTCGCACTCACACCTAGGGACAATTTAGAGTGTTCAATCAGCCTGCCACGCATGTTTTTGGAATGTGGGAGGAAACCGGAGCACCCGGAGAAAACCCACGCAGGCCCGGGGAGAACATGCATACTCCACACCCGGAATCGAACCCGGTACCTCTGCACTGTGAAGCCGACATGCTAACCACTGGACTACCGGGCCGCCCCCCCAGCTCAAGTTATGCTTTCCTTTTCATGAGGTATGGTCGACGTCTCAAACTTTTGTCCTTGCAAACCGGATTTCAGAAAATTCAAGTCATCCAGCATCTGCTAGAGTCCAATTGTCAAGTAGCCTGATCCGTGATCCCCCCCTGCCCCCACCCCCCTTTTTTTTGGCCACAAGCTTGCATGTCTTGCGCAAAATCCTGTCCTTTCATGCCGTAAGCCACCAGTTCCTTCTACTGTGCGAGTATTTGCCATGGAGAAATTAGCAAAGCTGATCAGCAAGGGAGCTCAGATCTCATTCAATTCAATCATTTATTTAATTAGTTCTACCCGCTTAATTGCTGCGCCTGCACGGACGGGAAAGAAGACTCCCCCTCGGAGGGGGGACGGAAGACCCTCTGCGTTGGTTTTGACGCGCTATTTCTCTTTCTCTTTTGCCGACTTGATTGGATACCCTTTTCCGTACCCTCTTCTCACCTCTTTGTCACCCCGCGTTTTTGCCGAGCAGATGCTCCCCGTGCCTCTCAATCTTTCATTACATCTTCCACCGAGGCCCTCGCTTTCATCCCAGATGTGTTTTTCCATCTAACTCTATTCCACTGATTTACTTTTCCCCCCTCCTGCTGCATTTTCCTAAAGGACTCTCCCTTCGCCTCGTCCTCACCCGCTTTCTTCCCTTTCAACGGTCCTCCCTTTCACTCTAATCTTTCCCATGGGGGATTTGTTGAGAGTCAATCTCAGATCTTCCTCTTCGTTCCAAATTCCCCTGAAGACTCCAAATCGGCCTCCGTCCATGCAATATATTCAAAGAATGACCATCTCCTCCTCATTCTATCGCTTGGAAGACATATTTCCACTCGCACCCTCTCTCACTGTCTCCTTAATCTCCCGAGGGATGTCTCATGAAGCCCGCGCATTAGTCGACCTTACAATGCGGCCATACGCTTCCCCGCGATGGTGCGTCATAGCAACAGCCAGCGATTAAGCGGCACCGTGAACAAACGGTAAAAGTCGAACTGACCTGTAGATGAGGGTTTCGTCGGCCGTGCAGTTGTATTGTATCTGGTACATCCACACAACGTACGCTCCGGGCGAACGTCCCAAATCCCAGCGGACCTGAGCGGAGGTGGACGTTATCCCCTGAACTCCGACCGTCCGCCTGTCGTCTTCGTCCCCGTCGTCATCCTCGGCGACCCCGTCGTCATCCCGCTCCCCTTCGGTCGCCCCGCCGCCGTCGTCACTCTCTTCATCGTCCGGCTCGCCGGCGCGCCCCGCCCCGTTGTTCATCCCGCCGTTTTTCCCCGTGCTGATATCCGAGGATCCCGGATCGGTTCGTAAAATCCCATTGGTTACATTCCTGTTGCTCTTATTGTTCACGCCGTTCTTCCCCGTGTTGCCACCCGCTCCGCCCCGATGAGGGAGGGGGATTATTTTCAGGTCCACGGTGGCGGTGGCTTCGCCGGCCGCGTTGATGGCGATGCACGTGTACGCTCCGTCGTCCCGGGCCACCGTCACCGAGATATCCAAAGTGCCGTTGTTAAAGGAGCT